>NC_090733.1:77064970-77087470 GCF_036898095.1 Palaemon carinicauda | reverse complement strand
TTAGAAGAGCATACGATACTATTCTTTTCCAGACTTGTATACCATTACCTCTGTTTACCTGAATGAAATTCTGACCTGGTAAATGTTTGTTGACTTATTCCTAAGGTTGTTTAACTGTTGCCACTTTAGGTCCTGTTTTCTGAACCCCTTATACATAAGGGATCATGTTCATTCACGTTTGTTCTACTGCAAACAGTAATTGTATTATGAATAATCTTTGTTATTATTATTATTATTATTATTATTATTATTATTATTATTATTATTAGCTGAACTCTAGACGGATATTGTTTATGAGATCAGCATTGTCCCTCGTTGATGTCACTGACTAACACGCAGTTCACTGTAAAGTTGCTACATTTAACATTATATGTAAGAAGGCTACATGATATGTGTGTCTTATTAATTGTAGATAATATCATGGAATTTGGCAGGAACAGAGAAGCTATGTTTCCAATCAATCCCTGAAATTTTCATTTGGATTTAAGAATTATTCTAGGAACAATTTACTCCACCGCCAAAAATAGCCATTCAACTCATACCGAAATAAACGTTTGCTGTGCCTTTCCTATGGCATATATTAACATGAAAATTGATATGGACAAAGTAAATATCCATCCCATAAAACACTGGAAATTTAATTTAGATATGTGAAGTATTCTACGAGTAATTTACGGCACCGCCGAAAATCTGCCTCCCATGGATATCGAAAAATGTCTACTGTGATTTTTCTATGACAAGAATCAATATGAAAACTGATATGAATGTAGTTCACATAACACCTATCAAACCCTGTGAAGAGTATTTGGATATCTGTAAAACTCTAGGAGAAGTTTGCTCTTCCTCACTGATTTTTTAGCTAAAAGTCGTCACTTACGAACAAAAGTGACAGCCAGGGCATGCCTGTAGCAGGTGTGAACATGGAAATTGACAGGGACAAAGCTTATATATCTAAATAATTCCTTAAAATCTCATTTGAATATATCTATTGATATAGGAGTTATTGACTCCGCTGTCGTAAATATCAGCCGCCCCCAAAACCACCCCACCGCCTCCGCTCTGAAATCTACGGCTAGGGAATGACTGAGCTACAGATTGGGTGAGATATCTTAGAAAAAAAATTGGCATTTCATATGAGGTCCCTCACTTCATTCGCGATAATAATAATAATAATAATAATAATAATAATAATAATAATAATAATAATAATAATAATGCTGTCTGTGACACTACTCTAAAGAGCCTATCAAAAAAGAAATCTTTTCCATTTCTTATCTTCAAAACTTTCTTATCTCGGCTCCCTCATTAATGTTCATAGGCCCTTATTACAAAACAAAGTTATGCAAATAATAGCAATGGGAAATTCGAATATCATCTTGCAGAAAAAAAAATGATAAAGTCCAAGCACTGAGGAGTGGTTGTTGAATTAATTGTCTCCTCAGACATGATATCTCTCTCTCTCTCTCTCTCTCTCTCTCTCTCTCTCTCTCTCTCTCTCTCTCTCTCTCTCTCACACACACACACACACACACACACACACACACACATCCAAAACATTTATTTACATTGTTTTCTCCTTTTATTTTTATTTTCATTCCATGGAAGTATTGTATATATATCCATTAAAAATATTTCTTAATAAATGTTTTCGAGAGAGCGAGAAAGAGAGAGGCGAGAACTCTAAATATCTTCCCTAGATGGAAATTTATACTTGTTATTTCCCAAATGTAATTCCAAATAGCTATACCCTTTACAGTACGTACGTACATTCGTACTGTATATAGAAAACGACTGGCGAGATAGGGAGGGCTGGCAAATCTAGCTGAGGCCCTTTGCGTCAATAGGCGTAGGAGATGATGATGATGATGATGATGATGATGATGATGATGATAATGATGATGATGATGATACAGTACAGCATAATATTGCAGAAACGAAGTAGAGAAAAGCATACATTTCTCTCATTTGCAAAACTTTCTATCTTTATTTTGGATTAGTTTCCTTCTCTCCTTAGAAATAAGGATAAATCAAAATTAATTTAAAAAAGACAACATGTAGTACTTACCAAAAAAATGTTTTCTTTTTGCCTGTAATAGATCATCCAGCCTCATTTCGTTATACGTACTTGGTCTGACCTGCGGTCTTAGATCCTCTAATGGAATATCTTATGTATATACTTACTATAACAAATAAATCTAACCTAATTTAGGAAATATGTTTCCTATACATATGGCTATAGATCTCTGGCTCAAATAAACTTCTGAACGTGGTGTATCACATCCGATTTCATATCTTCTATGGCCTTTTTTTTTATGTGCTGTTATCTTCATATCAAACTTGTATATTTATTATTTGTTTTTGTTTTTTTAGAGAAGGATTATACGAATGAATGACCGGGGAGTGTACCAGGTTTCAATTGGATTTCCTCACTGGTGCCACGTCTCTACAGATCTCCGACCCGCACGCCAACCCTATCTAGATAACATCTATGGAAAAGTAAGCAGAGTTTGTATTTTTTTCTAAATTGAAGTTATCGATTAGTTATTAAGCTTTATTCATACAGACTTCTAGTATCTGAGTGGAAATTAAATCCATTTTGATAATATTGTCCTCTATGAACTTCCGTCAACATATTTATATCTAATCGCTTACATTGATTGAAATTATATTCCAGTTGTTCATAAACTTTCTGAATATAGAAATTAAAGACTTTTTTTCTCTTTTTCAACACTATAAACGTATATCATTTTTATTTTCAAAATCAACGATCTAGATTTACAAAATGTAATAGTAACAATACCTCTTTCCTGGTACCGATAAATAGTTCCATGTGTGAATAACGACTGCCAGGAATCATATTTCTAGATTCCTAAACTTGGAAAACTCTTCCTGCAACGTAGATAGGATAAATATTTGACAGTGATGGCTATTTAACACCTCTGAATAAACCCCAGTGATGCTTTCAGTAATATAAAGATCCTTATCGTTAAAGGTTTTAAAGGTCATTCCTGAATAGCAGAGACAAGGGACAATGGTGATGCCCTTGCTAGCAGGGCAATGCCCTAGAGACTGACCATATAATAATAAGACCATCGCCCAAGACCCTTCTCCTTTCAAGCTAGGACCAGAGAGGCCCAGGCAATGGCTGCTAAAACGCTACAAAAACTATCGAGATTAAGTGAGTTTCAAACCGAGCAGATCGCCAGACAGGGACTTTTCCAATAGGCTACCACAACCATCTGAGAAAAAAAAATTAACAGCATTTGAAAAACGATGACAACAACGTGTTGCAGCTCTAATATAATGATCTATCGAGGTGATCCTAAAATCAATTGTTTGTATATCCCCTGGAAGAAAAAACCGAAATTGAAAATGGCTGATCATGACACGTCTAAAGAAGACTGAAGACTAATTGGTTTCAAAGGCCCTATAAAGTATTTTTTTTTTTTATGGGTTGTTTGACAGTTTTAATACATCACCTAATAAGAAAAAATTTTCTGTAAGAACTAAGTTCTAATTTCCAAACTTCAATGGTAAATTGTACCCTAAAATCTCTCTCTCTCTCTCTCTCTCTCTCTCTCTCTCTCTCTCTCTCTCTCTCTCTCTCTCTCTCTCTCTCTCATTTTTTAGCCACACATTGAATTTAGACCGTCTTGAAGGCTATCAAGTAGCAAGGTCAAACAAGTATTTCTGAGCTCCTAAGACCATTAATCTTGGTACATGTTTATTTGAGCTTAACATTTCATAATTTCGTAAACTGCTATCTCAAACACATTTATTGTTATGGAACAGTTATATAATTCACTTTGAATTCTTTCCAGACAAGTATTATATTTTTGACATTGTTGCTAGATATATATTCAATGTTTGACATTGTTGCCACCTGTATAAGCGTTATTATCGATCTGCGTTGAAAGCAAATTTCAAGTAAAAATACCAGATGTAGGATCATGAAGTTCTCGAATATTCTTGTTATTGAATATTTGACCTTCTAGGAGGACGTATAAAAAGAGTCATTATGAAGTCTCTATATTCTTTTTTTTTTTTTTTCGGAAAGATGTTGATAGGCTTAGGACGCTGAAATACGTATATAAAAAAAATGGGGTATGTGCTTTTTTTCCCTTAGATGAAAGACAGCCACCTAGTAAAAACTCTAACTTTTAAGATCAAACACCTTTAGTAAAAATATCAGAGGAAGCATTATTCTATATACAGACAGTTATGAAATCCTAAATTATGAATTTCAAAATATCCATCCGTCATTTGGAATGTCAGAAAGCAATAAAGTAATGCATGAATGTATGACAAAAGTTCTTGTATACTTCATGCAATAGTTATCATCAAATCGAGACGGCTATTTCAACTTTGTTCAAGACAACTTCTATTCCGACTCTCGCTCTACTTCAATCTTGCCCCACAGGTAAGACAGGACACGTATAAGAAAAAAACAGTCATGTTTTACCTTGAATTTGTACTTGAAATGTACTCACTATTGTCTATAGACCCGATCACTGTAATTTCATGGCGATTCGAATTAAAGTTTTTCTTCTCCATTGCTCAGCATGGGTACATCGGATCCTTTTTTATGATTTCTTTTTTTTTTTTAGATTTCCCAGAGAATTATTATTTCTGATGTGTGGCAAAGCACCTTGGCACAACGAGTGGACTGATCGTAATGATAGCTTAGACGGAACTCTAAATTTAACCTAACATAATCACTTCCCGATAGATTATACAGCAAATAGCGGTCCGATGAATAGGCAGTCGATGGAACAGATGCCGGTCCCAGATTTCTCAGAATATTTCATCAGGAACAGGGGATCGGAGGGGGGCTTGAAGAGGGGTGGGGAGGGGGACTTGTTCTTAAACCAATGACTGTAATTTGGCCGCTGGGACATCCTAGCTGCGGCGGCGACAGCCCGCGAAATTGCTAGTTGACTCTGAGGCCCTCAAACGGTCTCTTCTCATGCAATATTTTGAGGCTTAGTGGAGACGTCCCACGTCCCCCCACCACCCCACCCTACACTCCTCCATTTCAGAATGTTTCTTTTGCTCCCTTTTTGATAGGCATCTTTTCTTAACAAGCACGGAAATCAGCTATTACTCCATTTTTTTATTGTCAAGGTTCAATCGCCAGCATAGTCTGCAAATGTTGTCCCCTCTTTTATCTGCTTCAATTTCCCCTCTTTTATCTATTTTATATTGCTACTCCAAAAGGTAATACTACAGTCCTTTGAGCAATCAAATAACAATGCTAATTTTGTATATTGGTGAGGGACCATCATTTAGAAATTCTGAGTAGGCTACATCGGAATCTAATTTTCAGAATTTAAACATTTACTTAAAAAGCGCACAGTAAGCGGTACACTTAGAAGGTACATAGTTACCAGTATTCTCAGAAAGTAGAATAAATGGTACTCTCAAAAGGTACACAGTAATTGGTACGCACACAAGGTACACAGTAACTGGTATTCTCAGAAATTACACAGTAACTGGTACTCTCAAAAAGTACACAGTAACCAATACTACCACAAAATACGCAGTAACCAGTACTCTCAGAAAGTACACAGCAATCAGTATTCTCAGAAAATACACAGTAACTGAAACTCTCAGAGAGTAGACAGTAAGTGGCACTCTCAGAAGGTACACGGTAAGTGGTACTTTCAGAAGGTACACAGTAATCCGTACTTTCAGATGGTACAGAGTAACCGGTACTCTCGAAAGGTACACAGTAACTGGCACTTCCAGATGGTACACAGTAGCAGATGCTCTCAAATGGTACACAGTAACCAGTATTTTCAGAAGGTACACAGTAACCGATACTCTCAGAAGGTATACAGTAACCAGTACTCTCAGAAGGTGCACAGTAATCAGTGCTTTCAGAAAGCACACAGTAATGAGTGCTTTCAAAAAGCACGCAGTAACTGGTACTCTCAGAATGTACATAGTATCTGGTACTCTCAGAGGTACACAGTAACTAGTACTCTGAGAAGAACATAGTTACTGGTACTCTCAGAAAGTACATAGTAACTGGTGCTTTCAGAAGCTACACAGTAATTGGTACTCACAGAAGCCACACATTAACCGATACTCTCAGAGGGTACAGAGTAGCCAGTACTCTCAGAACCTACACAGTAATCAGTAATCTTATAAACTACAGGTAATTGGTACTCTCAGAAAGTACACAGTAACTAGTACTCTCAGAAGCTACCTGACAATTGGTGCTCTCAGAATGTATATAATAACCAGTACTCTCAAAAGGTACACAGTAGCCGGTATTCTCAAAAGTACACAGTAACCAGTACTCTCAGAAATTACACAGTAACCAGTACTCTCAGAAGGTACACAGTACCTGGTATTTTCAGAAAGTACACGGTAATGCGTACTCTCAGAAAGTACACAGTAATTGGTACTCTCAGGAGGAACACAGTAGCTGGCACTCTGAGAAGGTACACAGTAACCGGTACTCTCAGAAAGTACACAGTAACCAGTACTCTCAGAAGGTACACAATAACCGGTACTCTCAGAAGGTATACAATAACAGGTACTCTTAGAAGGTACACAGTAATTGGTACTCTCAGAAGGAACACGGTAACTGGTAATTTCAGAAAGTACACAATTACTGTGTACTCTACGAAGGTACACAGTACTAGTACTATCAAAAGCTACACAGTAGCCAGTACTATCAGAAGGTACACAGTAACCAGTACTATCAGAAGGTACACAGTAACCTGTACTCTCAGAAAGTACACAATAATTGGTACTCTCAGAAGGTATGCAGTAAACAGCACTCTCAGAAAGTCACATAACCAGCACTCTCACAAGGTACGTAGTAATTGGTACTCTCAGAGGATACATAGTACTTGGTACTCCCAGAAAGTACACAGTAATTGATACTCCCAGAAAGTACACAGTAATCCATACTCTTAGAAGGTGCAGTGTAACTGGTACTCTCAGAAGGTACACAGTAATTGGAACTCTTACAAGGTAGACAGTAATTAGTACTCTCAGAAGGTACACAGTAACTGGTACTCATAGAAAGTATGCAGCAAACGGTACTGTCAGAAAGTACATAGTAACCGGTACTCTTAGAAAGTACACAGTAACTTGTCCTCTAGAAGGTAAGCTACACAGCAACTGCTACTCAAAGAAGGTGCACAGTAACTCTTACTCTCAAAAAGTAAATAGTAACTTACTTATTCTCCTCTGTCCTCATACACCTGACAACACTGAGATTGCCAAACTATACTTCTTCACCTAAGGGATTACTGCACTGTAATTGTCCAGTGGCCGCTTTCCTTTTGGTAATGGTAGAAGAGACTCTATAGCTATAGTAAGCTGCTCTTCTAGGAGAAGGGCACTCCAAAATCAAACCATTGGTCTCTAGTCTTGGGTAGTGCCATAGCCTCTGTACCATGGTCTTCCACTGTCTTGGGTTAGAGTTCCCTTGCTTGAGGGTACACTCTGGCACACTATTCTATTTTTTTCTCTTCCTATTGTTTTGTTAAAGTTTTTTATAGTTTATATAGAAGATATTTATTCTAATGTTATTACTGTTCTCAAAATGTTTTATTTTTTTTTTCCTTTCCTCACTGAACTATTTTCCCTCTTGGGGCCACTGGGCTTACAGCATCCTGCTTTTCCAACTAAGGTTGTAGCTTAGCAAGTGATAATAATAATAATAATAATAATAATAATAATAATAATAATAATAATAATAATAATAATAATAATAATAATAATAATAATCTTAAAAGGTACGCAGTAACCGGTATTCTTAAAAGATACACAGTAACCAGTACTCTCAGAAAGTACATAGTAACCAGAACTCTCAGATGGAAAACGGTAACCGGTATTCTCGGGAAGTACACAGTAACCAGAACTCTGATATAAACATTAATCATCATACATATTTTACAATTCTCGGAAATATTTAGATACACCTCAATTAGAAGTTAGCCTTTGGATTAATCATATTTAATTTATATTATAAAGTTAATCACCTCCTCGCAGTAGAATAAAGACTGAGACTTTGAAGTAACCCGATTTAGTCTTCCCATTCCAATCAAGAACAAATCTGTTTCTCGTATTCTTCCTCAGCTAACAGATCCAACCTTAAAGAAATCGATTTTTGTAGGCTACAAATTCCGTTTTGAAAATTTCAAAAGAATGTATCTAAGGACAGAGATATCCATATGCAAGCTATTATTATTATTATTATTATTATTATTATTATTATTATTATTATTATTATTATTATTATTATTATTATTATTATTATTGTTGTTGTTGTTGTTTTTGTTGTTGCTGTTGTTGTTTTTGTAGCTATTATTATTATTATTATTATTATTATTATTATTTTTTCTTTTTTTATTATTATTATTTCATATACACATGCACAGATGATTATTTGAATAACGTTAATCTATCAGGAATGTTTCACAGAAGGAAATAAAATACTACGTTATAAAAACAGAATAAAATCGATTGAGTATTAGTTAACATTTGGCCTCTTGACCGTAATGGTCATTGATGCCAAACCGAATAAAAGGAAATGCTTAAGATATGCATTAATAAACCGTTTACTAAAGAAACAAAGACAAATAAAAGTAATTTGGGAAAATAGTCAGAAATTTAAAAGCAAAAGAACACACGTCTATAATAATAATAATAATAATAATAATAATAATAATAATAATAATAATAATAATAATAATAATAATAATAATCCTGAGATTCTGATAAAGAAGTATAAAACATTAAAAATTTAGGAAATATTCCGAACATCGCTTATTTCCAGCATTGTTGGTGTAAACAAAAATGATTTCCAACATCATTGACCAAAACAATAAGGAATTCCAACATTGGTGGTGATAAAAAAAATGGTTTCCAACATTGTGATAACAAGAATAATTTCCAACATTGTGAAAACAAAATGGTTTTCCAACATTGTTGGTGTAAACAAAAAGGGTTTCCAACATTGTTGAACACAACAAAAAGGATTTCCAACATTGTTGGTGATAAAAAAAAATGGTTTCCTACATTGTGATAAAAATTATTTCCAACGTTGTGAAAACAAAAATCATATCCAACATTGCAAAAGCAAAAATTATCTATAACATAGTGAAAACAAAAATTATTTACATCATTGATGACCAAAACAAAAAGTATTTCCAACATTATTGGTGATAAAAAAAAAATCCAACATTGTGATAACAAAAATGATTTCCTCCAATATGAAATAAAAAATGATGTCCAACATTGTGAAAATTGAAATGATTTTCAACTTTGTTGGTGTAAACAGAAAAGATTTCCAACATTGTTTGTGATAAATAAAATGGTTTTCAACATTGCGATAACTAAAATGATTTGCAACATTGTGAAAGAAAAATTATTTCCAACATTGTGAAAACAAAAATGATTAACCACCTTGTTGGTGTAAACAAAAATCATTTCCAACAATATTGACCAAAACCAAAACTATTCCCGACATTTTTAGTGATAAAAAATGGTTTCTAACACTGTGATAACAACAGTTATTTCCAACATTGTGAAAACAAGAATGACTTCCAACATTGTTGGTGTGAAAAAGAATTATTTCTAACATTGTTGACCGAAACAAAAAGGATTTCTAACATTGTTGATGATAACAAAAACTGTTTCCAACATTATGAAAACACAAATGATTTCCAACATTGTGAAAATATAAATTATTTCCAACGTTGTGAAAACAAAAATTATTTCCAACATTGTTGACTAAAACAAAAATTATTTCAAACATTGTTGACCAAAAAAAAAAATATTTCCAAAATTCTTAGTGATAAAAAATGTTTTCCAACATTGTGGTAACAAAAATTATTTCCAACACTGTGAAAACAAAAATGATATCCATCATTGTTGGTATGAACAAATATTATTTTCACAATAGTTGACCGAAACAAAAAGAATTTCTAACATTGTTGATGATAACCAAAAAAATTCCAACATTGTGAAAAGCAAAAATTATTTCCAGTATTTCGAAAACCCAAAATGATTTCCAATATTGTGAAAACCAAAAATTATTTCCAACCTTATGAAAACAAAAATGAATTCCAACATTGTGAAACAAAAATTATTTCCAACATTGTGAAAACAAAAATTATTTCCAACATTGTGAAAACGAAAAATGATTTCCAACATTTTGAAAACCCCAAAGTGATTTCCAATATTGTGAAAACAACGATTATTTCAAACATTGTGAAAACAAAAAAATTATTTCCAACATTTTGAAAACAAAAATTATTTCCAACCTTGTGAAAATAAAAATAATTTCTAACATTGTGAAAACAAAGGATTCTCGACATCATGAGAAAATAAAGGATTTCAACAATGTATGTAAAAAAAAAATCATTTCCAACATTGTCGTCGGAGGTAATCATGAACAGGGTTGGAAAGTTGGTTGTTAATGACAGGTAATTTTTTGCAATGGATATGAACCTCAAGGTTAGTGTTTCATTGTTTAATACCCGACCTAAAATCACAAAAGAACAGGGGTTCTTCAAACAATGGATTCAAATATTCGCTGATAATGTTTCTGTAAATGACATTTTCAGTCTCTTGAACAGAACTCTATGTTTGCACTTGCAGGCTTAATATTGTGGCTAAAAATTTGATGTTAAAAGGGTGAATTTTATAAAAGTATTAGGCGATGGTGTACCTTATCTTAGATTTCATCAATAAATTTAAGCGGTTTTGATCAACAATAAATAAGATTATTTTCATCAACTTTGAGTATAAAATTTATCATATGATATTCTGAAGTATTTATTTTTTTATTTTGAAAAGTAAGGAAACAATTTGGTTTAAAATGAAAACACATCTTAGCAATAGCGCAATGTATTATTATTATTAGTCACTTTTCATCTATTTGATACCATTGCACTAGTTCTTTTGTTTTTATCCAGCTCAAAAAGTTCTCCGTTTCTTTTCCGTATAAGTATTCATCACATATATTGAACGTTTAAACAAAAGTTTATATCGCTATAAATATATCAAGATAATCATTAATGGGCTTTAAAATATTTTTCCAGCAAAAAGAAAAAATATTTGGTCTCGTCAATGTTTATGATACCTGTTATACTTTTTGTCAGAGAAGAGACAATGTCCAAAATCTCATAGTTCCCATACAAGTAGACTGAGAAGAAAGTTTTATCTTACTAGTCTCGCTAAAAAGGTAATGATTAGACTTTTAATCAACAAATTTAGCAATTAGATTTATCTATCTTCTTTGAAATAAGGAGCAATATTTTTATGGATTCATTTTCCATCTGATAAATAAAAAAAAAAGCATTTAAGTCACTAACAAAGATTCATTCCAATTGATTCTTCTATACAATTTCAAACAGTCAGCGAATCCAGTACTAGTTCCCTTTGTCAGAGATTTCAGATGTGGCAAATCGGCTTCAAAAAAGAGAAACATTCTTTGAAAAAGAAGTGGGACCATCGTGAAAAAAATAAAGCTCTTGCAACTAAAGCTTTTGCGATAATTTTGAACGTTAACTTTGCATCAGTCAACATACATATATTTTGAGTAAACTTTACATATTTTTTTTTTTCATTAGACCGTCGTAATTCTTTGAAGAAGTATCTTAAGTTGTATGAAATATATAAAAAAAAAAACAGAATCCACTGGACTCCTCCCTAATGACTTGAAAAACGAATTTAAATAATAGGTCTGTAAAACATACAGAAATACATATTATATATATATATATATATATATATATATATATACTGTATATATATATATATATATATATATATATATATATATATATATATATATATATATATAGAGAGAGAGAGAGAGAGAGAGAGAGAGAGAGAGAGTATACACACATGTATATGCATACTGTACATATAATGTGCATGCATATATATATATATATATATATATATATATATATATATATATATATATATATATATATATATATATATATATATATATATATATATATATACTATATACATACAGTATATATATATATATATATATATATATATATATATATATATATATATATATATATATATAATATATATGTGTGTAGTATATAGTAATATGGAAAGAAAGATTGTCCAAATGAAAGAGCACAGCACGAAGTAAATACAAGAGGAGTGAGTGAGTACTCCAGTGGTTGGCATGTTCAGAGGCCGTTAGCGATGGCAGTCTCCCATTCAATAATGAGCAGAAGAAGGTGGTTAGCGAACCAATTGTAGTTGCCTCTGAGTGTTTTCAGACGAACAGAGAAAAGTAGAGGAAGGACGGGAATTAGTGATTGAGAAATGAGAGCTGAGGGGAATAATTAGATAAATTATTGTCACATATTATTTCTATGCATCCGAGATTCATGAAACGTCCTAACATTCAGTTTCAGGTAATTTACGATTGAACCTAAAAATATAACCTTAAAAAAATAAGGTATTTTTCTAAAAAAAAAATATCAAGGAAAAGGCATTTTATGCTCTCAGCGTCAGGTAATATACAATTGAATTGAAAAACAGACACTTTAATATCAAAGATATTTATATAAAAATTATATTAAGCATTTTTTTTTATACTCGCACACGTATTGATGAATATTGACTAAATAGTCTTTTCTTTATACTTGCATAAGTATTGATAAATATTTTACTAAATATTTTTTATATGATTTATACAGTTCGGGGTAATATATAATCAAATAAGAAAACAGAGCCCTCAATGCACAAGACTTTTTTTTTAATCATATCAAGGAAAAATCTTCTTTAAATTAAAACTTATACCAGTAATGATAAATATATACTAAATGACATGAAGAAAAAGTCTGTTTTGTTCTCATACATGAATTAAAAAAATCACTAATTAATATTTTTTCACGTGAATTATTCAATTCCAGGTAATATATGATCAAATAAAAAAAGAGCCACTAGAGTCTAATCTCTAAAATATTTATCTAAACAACTTTATCAAGGAAACGTATTTTTTATACCCGCACAAGTATTGATCATTTTTACTAAGAAATAATTTTTCATATGGTTTCTAAATTTAGAAACTATGGTAGGTATGAGATGAAAGTTTGGTCTGGCCATCTGACAATGTGAGAATGTGTTTGTGATTTATTCTGAAATTTAATAAACACACAAGAACATAAGGCATCTTGCTTGTATTATACTTTAACGTCAACACCATCTTCTGTCTTTAAGAACTTAAACAATATGTTGGAAAATATTTTAAACAATGTATTACAAAAATGTTTCAAAATTCTGTGTTATGAAAATTTCTTTAATGTTTTTATATATCAGTTTTCGTTTATAGTATTTCAAATAAATTTATTCAACAGGAATGTCATATAGAAGAATATATGAAAGGCAGTTTTACATAGATGAAATCAAAGTATAGAGTTCCTTTTTTATATCATTACTAGGCTACTCCATCTAATTTTCAGTTTACTAATTACTGTAAAACGAGATTTTAGTTATATTCCGATACTGCACTTTGTTTTTTCCTGTTCACCCTATGCAAGAACCATACAAAGTTGGACGATTAGTGCACCTTTTTATGTAAAGACGTCAACTCACTGGCTATTCCTCCCACAATTTACGCTCCAAGCCCACTTCCACGCCCAACCCACTTTTCAAAAAAAAATTTTTAAAGTACTCGACAAAAAGAAGAGGTCCAATTGTCTTTGTATATGTAGAGGATGTAGCAGCCACCAATAAGTATAGCATGGTGGGTAAAGTGAACACTTACTTATTTTGTAAGTCCACAACTTGATAAGGGCCAAAATTAAACACCTGTGGAGGTTGACAATCTGCAAATCATAATCCCCCAAGGTCAGATACATAAATGAAATATGGTTTTCTAGCTTCCTTTTGACATCCTGAATCACATTTCAGATGTTAACAGGAACGGAACTAAGGCCAAGTGGTAGATATTGAACTTTATATCAAAGATCGTCAAGGAAGCTAAAAATTTAAAAATTTTTAGTAATAATGAGAAAATACGTGAAAAATCTTTACAGATAGCATATCTTTTATCAGAATTTATACATGAAACCTACTTAGAGCATTATATCAACATTTTATTGCTGCTAGCTTACTTTTGCATACTCATGTTAGCTGTGAGTTCCAAGAATTTTAGATATGAGAGAAGTCAGTTTTTCTTCGAATATGTAATCATGTAATTGTCCTTTTCCGGTTGATGCTAAAAGTTTTTTTAAGAGGTAATAATCTAAGAAAAATAATTCAATATCCAAAACAAAGGTCTAAAACATGAAGGAATTCCGAATGAAGTTCAGGAAAAACAAGAATACTACCCTGGATGTTACCAGTGATTCACAATAAATTTGCATTAATTATAGACATTTTCAACCTCCTCCAGTTAAGCTTTATCTGTTGGGGAAAGCAGATTTCAAAAGAAAAAAGATGCTGAGAAAATAATATTTTCTCGTAACTGCTTTTTCTACAGCAAGTCAGATAAAATTTCCATTGTAAAGGCTGGCCTTTCTACTGTACCGCACGTGTTTCATACACCCTCGTACACTGTAACGGTTTTGATTTTTTATCTTATCACTCCCTCTTCTCTGCACTGTTAATAGAACAATTTTTGAGATCATGCTAGCTCATGCTTTATCATGTCTGAATTTTTGTGACGTTCTTGCTCGTAGGTCCCTGTATATATACCCATGATCTGTTTAGATAAAGATAGTTGCATTCACCTCACCTTCCAGTTATTACCTAACTGGTGCCACACACATTGGTGACCACCGGAGCGTCCACCACCCTCCTGCCTTCCCCCTCACTGCTGTGTCTTACTGTTTGATAATGCCGCCTCTCTGACACTGACTGTACTATAAATGCCACCCAATTGAAACTACTGCCCTTCACCAGTACAGAGACATTTGCCTGGTTTTAGCACGCCGTGGTCCAGTTTCACATTAAGTGCATGACTCGTTCAAGCTCCAAAGCAGACCATGTTCTCTCAGCGATCCACAATGACACTTTCCCAAATATATCACATCTGCTTTCCGACCAAGGGGACACCCCAAAAGCGTGCGACCGCCTCAAAGCATACCTCCTGGGGCAGTACTCATCCTCGCCAGCCACCTGTATAGCCAAACTTTTTCAGCGTTCCCAACCACAGTTGTGGGACCAAAAGGCTTCTCTCACCCTCAGGGAAATGACCAGAATCACTTGCCTGCAACCTGCTGGAGAAAACTCTTCTCGTGTAGTGAATCTACTTCGTGCCCTTTGGGTATGGTGTGTACCCAATATCGATACTTTGCCCATGAAGGACCTGATGACCAAAGGCAACATCCTTATGGACAGCCACTTCACCACCTTCAAGACCTCCGTCAACACCTCCACTCCTGATGAAGAGGACAACTATTCAACATCGACCGAAGCCAACATGAATGAGGTAGGACACAGACCCCCAACCCTTGACGTGCCGGAACGGTGACAAGGCCGCCCTTCCCCCTCATATACCACCCATAGCTTACGGCTCAACATCCGACCTCTTCAGCCACTTACTGACAACCATCGGCTGCAGTTTTGCTACTACTACTCCAGATTCAGGGCTGCTGCGAAGAAATGTGTGAATGGTTGTCAGTGGCCAAAAAACGTGTAAGAAGGCCATCGCTTCCGGCAGTGGCGTCCCCTGTCACTAGTCTTTTCTTTTTACACAATGCAGGTACGGACATGAGATTTTTGGTAGACACGGGTGCTTGCTGTTTTCTTCTGCCAAGGCCACTCTCCAAGACATGATGTAGTCTGTCTAAGTCTGTCAACGTCCGCCTTGTTGCTGTCAAAGAATCTGTGATACCCACCCATGGTAATGATACCCTCACGTTATCGTTTGGAAGTACCAAATAAAATTGGAAGTTTCTTGTTGCTGACGTCACATTGCCAATCCTCAGTGCAGATTTCCCTACACATGTCTGCCTCCTGATTGTTGTCGCTTGCCGTCGGTTAGTCAACTCGGTATTCGTGCTCCTCAACAGCCCTTCAATCCGCCCACTACGACCTTGCTCTTCAATTCAGTACACCCACGGATGTCTACCACCACCTCTTCACGTCGTACCCGGAAGTTTTCCGTCTAGAACTTTATCAAACGACCACAGATCCCGCCAACACGGTATTCATCACCATATCAAGACGACGGGGCCCCAGCGTTTGCCAGATTCAAGTGTCTGGCACCGGACAGTTTGCTGGCTGCTAAACAAACGCTTTTCGAAATGGAAGAGATGGGCCTTTAACAAAAGGCCTCAAGCCCATGGTTATTGCCCTTACACTTTGTCCTGAAGAAAGATGGCTCTCTGTGTCCATGTGGGGTTAACAGGCGCCTGAACCTGCAGAGAGAACTGGATCACTACCCCATCCCAAACATTGCCAACGTGGCCTTCCACTTGCACAAAGCGAAGGTTTTCTTCACGCTCGACCTCCTGAAGGGATATTATTAGGTGACCATGAACTCAGATGACCTCCCAAAGACCGCCATCACCGTATATACACCTGTAATTACCACTGTATTGGCCTTCGTAATTCTGGGGCCACTTCTCAACCCCTTATGGAGGACATCTTAGGGAACCTCCCCCTCTCTGTATGTTATATGAACGAAATACTTATGTTCTCTTTCTCCAGATAGGAACATTTCCTTCACCTATGCATCATGCTCAACCACCTACTACAGAAAGTTCTTGCAGTCTGTTAAGACAAGTATATCTGTGGCGCTAACGAAGTATCGTTCTTAGGTACCGCATCACTCCTGAAGGAGTCTACCCCCTTCTTGAGAAGGTAGCAGCTGTTCAGAACTTTCCCACGCCCTCGACGGTCAAAACATTACAAGAATTCTTGAGCATGACCAAATATTATCAACATTTCCTGCCAGCCATCATCGATGCTCTTGGCCTCCTCTACGCCTCCCTCAAAGGCAAGCCAAAAGACTGAAGTGAAGTCCCCTTCAAGAAACGGTCTTCTGCAATGCAAAGAATGCCCTATCAACTGCTGCTGCTCTCATTTTTCCTGTGCCACATGCACCTCTCCTCTCCTCTGATGCCAGCTATGTCGCTATTGATGCAGCGCTCGAGCAGATAGTCAATGGCTCGCCCAGCCCATTGGCCTTCTTCAGTACAAAACTATCCTAGGTGGAATCTGGCTACTCTACCTACGACCGCGAATTTCTGGCAGTGCACTTGGTGGTCCGTCACTTTCGCCACATTTTGGAAGGTACACCCTATGTCATTTGCACATACCAAATGCCTCTGGTGTACACCTTTTCTCGATAGTCTGACGCCTGTCCCGTCCATCTCTGCCGTGGCTCAATACCATTGCACCCTTAAACATGTCTATAGGAAAATGAATCACGTTGCCAATGCCCTATGAAGAAACACATTGGCTGCCATTCACCTGGGATTGGATTATAATGCCTTGGCAGAAGCCCAACGAAAAGATCCAGAGTACCAAGTATGTAGCACATCCTGCACATCCCTCCGTTGGGAAGACGTCCCAATGTGCGAAGCACCAGTTCGGTAATAACCGAGAGGCGAGGTGAATGCAGCTAACTTCATTTCAACGGATCATGGGTTTATATACAGGGACTTATGAGCAAGAACGTCACAAAAATTCAAACATGGTAAAGCATGGCCAGTCAAAAGACCCCATAAGTCTCTAGCATAATAACACAGGTTGGTATACTAACATTGTAGGGAAGAGCAAGTGATAAGATGAAAAATCAAAACCGTTACAGTAAGTGAGCATGTAACCAACACGTGCAGTACACTACTAAGCAGAGCACAGCCTCCTTTGAGTGAGATGGGTGGCAGTGGATTAACCAGATAGCATAAGAAAATAAACATGAGGTGGATATCCATTGTATAAGAGGTTATGGCCTGTTTGCATGTGAAGCCAGGTATCATCCTAAGTACGGAAAGTTATGTACATCTGATCCAAAATACTGGAAAAGTATTAATATTGAAACCAGTGAAAAGCAGATAAATTTAGAGGCTTTACATAAAGAGAGCTTAGAACATGATGTAAAGTACATCTATCCCTCCAATATTTTCAGCATTAAGGACATCTTTTTCTACATCAGAAGCCATTGGATTTCTAGAAGAGAGTATGTAAAAACGGGTTATGATTAGCATGTTTAATGGATAAAGAAACCCATTTACTGTATTAAGAGTTCTTAGCATATGACCTTCACTTTGTACTATCTCTGGGTTTACCAAACCTGGTTCCATCAGTGTCATCATTCAATCTAGTCATGTTCCTTATGGCTTAGTAGTACTTGCTTTGCTTGGAAGTCTTTCAAATCCATTGATGATATGCACTGTAATTCCCCAAGACTCTTGACAACCCAGCTCCACCTTCACCATATAGAGACTACAAACTCCATTAACGTTTCCATGATAGTCATGTCTACTGTACTTCTGTTATCTGGAATCATAGATTGAGTAACAAATATTGACCATTTCCCTATTAGTTGCATTGCACCAGAGTGGCTATTCCCAAGATTAGTGAGTAGGATATCATACCAACTTAGGTCTCTGGCATAGTTTATACCACCAAAGGAAAAAAATAGATCTGCTATACAATTTTAGGCTGTTTTTCTACACAGCATAAATTAGCATGAAGATTCGCCGAGTATGATCCAAGAAAGACATCCAAAATACAAATGGTTTGCTTAACCTTCCAATTTGTACCTTATCTTAAATGTCAGATAGCCATCTAAAAATTCAGTGATGGAGGGGATTCTTAAGATTCTTTTAAGATTTTACTCACTGTATCCATTGATTAGAGACTTCAGTGAACTGGGAGGAGAGCTACCTTTTCCTGTATATGTTAGGAGAAAGATATTTTCAAAGGCTTCACTTACTGTTTTCAAATATCAAAGAAATTCATTGTAACTTTTTCCATTCAGAACTCCTTTAAGACAGCCACTGTTGGTGAGGTTTACTTAATGAGGATTTCGGAATATCCTGAGCCTGGCTTTTTGTGGCCAACTATGTTGAGGTAATTCACCATTGTATGAAAGGTTCCAATAAGAACAATGTTGTATCTGTAATGTTTGGGATTCTTCCTTGTGATGGGCATTGGTTTCATTATAACACCTATTATTATTATTATCATTATTATCAATATTATCATTATCATTATTATTATAAGCTAAGCTACAACCCTAGTTGGAAAAGCGGGATGGTATAAACGCAGGGGTTCCAACAGGGAAATAGTCCAGTGAGGAGAGGAAAAGAGGAAAAATAAAATTTTTAAGACAAGAGACATTAAAATAAGTATTTCCTAAATAAACTATAAAAGCTTTAACAAAACAAGAGGAAGAGAAACAAGATATAACAGCGTGCCCGAGTGTACCCTTAAGCAAGAGAACTCTAATCCAAGACAGTGGAAGACCATAGTACAGAGGCTATGGCACTACCCAAGACTAGAGAACAATGGTTTGATTTTGGAGTGTCTTTCTCCTAGAAGAGCTGGTGACCATAGCTAAAGAGTCTCTTCAACCTTTAACAAAGGGAAAGTGGCCACTGAAACAATTACAGTGCAGTAATGTCTTGGGTGAAGAAGAATTGTTTGGTAATCTCAGTGTTGTCAGGTGTATGAAGACAGAGGAGAATAAGTAAGAATAGGCCAGATTATTTACTGTGTGTATGTGTGTGTAAGAAAAGGGAAAATGAACCGTAACCAGAGAGAAGGATCCAAAGTAGTACTCTTTAGCCAGTCAAAAGACCCCATAACTCTTAAGCAGTAGTATCTCAACGGGTCAAATGTAATGATAATATACATTTGCCCTACTTATTCGGTAGCATTTTCATACTGATGAAGCAGCTCTTTACCAAGTTGTATTCAATGATGGACTCACTAGTAAAAGGATAGATGTTAACCGTAGTTAACTTATCTGGGGATGTCCAGTTGCTGCAATAAAACCACTAAAAACTGGTACTACTTATTTATCTGTGCTTTATGCTACTTTCTTTACGGCATAAAACCCAGATGCGGAATGCTTGTATTACTCTCTGACTAGCAACTATTTTCGACTTAGCAGAGGAAGATAATTCCATGACAGAGCATATTTTCTTTGAAATATGAAATATGAAAAGGCATTAGAGATGTATGTTTGCCTATAGCTTACAGTACTGAGTGTGTTTTTTACTTAGATTTAGGCATGGAAGGTAAATTAGTATGAAAGGAAAATTGAATATCCCTAGGATTCACTGTTTTTAGAAGCATGGTGCCAATAGATACATTGAAGGATGACTTTCCACGGATCTCAGTAAGATGCTAATCAAAATTGTCCCATTCTGAATAAAAAAAGGATATTTGCAGATATTACTATACAAGAAGTAAGTAATGTCTGTTCTAAGGCTTCTGCAACAGCTGTTCCCAACTCCGTTGGGAAACAATAGCTCTCTGTTCAGCAAAGTAAATGGCTTCTTACTTTGATAAAAATGTCTTAAAATTATGCATAGTGAAATATGCTTTGGAAATTTCTACTCTCCTTTCGGAATTACTCGGCAGAGATTTCTGCTAGGGGACTCTTGGCGCTCCATATATCACAAAGCTAAGTGATTTATTAAGGGTGGAGGGTATTACTTTATCATTTACTTGCAGGTGGAGACCAAAGGAGCTCTTTGCTTTCGTGAAATGCTCGAAAGATAACACCTCGAAGAAGCAGTGGAACACCCTTGATAGCCCCCTTTGATGCAATTTTGTAAGGTCCACAAACAGATATATTAGAACTATACACCAAGTAGAAAGTCCATGTGTTGTCTTCTGGTTGGATTTCGGTAAATGCAGTTGTGGTCCAAGGATGGGTTGCATTTCAAGGTTATTCTTCCGTTTTTCAGCACGATAATTTGGATCTGCATATGGAATCTCATCTAGTTTAGAAATATATAATAGACAAAGTGAAGACAATTGAACAACTTTATCCCAATGACAATATTATCCTGGCTGTACTTTATAACATATTCTAAGTTCTCTTTATGTGAAGCCTCTAAATTTGTTTGTTTAACACTTTGCATCAGATGTATATTTCTTTTTGTACTTAGAATGATACCTAGCTTCACATGCAAACAGGTCATAAGCTATTATACAACGGAGATGCACCTCATAGTTATTTTCTTCTGCTATCTGTAGAATCCCCTGAAACCCATCTTGCTCAAAGGAGCCGGTGCCTTGCTTTGTAGAAATGCCAGTTGAGAGAAAAAATATTTCCTCAGCAACTTTATTCTTTTGAAATCTGTTTTCCCCAACAAATAAAGCTTAACTGGAGGAGGTTGAAAATGTCTATAATTAATGCAAATTTATTGTGAATCGCTGGTAACATCCACGGTGGTATTCTTGTTTTTCCTGAACTTCATTCGGAAATCCTTGGGATATTTTACTCATTCTTGAAGCAGACTCCATTGGTTCTGCCTGATGATGATCTCAATCCTCATGTAGATGGGCTAACCTCTCACTGGCATTACTAACATCTGAAAAGGCATTAAATGGTCCGTGTTTTATTTCCAGAGTATGAATGATATACAATTTCTGTTGTTTATATGGAAATTTGCTTGCTACTGGGCTTAAATTCTTGCAATTGTTTCGTTTCATGTTTTAAACCTTTGTTTTGGATATTAAATTCTTTTAATTAGTTTAGTACCACACAAAAAAAAAAATTATCATCGATCAAAAAAAGGAAAATCATATGTTTACATATTTGAAGAAAAACTGACTTCTCCCTTATCCAAAATTATTGAAACCCATAGTAGGCTTGATGTATAAATTATGATAAAAGATATGCTATCTGCAAAGATTTGTCAGGTATTTTCTCATCAATACTCAAATTTTTCAAATTTTCAGCCTTCGTGACGATCTTTTATATAAAGTTCAATATTTATCACATGGCCTGAGTTTCGTTCATGTTAACATCTGAAATGTGATTCAGGATGTCCAAAGGAAGCTAGAAAACCATAGTTCACTTATTCCTGGGGAGAGGTGACCGGAAACCCCATTTAGATACCAGTCTACTAGCACACGCTAGAGCACTTACTTTTTTAATTTTACTGGAGGCTAGACAGTTTTCTTTTCTGTCTGCTCTAGCACACTCTACAGCACTTATATTGTTTTCTAATTGTACGGGAGGCTAGTCCACTTGAGCAATACCGTTTTTCTGTCTCTATAAAATTTCAATGGCACTTACATAAACTCTATCACCACTTTACTACTTTGGTAGCCTGCATAGCCTACACGTCCTGAGCCTATATGTTGATGATAATATTTTCAGCCTTACCAAGGATCTAGGATTGGCTTAGGGACCAAAACTTTAACTGTCATCAAAGTCACTGATAGTAGTGGCTTCCTTGTCAACACCTTTTGGGTTAATATAGAAAATTAAGGCTGGGTTGTTAACATAGTAACTTTCATCATATCAGCGGTTTAAGGTTCACAGTCTGGATCACATCATATTTCTCTTTTTTT
>NC_090733.1:77052470-77057470 GCF_036898095.1 Palaemon carinicauda | reverse complement strand
CACACACACACATATATATATATATATATATATATATATATATATATATATATATATGTGTATATATATATATATATATATATATATATATATATATATATATATATAGGTGTGTGTGTACATATATATATATATATATATATATATATATATATATATATATATATATATATATATATATATATATAGTATGTGTGTACATATATATATATATATATATATATATATATATATATATATATATATATATATAAATATATATGCATATATATACATATATATATGTATGTATGTATATATACATATATATATACATACATATGTGTGTGTGTGTGTGTGTATGTATGTGTGTGTCAGTATTCTTGTGTGCTTATATGTGAGACAGAAATTGAATGTTACTCATGAAAATCATATTTGTCAAACAATGATTGAATTTCTGATCGATAAATTTACTCTATAGAGGAATTAATTAGGAAAACAGCGATAAAAATCAACGTAAGTATTTTAGAAACCGTCTTCTGGATATTTAATCATGTAATGATAAATGCCCTCAATGTATGAGATGTGCAGATCAGATTTATGCCTCTTCAGAATAATCTAAAGTCGACGATCCTTATCTCCAAAATCTTAGACCTTCAGAGAGGAAATGCCTTATTCCACTTCTCCCTTCGCCACCTTTCTTCCCTTTCTTTGACATTGTATTCAAAAGAATTTATGAGGTACGAAGAGGGAGAGGGAAGGAGGGCGAAGAATATAAATGAGAGGAAATGCAACGGTGTCGAATAATTATATGCTCGTTGTGGGTGTCAACGGAATGGCTCGCGATAAAAGACTGTGACTGACGTCTTGATGAGCCAGATAAGACGACACCTTTCGTGTCTTAATTACATGGACTTGGCAATACATGTGCATTCACAAGGCGTTCCGTGAAAACTTCTTTTAGGCGATTTGTTTAAAATATTCATAAGGTCATAAGGTTTTTAATTGTGCATATTTGGATACACTAAATACCCTTTAATGTGGATGAGAATGATTATTATTATTATTATTATTATTATTATTATTATTATTATTATTAATTGTCGTTTCCAGGGGTGGTGGTCAAGTAGCACCGCGTTTCAAGCAGCAAGGAACGTCTGCTCATCCTCAGGCTTAAAGTTAAAGTAATATATGAAGGCTTCATGGCTCTATTATATTATTATTATTATTATTATTATTATTATTATTATTATTATTATTATTATTATTATTATTATGAGCTGCTTACCATCGCTAGTGTTTCTTTTCTACCCTTACTAAGAGATAAGTAGCCACTGAACAGTTACAGCGCAGTAGTTAACCCCTTGAGTGAAGAAATGGAAAATCTGAATATGAAAAAAATGGAAACACTATAAATAAAAGCCAAGAGAAAGATCAGAGTAGGCTGAAGGTTTAGACAAGTGAAGAGATTGAAGGATTATTTGGTAAAAGCATATATAACTTGAAAGGTATGGAGAAAGCCAGTGATATTTCAGAAGAATCCCAGATTACTTGCTTGATACTGATAAAGGAGGTGTAACTGTTATTTCCTAAAGTACATATAGAGAACGAAAAGAGCAGAACTTTAGATAACATAATAAGAAATTTGAATAGTTTTAAGATGTAAATGGAGTATTCTTTTTATTAAAATAATGAAAAATTGCTTTCATAAACTGATATATATTATGCTGTTGTGGAGGAATCGAACACATATGAAGTGAACTGGATGAAGAACTGTCACTGGACTTATTTCCTTTTCTACTTCATTTTTCCAGCGTTTTTTTTCTTGGACAGTTTTCGCCTATGCACGTTCCAGTTTACGTAATATTTTCCAGCAAGATTATGACTCCATATTTCAGTTCAATACCTTATATTTCTATCAGTAAATGTTAATTATAATGGTAATAATGATTGGTTATGAAGCACACCAAAAGATTATTGTACAAAATCAAACCTTTTTCAAATGGTTAAATCATAGATAACAGCGCAATTTATTTCTTTATATTTCTGTAGCTTAGTGTTATACTGACACAGATCATTAAGCATCCTTTAACCTCTCTGCCTCTTGGCCTAGATTTTTTCAACTTAATGTTTTGCGCAGCGTTTTTCTCTTTGACAGATTTTTCTCCTCTGCACATTCTAGTTTACATAATATTTTCCAGCAAGTTTATGACCTAATGTTAGTGTCCCATGTCAACGGATAATGAGACATTGGTACATGGGTTTTTCACATTATTATAAAAGGTTCGTGAATACACTAGGCAAAGCGATATAACTCTCAGAGTACCATATAGTTAGTTCTTGGGAGCGCTCGAGAAGTACTGCCACTCCTTTTGAGCAAATCATAAATTATTGGTCTATCAATATGCTGAATTGTTAGATTTTGTGGAAATCTCCACTGTCATGGAAATATACTCTCACTATTAGGCTCACAACACTTCACCTATCAGACTTAACACATGTCTCCTATAACGGAGTTTAGTGATCGCGCACAACAATTTATGACAGCCATAGTACTGTATAAAACACATACTTCTGCATATTTTTCATACAAGGCTTAGGACATTAATAATAAGAATAGGTTAGCAAAGAAACCACAAGATTATTGTACATAACCAAGTCTTTCTTTCGAATGGTTAAATTATAGATATTTTATATTTTCGTAGATTTGTGTTAATATAAACTCGGCTAACATATATCCAACAAAGACTAACAAAAATAGATTAATAAAAAATGGTTAATGAAAAAAAACATTGGCGTCAAACCCTGAAACGATAAACTTATCTATATGCCGATAGATGGATAATTATAGGAACAGCTGGAGGCAGAAATGTGAAATAAACTTTTGGATAAAAAATGCATAAAGGTGATAAAATTTTGAATCTTATTACTTTAGGCCATAAAAGCAGTCTGATGATGACCTATTTGGAGAAAGGACTTGGGTAATGATACACATGATTAGAAAGAGAAATTTAATATATCATAAAAGCAAGAGTAAATCCATGAAGTTTTGTGAATCATAAGCACAGTAATAAAGAAATTGGTTCAAATAGATTCCTATAAAAGCAGATCTCGGTATTTTGGCAATATCATATCATGAAAACAATAATGAAGTAGTTTTAAAACTGAAGTAATAAAAGAGAAGAGGCAGTTAAAGAATCATTGTAGTCGAGTGGTATTTCCTGGAATTCCTAGTGTGGTGGTATAGAGTCTTCCAGTCACATTCAGAGCATGAATAATATTTGTTGTTTCTTGGAGTTAGGGAAGATTCCCCTGGATAAGAAAGAAGAATCCTCTTCAACTCAAATGAATAAAGTTCAAAATAAAAACTAAACTAAAAACGAGGAAACCTTATCAAGGGATGAGGAAGAAATATATGGGATAAAAGTGACAAACCTTAATTCATTATCTTCGATTTGGATATTGCATATTTGTTTGCACACCAAATACTAGTG
Organism: Palaemon carinicauda; assembly: GCF_036898095.1. Taxonomy (NCBI): domain Eukaryota; kingdom Metazoa; phylum Arthropoda; class Malacostraca; order Decapoda; family Palaemonidae; genus Palaemon; species Palaemon carinicauda. Next base: position 77,053,997 of record NC_090733.1, on the reverse strand, counting down.
CAATGTTGTTCAAAAGGATGTAAAGCACAACATGCATGAGTGCAATACTGCAAAAAAAAAGAAATGTTAAACACGCCAATTACGAGTGAAATATTACAAAATGGAATGTAAAACAAAAATACGAGGGAATTGTTTCAAAAAGCAATGGAAAACACACCAATAACGAGTGCAATATTACAAAAAAATGTAAAATACACCAAATACGAGTGTAATATTGCAAAAAGAAATGTAAAACAAAAAAAACTGTACAATGTTGCAAAAGGTAATGTAAAGCACTCCAAATACGAGTGCAATGTTTCGAAAATAAATGTAAAACACGCTGATTACGAGTGCAATATTGCAAAATAGGGAGTACAAAACACAAAAATACAAGTAAAATGTTGCAAAAAGCAATGTGAAACCCCCAACTACGAGTGCAATGTTGCAAAAAAGGAATGTAAAACACACCAAATTTTAGTTCAATTTCACAAAAAGGAATGTAAAATACACCAAATAAGAGTACAATATTGCAAAATGGAATGTATAAAGGACCAAATACGAGTTAAATATTACAAAAAGCAATGTAAAGCACAGAAAATGCAAGTGCATTATTACAAAAAAAGGAATGTACAACACAAAGAAATACGAGTGCAATATTGCAAAAAGGAATGTAAAAGTATCTGTGAGTGTGCAGTGAATTAGATGAATGTAAGAACAAACGATGTTAAAACTAAACAAATTATGTAATCAATATAGTAATTTAAACTTCACTATCTCTTTAAGACAAGATTGATTTATCCTGAAAATTTGAATGAAATGGGAAGTTGAATGATGGAAAATAGAGCAAAATGTGACGCCACGCCATTTGTAGCGCTGATGATGTAAAAGCAGTAGAATTCACTATCACATATGTTTTCCTCCCACGTGTCCACGTGTGAAGAACATAACTAATGATTAAATAGAAACAAGTGTCAATGATTGGAAAGAGAAGCAAGAAGCAATACAGGTGGCTAGATCGTTAACGAGATCTTAAACCAGAAATTTAGACTTGCGAATACTAAACGAACCAAGGAAAAGAGTTAAGTTGTAGATAAAATCTATGAAGAACACTAGTGGCCGTAAGGAAAAATTTAGATAAATTGTCAGCGTGAGTTGATACGAATTTAGTAAATAAGATGTCATGGAAATAAAAAATAAAGCCATGAATAAGTTGAGAAAAGTTATGCGACTGTATAATATTATTAGACAGTCGCAGTGGATTTCGTTTTATATGAAAAGTTCGCAAATTGTCTTGAATCTTTCACTGATGGTAAAATTAAAGTGACTGAATGTTAGTTTGAATAAGATAATTTTTCTTTCAACAGACTGAAACCATATTGAAATTTCCAGAGAGTAATTGGTCGAATCAACAACAAAATATTAGGAAATGTACATAACTAGTTTGTCTAAAGAATTTCTGGTGAAATTGTTCTAGTGTTTATTTCTTAGCTTGGTTTTCATGTTTTGAGTGGCATTAAAGTTATCTACTCTAATAAGCGATTTTCATAA
>NC_090733.1:77029970-77047470 GCF_036898095.1 Palaemon carinicauda | reverse complement strand
AATAATAATAATAATAATAATAATAATAATAATAATAATAATAATAATAATAGCTGATATATAGCATGATTTTGCATATAATTTCAGGCGATTTGATTTCCAAATTTTACATAACCCAGTCATTGTCTGATTGGTTTTTCCAGTCTTTCATTAAAACTTCAATTCTAAATACCCTGCATATATAAATGATTCCACCTCATTAATCCTTCCTCTTTCCAATGATATTTCATCTTACATTGCACATTCCGTTCTCATCATCTCTGTCTTTTTTTATTTAACTTCTGCCAAGCCTCATGTAATATTTCATGCATTCACAAGGACAGCGGCATCAGCATACTCCAGGTCTGCTAATTTCCTGTTACCATTCCAGTCTAATCCATTTCCACCATCCCCAACTGTTTTGTGCGTAACAAAATCCATGAAAAGATAAACAACATAAGTGACAACACATTCTCTTGGAGTACTCCACTGTTCACTGGAAATTCAGTTGATAGGACTCCACTATCATTAACTTTGCCTTTTTATGATCATGGACAGACTTAATTAAATTTACGTAATAACGCAGGACTCTCCAAAAAAAATGGCTGGTGCACATTATCACAGTATTTTTATTAGTACACATATGCCATCATAAGTGGCTTTCTATATTCTACACACTGTTGTACCACATTACTTAAAATGATATTTGGGTTAGTACAACTTCTAACTTTTCTACATCCTACTTGTTCATCTCTCAGGTTTACATCAATCTTTCTCTCTAGTCTCTTTAGAATGAGCATATCTATTCTGAAGAAGTATTTTGATTCTTTCATTTCACCTTGTTTCGAGTGTTGTTCTCCTGTCTGGTCTTCAGCTGTTGATTCTCATCTTAATTTGTTGGACAGGAACTTACGGTCTATTAGATTTCTTATTCCTGATCTAGATATTATTCTCTGGCACTGTCGTTCAAGTAGTTTGTTATGCATGTTGCATAAGATATTCCCTAATTCTGATCATCCTTTACATACAGATCTTCCTGGACAGTTCCATCGCGTTCGTAAACTAGGCATCATTTCTGATGGTGGCGGTAGTAATGGGATTCCCGTGGTTCGGGGAAAGAATATTCGTGGTAGATGATGCTTTCTTATCTTGAAGGAAAATAACCTCTCATAAAATGAGTCGGTAGTAATTAATAGGAAAACGTCAATAATGCATCATTGAAGGAAAATGCTTTTGAAGAATTCAGTTGTTTACGCTTTGTTATACTTTTTTTTTTTTGCTTCGTCTTGTTTTAATATTTTCCAGTTACGTTTGTATATATATATATATATATATATGCATATATATATAATCATATATATATATATATATATACATATATATATATATATATATATATGTATATATATGTGTGTGTATATAAATATATATACATTATATATATGCATATATATATATATATATATATATATATATATACCCACACACACACACACACACACATATATATATATATATATATATATATATATATATATATATATATATATATATACATATATATATATACATATATATATATATATATATATATATATATATATATATATTAAGTTTGTATATATATATATATATATATATATATACGAACAAACGTAACTGGAAAATATTAAAACAAGACGAAGCAAAAAAAAAAGTATAACAAAGCGTAAACAACTGAATTCTTCAAAAGCATTTTCCTTCAATGATGCATTATTGACGTTTTCCTATTAATTACTACCGACTCATTTTATGAGAGGTTATTTTCCTTCAAGATAAGAAAGCATCATCTACCACGAATATTCTTTCCCCGAACCACGGGAATCCCATTACTACCGCCACCATCAGAAATGATATTTTGTTGATGATTTGCGACCAAAAGTTACTAAATTTTGGCCTTCAGAAGGGTCGGGGTTGAGCTTGGGGTTGAGGTACCAACCTCTGGGTCCAATGGAATAATTGGCTTCTTCTGAATCCAACCGTTCTGTCATTAGTGGCTATGAACCATTGGCTCTCTCTCTCTCTCTCTCTCTCTCTCTCTCTCTCTCTCTCTCTCTCTCTCTCTGAGTGGAGATACCTTAACGTGGTGAAATGGTTTGTGTATTGCCATGATCAGCAAAGCTCTACTAGTCAGAGTTACCTATACTAGGATTGTTTGCAATAGGCGATCATACAAAAGTCTCAAACCATCGCCAATCCGCAATGGCCAGCGGAGTGATGATAAAGACCAAACCACAGACAAGAATAAGGACATGTCTGAGGCCTTTGTCATGCAGTAGACTAGAAACAGCTGCATTTTTTTTTAGTTTTGTATATATGCTGTATATCAAATATATGCGGATGTATGGTGTCAATATAAGTAACCACTGTTTTCAACCTAATATCAATCTTATGAGTAATAAGTATAATGGGTGAAGTGATATGCCCTAATTTAAGAAGAGTGTCTGGAAGATTATGATTGCATATCATTAATATTAGCTAAACTACAACCCTAATGGAAAATTAGGCTTCTATAACCCATATAAGGACTCCAACAGGGATATAGCCCTGTGAGGAAAGCAAATAAGGAAACAGAATATTGTGCCCGAGTGTACCCTCAAACAAGAGAACTCTAACCCAAGACAGTGGAAGCCAATGGTACAGAGGGTATGGCACTGCCCATGACTAGAGAACAAAGTAGGTTGTAACCACATAGAAAAGGGCTTGAGTCTACCAACCCAATTTAAAGAGACTATGGAAACCGGATGGCGTGTACTGTAAAATAGGGCAATATGTCTACCATTTGCTGATCTTATGGTTCACATGGTTAAGTAATATCGTACCTAGTCAGTACTTGGTTGGGTAAACATCAGTGAAACACAGTATGAGGCTGTACTTGTTGAGAGCTAGAAGCAGGCGTTTTCTAGAGTCACTCGTGTGTGTGTATATATATATATACATATATATATATATATATATATATATATATGCAGTATATATATATATATATATATATATAATGCTATACATTACTTATAAGTACTTCTCCTTTGTACTTGCAATTTATACATTCATTATACGTAATGTCTATAGCTAACTTAGTCTTTGAGAACATAGGGTCATCGGCCACTAATGGCTATTACAGTGATAGCGTTCTCACCTAGCGTTTACATGGCAGTAGATTGATCCCAGCCTGGGAACGTGAGTTTAAGCTGTTTACTGTGGAGGCCACTGCTTTAGTTGGGCACTGTGTTTTTACCTTTAAGTAAGCTAAGATCCGTAGCAATTCACTATTATGGAATTCTACCAAGCCATTAGCTGAAGATCGATATGCGGTCACTGAAATTTTTTTCAAATTCTAATCATGTCCGTGACCGTTTCCATCACCCTATTTACAATCGGCATTTATTGCTACTTTCGGGAAATAAAACTTGATAATAAAAGAGCACAGCATATGCCCTATGATTTGTTGTTTTTTCAGTATGAGTGTTCCTGGTAAATGTATCCACTATTACACCATTATACTTTTATTGGTTGACACATACCAGTAGGAAAAGTTTCTACCACATCCATATGTATTCTAGAACTTGACAGACACAACAGACCAATCTCTGGTTACATGTACAGCATTTTTCTTTCATGAAAACCGTTGCAAGTATGATATGACTTTGAATACATTTCTATTGACTTTCACATTCCTAACTAAAAGAACTCAAGTGCATTTCTTATTGTTCTATCAATTCTCAATTGTCTTGGATACAGAATTGAGTATACAGTGAGGCTGGCTTAACTAAAAAGGGAGGAAGAACCACCCGTGCACAACATTCAACTACACGCTTCGCATACGTACAGTTAGAATCAAAAGAATGCCGACACTCTGGGGAAATCTTTCGTCAGATGTCTCTAGTGTTCCCGTGACAAAACAGGTAAGGTGTTGCTCTCCTTACTACTACTCTGAAATGGGCGGAGTCCTATCCAATCATAGCGAATCAAAGACAGCAACCGGGTGTTTTTGCTAGTGAGAGCATTAAAATTTTACAAATCGAGTTGCCATATTTCATTCTGTTTTATCATTTGACGTTTCGAATATCCACTGCAAATACTGAATACACACACACACACAAACACACACACACACACACACACACATATATATATATATGTATATATATATATATATATATATATATATATATATATATATATACTGTATATATCATGAATCCGCAAAATCGTGTAAAAATTACTGGAGTATCGCAGTTAAAATACTCTTTCGTTAATAGCTACATTAGATTATTTCGACATTAGCCTTGTTCAAGTCACCGATGAAAGAAAAAGTACTTCCAAATAAGGTTCCATGTAAAATAATAAAAAAAAAAACACCATACATGAGTTATGCCAGCATAAATGACATTCAGAGAGAGAGAGAGTGAGAAAGAGATTCGGCCTGAATACATCGTTTATAATTATATTTGTAGTACGTTGGTCAAAATTCGCCTGTAACTTTTTGAGTTAGTTAAGTGACAAACAAATAGACAAAGGTGAAAACATGACCTCCTTGGCGGAGTTAATAATAATAATAATAATAATAATAATAATAATAATAATAATAATAATAATAATAATAATAATAATAATTGGACCAAAACGTAAATTTTGAGAGAGTTCTGTCGAGGTGAGTATTGGCCTGCGCACTAAGCCCTTTGATAATTTGGAATTGCAAGATATTTCTTTGGATTTATGAAACATAATTAGTTCTTCTTACCTTCTAAATTCCTGGAATTTATCCGAAATCTTGTAACCCTTCCAGACACCACATTATTACTTCCATCCTCAATTCTGCCTCACATAAATCTACATTAAGCCTTTATATAGGCGGTCAATCATATTCAGACTTTCAAAACATTTTGCAGGGACTATTGCAATATATCAAGAAACATTTGTAAAAAAAGGAAACATTTCAATAGTATAATATGTATTTTTAAAGGAATACAAAATGTACACACACAAAGCGAAAAAAAATCTTGATTTTAACATATTTTTCTTTGCAAACGAAGTCCTCTCAGGAAAAAATAACCAATCTGTAATTACATATTGCATTATAAATACGTCCTTGTTACATACGCTTTTTTTTTAGCCAAAGTTTACGTTATATCCAAATAGATACCAAAACTTTTCTATCCGTTTCAAACAGATAAATCCAAATAAGCAAGTGATGATTTTTTCTCCTGACAAATTCCAAACTCATTTTAAAAGATAAAGTGCCTTTAATTTTTTATAGAAAATTTAAAGGTATTGATTCAAATATAGTTTGAAGTTAAGATTAATTATTTTTCTTACTTATTTGTTCATTTGTTTTTTTACTAGTTTATAAAGTTGCCGACGAAAGTGTTTTTGAATTGGTCGCCGCACATTGTTAAGCATAAAAAACAAATGCTTGAATATAAGAGAATAAATCGCCAAAAAAAAGATGTTAAACAGTGAAATTTGGTAAATACTGTATATTTTGTAAAAGTGACAAGGTAAAGGACTGTGGTAATATACACAGCTTGCAGACGTTCCACTCAGATGCGTATAAAAACATTAAAGAAAAAAAAATTAACTAAATGATGAAGATTTACTACGTAAAATAAGAGGAATAGATCTTTTTTGCAAGGGAGACCCAATTTCATGAATGCTGACCCAAGCAGTTTTTAGTGAGACAAATACCTCAGCAGTGTTACACCATCACAGAAACTGAGGAAACATCAGACAAGAAAAGATGTATAGAGAAAGCATTTTCGCATCTACGATTTTATAAAAAAAAAAAAAAAAAAAACGAAGTTATTCACAAAATTCAGGTTCTAAAACTTCGTCATTTATAAATGTGTATAACAATAGCAATAATGAACAAGCTTTTGAAATAACTAGTCAATCTCAGGTCGAAGATTGAACACTGTTCTGACCTGAAAGACAGCATCGACTTCTGATCATCCCCATATAAAGACACACTGATATTTTGTAAATCTTTGGAATCACTGAAAACAATTGTTCTTTCTGCTTGTAATTTGTGAGATGATGACTGGATCAAAGAAGTTAGTCTTGAGCTTTACACTAAATTACTCAATGCCTTCAAAGATACCAAGACACTTCTATGACATACCAAATCTAGTGACGTTCCTTGTTATTATTATTATTATTATTATTATTATTATTATTATTATTATTATTATTATTATTATTATTATTATTATTAGCTAACCTACAACCCTAGTTGGAAAAGCAGGATGCTATAATACCAGAGGCTCCAACAGGGAAAATAGCCCAGTGACGAAAGGAAAAAGGGAAAATAGAATATTTTAGGAAGAGTAATAACATTAAAATAAATATCTCCTATATAAACTATAAAAACATTAACAAAACAAGAGGAAGAGAAATAAGATAGAATAGTGTTCTCGAGTGTACCCTCAACCAAGAAATTCATGCTTATGTTCTTCAATCTGTAATTACACTAATGTGTGGTAAGAGGGACCCATCAGATCGAGAATGAATATTAGTACTAACAGTTAGTCAAGATATGTATAAAGCAGCAACAGGTGGACAGTGGAAGATGAAAACGCATATCCTACTATGTATGACACTCTACTATCTCTTCAAATCTAAACAATCAACTACTTTCCTAAACCAACTAGGTAATTATGAGTCTTATGCTTTTTCTTTTGAATTGGAAACCGTCCTGGCATATACATTGTTGAAAGTTTTTCAGTAATCAGTAATAGAGATGTGGTTAAGGATCAACCTGAGGGAACAGTGTTTCATGGCGACTGAGACAACTTTGATCAGCTGTTGTCTGATGTTTATGAAACTGGATCAGTTCAAAGCACAGTTGGAATCTACATGGAAGAATTTTGATTCTGTATGATGACGGCCTGAAAGTAGTCCATCATATGACAGAACTCATTCCTGAGAAGATTCAAAAGTCCAGTTTAAGAGTTTCCACCATACTACCGGAGAAAACGACAAACTGTTCTGAAAATTCCAGCATCAAAATTCTAATTTTTTTTTTTAGATTATTGCCTGTCATATGCCCTTGGAAAGTCAATTTATTTCTGCTATATCAGGATCTGTGTCTAGTAGGCTACTGCCAATACTCCAAACTTTACGACAACTATGTATGTAGATATATGTATATGTATATATATATACATATATATATATATATATATATATATATATATATATATATATATATCTGTGTATATATATATATATATATATATATATATATATATATATATATATATATATATATATATATATATATATGTGTATATATATATATATATATATATATATATACATATATATATATATATATATATATATATATATATATATATATATATATATGATTACAGTATTTTTTAGATATTTTAACGGGGAGCCCTGCCCTTCCAGCGGGAAAAAGGGGGAGCCCCGCCCTGCCAGCGGGAAAGGGGGGAGCCCCACTCTGACAGAAGGAAGGAGGGGAGTCCCTATGCCAGCAGGAAAGGGGGAGCCCTGCCCTGCCAGTGGGAAGAGGGGAGCCCCACCATGCCAGCGGGAAGGTGGGAACCCCGCCATGCCAACAGGAAGCGGGGAACCCCGCCATGCTAGTGGGAAGGGGGAGCCCCCCTGCCAGCGGGAAGGGGTAGCCCCACCCTGCCAGCGGAAAAAGGAGGAGCCCCGCCCTGCCAGCGGGAAAGGGGGGAGCCCCACTCTGACAGAAGGAAGGAGGGGAGTCCCCATGCCAGCAGGAAAGGGAGAGCCCTGCCCTGCCAGTGGGAAAGGGGGAACCCCACCATGCCAGTGGGAAGGTGGGAACCCCGCCATGCCAACAGGAAGGGGGGAACCATGCCATGCTAGTGGGAAGGGGGAGCCCCCTGCCAGCAGGAAGGGGGTACCCACCCCCTGCCAGCAGGAAGGGTGGAGGCCAACCCCCCCCTTGCCAGCAGGAAGGGGGGAACCCACCCTGCCACCCGGAAGGAGGTAGCGCCGACATGCCAGAGGGAAGGGGGGAACCCCGCCATGCCAGCCGGAAGGGGGGAACCCGACCCTGCCAGCAGGAAGGGGGAGCCCTGCCTCCCAGCGAGAAAGGAGCCCTGCCCTGCCAGCGGGAAGGGGAGCCCTGCCTTGCCACCGGGAAAGAGGGAGCCCCGACAGGTCAGCGGGAAGGGGGGAACCCCGCCATGCCAGCCGGAAGGGGGGAACCTGGCCCTGCCAGCAGGAAGGGGGAGCCCTGCCTGCCAGTGAGAAGGGGAGCCCCGCCCTCCCAGCGGGAAGGGGAGCCCTGCCCTGCCAGCGGGAATGGGGAGCCCCGCCCTGCCAGCGAGGGGGGGGAGCCTCGTCCAGCCAGCAGGAAAGGGGGAGCCCACCCTGCCAGCGGAAAGGGGGGAGCCCCGCCCTTCCAGCCTTCCAGCGGGAAGGGAGGAGCCCCGCCCTTCCAGCAACAAGGGGGAGCCCCGCCCTTCCAGCGGGAAAGGGGGAGCTCCGCCCTGCCAGCGGGAAGGAGGGAGCCCCGCCCTGCCAGCGGGAAGGGGTGATCCCCCCCCTGCCAGCGGGAAGGGGGGAGCCCCGCCCTGCCAGCGGGAAGGGGGGAACCCCTCCCTGCCAGCGGGAAGGAGGGAGCCCCGCCCTACCAGCAGGAAGGGGGAAGCCTCGCCTGCCAGAGGGAAGGGGAGAGCCCTACCCTGCCAGCGGGAAGGGGGGAGCCCCACCATGCCCTCGGGAAGGGGGGGGGCCCGCCCTGCCAGCGGGAAGGGCGAGCTCTGCCTGGCCAGCGGGAAGGGGGAGCCTCACCCTGCCAGCGAGAAGGGGGGAGCCCCACCCTGACAGCGAGAAGGGGGAGCCCCGCCCTGCCAGCGGGAAGGGGCGAGCCCCACCCTGCCATCAGGAAGGGGGAACCCCACCCTGCCAGCTGGAAGGGGGGAGCGCCGCCTGCCAGCAGAAAGGGGGGAGCCCCCTCCTGCCAGCTGGAAGGGGGGAGGCCCGCCCAGACAGCGGAAAGGGGGGAGGCCCGCCCAGCCAGCGGGAAGGGTGGAGGCCCGCCCTGGCTAGCGGGAAGCTGGCAGCCCTGCCGAGCCAACAATATAGCTCCTATATCTAGCTTATTTTTAGAAAACATGAGGGCCTTTTGGAAATCTCTAACAGGCTCCAAAAAGTCTTCAAAATCTTCAAAGCTCCCCCAACTCCTTTTTTGTCTCCACTTTGTCTTTTGTCATCTATAGTAAGGTTGAATGCTTTCCTGTCAGAGCTCCAAAAGGAGAAATATGGAATTACGGTGCAATCCCAAATTGCCTTCAAATTGTTATTCGTCTAAAGCATAAATGTTAGAAAAGGTATAAAGGTCGTTTTGATTGTTTTATTGACCAACCCAAATTTGCAAGCTTTTATCACCGACTCACCATAAGGCAAGATTTGGGTTTTGCAGAAAATACTTTGGTGAAAGTTAAGAGAATTGTTGAGTGTGACTTTGAAAGAAAACAAAAATACTTCGTCCTAAAGGGATCAACGGCATGAAAAGCAAAACAAGAATCTTGAAGACTAATAACTGATTTATTTGAAAGGATTCGGACAGAAAATACAGGAAGAAGAGGAAGACAGGAAGGAGAACTGGAGAGAAGAAATAAAGAATCCGAAAAGGAGAGCTAGTTATCATTTGTTGACCATTTTACGGTAGGTTGGATTTGAAAGGAGAAAGTAAAGTCCCTAATGTTGAATATCCAAAAATAAAGATTGTGCAGAATAAGGCAGAAACTGCACAGAAGTAGAGAATATTGAAGGACCAGAGAAAAATATAAAATTCTTCAATCTGAAATCATTTTTTTTTCTCTCTAAAAAAGGAAGGGCTTCTAAGGAGAGGCACTCCAATTGGACGTCTTCCTTTTGGAAATCCCTAACAGGCTCTAAATCCGAAATAGTTTTCAAAATTCTCCCAATTCGTTGTTCGACTTCAATTTCTCTTCCGTCATCAATAAAAAAAGTTGAATGCTTTCCTTTCAGATCTCCAAAAGATTCTTAGTCTCTCTGTTAGGAGGAATATGGAATACTGGTGTATTCTAAAATCGGCTTCAAATTGTTATACGTCTTGAGCAGGAATGTTAGAAAAGGTAAAAAGATTGTTTTAATCGTTTTATTGATCAACCCAAATTTGCAAGATTTTATCACCGACTTGCCTCTGAGGCCATTGAAAAGGAAAAAAGATTGTTTTAATCGTTTTATTGATCAACCCAAATTTGCAAGATTTTATCACCGACTTGCCTCTGAGGCCATTGAAAAGGAAAAAAGATTTGGGTGATGTAGAAAATACTTTGGTGAAAGTTAAGAGAATTATTGAGTCTGCGACTTTGGAAGAAAACCAAATTGCAAAAAGGAATAAACAAGTGGAATCACTAAGGCAGTTATAAAAAGCTAAACAAGAATCTTCAAGAATAATAATGGATTTATTTGAAAGGATTCGGACAGAAAATACAGGAAGAAGAGGGAGACGGGAAGGAGAACGGGAGAAAATAAATAGAATCCGAAAAGGAAAACTAGTCATTATTTGTTGATCACTTTACGATTGTGCTGATTTGAAAAGAGAAAGTCAATAATGTTGAAGATCCAAAAATAAAGATTGTGCAGAATAAGGCGGAAACGGCACAGAAGTAGAGAATGCTGAGGATCATAGAAAGCAAAAATTCCTCAATCTGAAGTAAATTTTTTCCCCTCTAAAAGGAAGAACTTCTACGGAGAGACACTCCAATTGGACGTCTTCCTGTTAGCCCGCTCTTATAAGAAAAATCATTATCTAGGACTGACAAAGGAACGGGTTTGGGATCGGCGATTTTTGGTTTACGGCGCCCCGGATTTGAACTTCGGCCTCCAGCTTCGGTCGTCATTTTGTGTCAGCCTCATCATCATCTGTCTGTCGTCAGTGTTCGTGTCATCCAACACAAGCAACAGCTTTTAAGAGATACAAAAAGGATATTTTAATTGCAGAGGGATCAATGGTTCAATTGGGTTCCGTCTTCATGAAACACCTTCAAGATGCTCGTCAAAAGAAATTCGACCAAGAAGCGCAACGGCAGGAGGAGAGGAACTGTTCAAGCATCTATACGAACTTTCAGCAATCTTTTTGTGGAACCCACAATTTCCGAGATTACATCTCGGACAAGTAAACATATAGACCACTGAAGAACGCATTAGATTGGGGAGAGAATCCTCAATTCTAAACATGGATCCCAATGTCAGCGGATTCTTAGAAATAAGTTTAAAATCCAGACTCGGAAAATTGTTGAAAATGACTTTTAAACAATATGGGAAACAAATTAAAAAAGTCATTTTCAACAATTTTCCGTGTCTGGATTTTAAACTTATTTTTAAGAATCCGCTGACATTGGGATCCATGTTTAGAATTAAGGATTCTCTCCCCGATCTAATGAGTTCTTCAGTGGTCTATATGTTTACTTGTCCGAGATGTAATCTCGGAAATTGTGGGTTCCACAAAAAGATTGCTGAAAGTTCGTATAGATGCTTGAACAGTTATATATATATATTGTCATTATTATTATTTAAGTTCCTTGATTTAGGATGATCATTCTTTTTACATAAAACTTTTACGGATTCATAAGGACGCAAAGTGAATGGCAAAATTCGCTCGATAATATCAAACTATTTTCATATAATTCTGAATCAATTAAAGCACCTTATTGGCGAAAAGAAAAAGCGCTAAAACTTTGTTCTTAGAATTTTAAGAAAATATATGATTTATCACGTTGATTCTCTGCCTAAATTTGTGACGATTAAAGGGGAGATGAGATATCCTAACTTCAAAGAACCAGGTAAATCTGGCAGAAAAATCTAAAAAAAAAAAAAAGTGATCTAAAACCTATAGATGAAAAAAGGGAACGATAATGATGTGGAAAATGTATAAATTCTATCACTTTAAGAATCGATGGCCAAATCTATAAGTTTTAAAAGGGAGATGAGATATCTTCATCCCAAAGGTCCAGGTAAATGTAACAAAACATCTATAAAATATCTTAAAAAACTGTTGATGAGAGACCTTATTCCCAGACTTTTTAGAAAATATATAGATTCTATCACGTTGAAAATCGATGCCCAAATCTATAAAAAGTTTTAAAATGTAGATGAGATATCTTCACTTCAAAGAACGCCCCCCACCCCACCACCCCTCCCCCCACAAAAACAAAAATCTGATAAAAGGGTATAAAAACTGTAGATGGTAAAAAAGGAACAACGAAGATATGCGATTAACGTGATCTACTTTATGGTTTATGTTTATTAGTTTTGAGAAGAGAAAGGTTGACGGTTCTTCCGAATTCCACTGTACGAAGTCAGCAGGTTGACGCCCCGGGTATCTGCGAGGAAGGAGCCTGCCTCACCGGGAGCCGCAGGCAAGGAAGGAAATATGTTAATTCCAGCGTTATTTTGTGTAATTTCCCCCTCTCCAAAAACCCATCTTAACCGCGTGCCTTAAAGCATCACTTAACTTTGGTCACGCTTATTGTACATCTGTGGTTAAGGAAAGCTTTAAGGTACAAGTTCAATTTACAATGATTTCTTGTAATTTCTTTCAAAACAGGGTCAATTATTTCCTTGTATTAAAAAACTAAATGTATCTTTTAACTTTGGTCGAGCTTATTATACATATGCGGTTAATGTAGGTTTTAAGCTACAGGTCCAATTTATAACGTTTTCTTGTAATCTCTCTTGGAACAGGATAAATTATTTCCTTGTATTCAACCACTAAAGTATCTTCCAACTTTGGTCACCCTTATTGTATATCCGTGGTTAAGGTATGCTATAACCTACAAGTTCAATTTATAATGTTTTCTTACACTCTCTTTCAAAACAGAGCATATTATTTACAAAGAACCAATTTCCTCTCATGTCAGATTCTCCAATTTACGAATAATTATTGACACAATGTGTTCTTGTAATCTCTCAAAATAGGACAGATTATTGTATTCAACCACCAAGAACCTATTTTATCTTAAGATAGATTTTCCAAGCTACAAATAATTGTTGGTAAGCTGTTCTCTTGTAATCTTCCTAAAAAGTGGCAAATCATTTCCTTGTATTCAAGCCCTAATATACTATTTCCAATAACGAAGACCAATACCCGAAACCTCATGTCTTTCCTGTTCCTGTGATGTGCCTAAGGGCTAAGATTCATTTCCTTCCCTTGTGGAATGTCGATCCATAGCTCACATTATTCCCTCGTTTGTACCCTGGACATGGATGGCCATGTGTTACTACAGTACAGAAAGGACCCAGCTAACCTTTCCTTCTTATCCTGTAAAGGAATCTTCTCAGTTTCATTTTTTATCTTTACAATTGTCCCTCATCTAACAACCCGATACATTGGTATTCTTTGTGTTTATTTATTTCCTTATTTTCTTTCCTTATTTGGGTTATTTTTTCTTGCTGGAGCCCTTTGGATTATGGCATCCTCCTTTTTCAACTAAGGTTGCAGCTTAGCTAATAATAATAATAATAATAATAATAATAATAATAATAATAATAATAATAATAATAATAGTGACTAGTCACTATTCTCCGTTTATTTATTTTCTTGCATGTCAAAAATTACATATTTTCTGATCTTACCTCCTCCTTTCTTTAGTATTTTATTTTCCTCTTTCCTAAACCGGTAGTTTTAGCAGTTTTTTTACGATCTTTTATATATTCACATCAGTTTTTGTTTTACCAGATTCTGTACATTCTACAGACTTCAACATAGTTTATTTTTCTGACTCGTTCCTTCCATTCTTCCTTTCCCACTCCTATTTCTCAGATTTCCTTTTTTAATCATTTTCATTTTAATTTTCCTACTTTTAATATATTATATGATACTCTACCTTTGTTGCAACTCCAATCTGACTATTTCTTGTTCAACTGCTTTCCTTTTATTATCACATTTATTTTTTTCTTATTGCGTTTACTCCTTTTTATATAGAGATTTGATTTAACTACCCTTCTCATGACAGTGGTCTAATCTAATCTACTTCGAATATAATCTCTGACTCATAACTTTTTATTATACTCTGGTTTTGGACACGATTTTCGTTGTCTTCGTATTTATTGAGATTTTCTTTAAAGACAACACTTAGCGGACGGATAATGTATCCAGATCGGAGTACGAGATAGAATTCCCGACCGTCTGTCTCTTGAATGTTGGTTTCACTGCCTCATAAACATAAACGACATCGTTGTTCGATAATGTAGTTTAATGGCCAATCATGAATGTCAGAGGCAAGGGACAGAGACTGACCATATATACATATGTCTGCGCTCAAGCTCCTCTCCGGCTAAGCTAGGTCCAGGGAGGGCCAGGCAATGGTTGCTGATGACTCAGCAGGTAGACTTATAGGCTCCTCCAAAGCCCCTATCCTTAGTTCACAAGTATGGTGAGGTTTTAGACAAAAGAAACTAACGAGGTTAAGCTGACTAGAACCCCAGTTAGGCAGATTGCCAGGCAGGTACGTTTGGAGTTGAGAGAGAAGTACCAGAGAAAGTATGTTTAACCGCCCTTTGTCTGTGTAATGCACAAATGATACTTTCATTTAGATGTTAAACACAATGCATCTTTGGTAGGAAAATTATGGTTAGGATTTACTGAGAAATTGACTTATCTGACGTCTCATTCACAATTTTGTTTCGTCCAGAGAAATAAATATTTGTCAAAATCGAATGGAAAACAGATTGTTCATATTAGATTATCTAAACAACTAGCAGTCAAGGGGATAAACTATAATTATATAGTTAGGCAAGTCCCTAAAAGAAAATACATAAACAGATAGATATAAAGTAAATAAACAATTGCAATAATGATTTAAGAATTCTCAGACGCAGATTACGAGAAGGCTAAATAAAGAGGATGTAAAACAGGGTCAAATATCCCTCAAACGACTTGATACAAAATAAATGAAGTGTGGATGCTGGGGAAGAGAGGGAGACGGAGAGAGAGGGTGATGTGGTACACGGCCGGCCACGTGGCTTTCACCTCCACTCAGTAAACAAATTTTATTTCCTTTTTTTTTTCTTTTTTTTTCTTTTTTTTTGAAATACAATAATAGGCAATGGATGAGTGAAAGATGAAACAAGCTTTTTGGCGGACTGTTTTTACAAAAATTTCAAATGATTAAATTGTTGATCGCTCTTAGTTTTTGTCTTTAGTGAGATGAACATAAAAAATAACAGTTATTATTATTATTATTATTATTATTATTATTATTATTATTATTATTATTATTATTATTATTATTTTTATTATTATTATTATTATTATTATTATTATTTTTATTATTATTATTTGTAGTAGTAGTAGTAGTAGTAGAAGCTAAGCTACAATCCTTGTTGGAAAAGCAGGATACTATAAGCGCAAGGGCTCCAACAAGGAAAAAGAAGATATTTAAAGTACAGTAACTGCATAAAATAGATATTCCATATATAAACCATAAATAAATACTTATATCAGCCTGTTTAACAACAACAACAACAACAACAAAAACACTCAATGCAAGTTTGGTTTTTTGAAGTTCCACTGATTCACAATAACATTATTACATATGCAAATAATTGAAAGAGAAACTGCTCCTAAGCTATCTTTAAAATGTTAAACGTAGATTTATCTTTAAAAGTATGCTTTAAATTTCATTATGCAATTTCAAGTATAATGAAAAACATATATCTATTGTATGTGATAATAAAAGGTGTTGATCATTTCTTAAATAATAATCTTCGTAGCAATATGATACAGAGAGAGAGAGAGAGAGAGAGAGAGAGAGAGAGAGAGAGAGAGAGAGAGAGAGAGAGAGAGAGAGAGAGAGAGACATTCACAGCAATAACATAAAAAACATATATTTATTATTTGTAATAATAGGAAGATATTGACCATTTCTTTGAATAATCACCTTGGTAGATATGTAATGCAGAGAGAGAGAGAGAGAGAGAGAGAGAGAGAGAGAGAGAGAGAGAGAGAGAGAGAGAGAGAGAATTAATTAAGTAACCACATGATAAACGTACATTTATTTTTTGTAATGATAAAAATCATCTTGGTAGATTTGTAAGAGAGAGAGAGAGAGAGAGAGAGAGAGAGAGAGAGAGAGAGAGAGAGAGAGAGATAATTTTAAGTAATATTTATCATTTGTTTATCATTTGTAGTAACAAAATTATTGACCTTTTATTGAATAATCATCTGGTAGATATGTACTGGAGAGAGAGAGAGAGAGAGAGAGAGAGAGAGAGAGAGAGAGAGAGAGAGAGAGAGAGAGAGAGAGGTAGTTATCTCGAGTTGAGTGAGTGAAGGGTCTCTATACTTATTTGTTCCCAAAGCCTCCTTTCCCTCCATATACCCTCCCACCCCTTCTTTCACAGCGAGTAGGACAATTAAAGTAATTTCGAAGGATAACGAAGGGGAGATTCAATGAAAACTTAATTTTAATCTTCCTAAGTAGCAATCACTGTCATCAAAATGGATGTGCGCTTACATACTTTTACATTCCATTCTTGATACACTTATGTGTGTATTGTGATGCATACACATCGTATGTGTGCATACTGCATTTCTCTCTCTCTCTCTCTCTCTCTCTCTCTCTCTCATACAAACACACACACATATGCGTGCATATAAATCCCCACACCCACAAAGATATATATATATATATATATATATATATATATATATATATATATATATATATATATATGTGTGTGTGTATATATTCATATATATATATATATGTGTGTATATATATGTATATATATATATATATATATATATATATATATATATATATATATATATGTGTGTGTGTATATATTCTCTTACGAACCTGGTCAAGTATAAAGTAAATATTTTATTTATCCATTCTATTTGTGTATTTAAGACATGTAAAGCCAGCTCGTAAGTTGAGTTCCTCTCATGTAGGTTTAGTAATTCTGGGTAAATCACATAAGACTTTCGTTGTTCATTTAATTGTAATTCTCATTCAAGTCAGTACATGTAAATTTACGTTATTTTTGAGAATTAACTTTTTATTTCACGTATTTTGTTACGAAGTCTTATGTGATTTCGATTTTTATGCTGTATGACCCATATGAGGTATGAACACGGGGGCTTACGTCATGTTTAAGAGGTATAAGTTAAGTTTATATTTCCACGTGGTTAGAATGTGCAAGAAAATTCTCGAAATAGATTTACTCTTTTTTCATTGCTTCAAGGAGCTGGTGGGCGAAGTTAGTTGAAAGAGTGTTGCCTCCCATATCCGTTGGTATTCGTCTTCTACTTGATTAGTTTGCAACTTTGGCGCCGTAAGGACGGGCCCCCAGGATTCCAGTAGGCCGGACTGGAAGATTATGGAATTAATTTAAGTCAATATATAAATATCCCTAGGAATCCATGAACAGGAGAAGAGATCCAGCCTGTCCCTTTGAAAGAGCCAAAGTTTGTCCGCCTCTCTCCTCCCAAGTACGTCAA
>NC_090733.1:77014970-77022470 GCF_036898095.1 Palaemon carinicauda | reverse complement strand
CTTGAATGTTTTTATATATTCCTGTGTACAGCTAAAATTGATGGTGAAAAAGAGAAACAATGGAATTGGTATTGTGATATGATTTTATTATTCAATCTCATTTTAGGTTACCTTATGTGTTGAGCAGTAGCCCACTGGCTATTTTGTCAGATCCAATGTACCCCCTAAAAAGTACAAATGTACCACAGGAAGTACATGTACCTCAGGTTGGGAACCCCTGATGTAGATGGTAGATTTGGAGTTTTTAGAGTGAGTAGGGAAAGGTTTGTTATGACTATATGATTTCCAAAAATAAGGAATATTAGTAAGGAAACAGTAAAAATTAGATGGGGAGAATAAGATAGTTTAATGTCATGTTTCTACAGGATAAATAGAAAAGCAAGAAAGTTCTTGAATCCAATGTACAGGATAAAGACGAGCGGCTAAAAACCTATCTGGGTATTATCATCCTATTTGGTGTTAAGATGATAGTTTCTGGTGAAGACAGGATGTTTAGAAAGACGTCATAAATATAATTAAGACAAATACATTCAGTAAGAAAGAACTGAGAATATCTAGTTAAAGACAAGATGGGTGAAAATAGACAATATGTGAATATACCACGTTCATAATTTGAGTTTACTTTACTTTACTTTACTTAATTTACGGGCTGCTTTTCTGATCCTTTATGCGGCAGGGAAACTCAATTCTCTACTTGACCTTCACAGTCATTTTATCGTATACATTACGCAGCATTAAGCATTTTACACAGCATATTGCTTGTTTATTGTCAAATCCACATTATCGAACAACTTAAAAAAAACAAGAAAGTCTTCAGTTTCCTCTTAAAAGCTTTAATATCTTCAGTCTTTCGGATGGCTAGTTGGATCTCATTGCAGTCTTGGAGCTGCATATTTGAAAACTCTCGAACCTACAGTAGATATAATCTTGGCTACAATAATTTCAATCCATCTGTAACTATTCTCGTGTCAACACAATTCATTGGTTGCACGTTATGTTGCAATTCTCTTAAATATTTTTGACGTATAAGGATTAGGAATATTTAAGGTTTAGGTTCGTTAAGACAACCAAGAATACTGAGTGGCGAGATGTTACTCGGAAATATAGTCACAGAAAAAGGATATTTATATATATATACATATATATATATATATATATATATATATATATATATGTATGTGTATATATATATATATGTGTGTGTGTGTGTGTGTGTGTGATAAATGTTTGCATATGTAGACGTGTTTCTTCATATTCAAATGACCCATATATTCTAATACATTACATTAATGTCTGGATTCTCTTACCGACCTCGGGATCAGAGTCCCAAGTCGAAATCACACAAAGACAATAACATCTGACCGGCCGGGAATCGAACCCCTGGTCCAGGATACTTGTATGATAGTGAACCGTACCATATGGCTGAATGGTACGGTCACTGTCATACAAGGTCGGTAAGAGAATTCAGATAATAATGTATTAAGATATATGGCTTATTTGAATATATATATATACATATATATATATATATATATATATATATATATATATATATATATATATATATATATATATTTATATATATATATATATATATATATATATATATATATTATATATATATATAGGAAAGGACTGAAAAGGTAGTCAAGAAGAGAGTTAAGTTAGATACTGTTGACTTTAAGGATCATTTAATAACAGTAGTGGCCTCTTAATAGATTCCTTACATTTTAACAGAAAGAGGTATTGCATGTAATAGGAATATAAACAAAATATTTTTTATAGTGAAAACAAATGATGATTTGTAAAGATACTTCAAGGTATTAAGGAAGTGAAGCTTGGAAAAATTAATACTACTATTGGCCTCTTAGTAGATTTTTTTTTCTTTTTTTTTTATTAGAAAGAAGTATTGCATATGTAATAAGAGTATAAACAAAGCATTGTTTTATACTTTGAAAGTAAATGCGATGATTTGCAAATATACCTTAAGAATATGAAAATTACAGGAGTATTGATTAAAGTCATCGACCAATCTTGTGATTGCTGTATTGGCAGATATATTTACCAATAGGTAAACTGTCAAACACGCACACACACCGCGACATAAATGTTCTAATTCTTTGACACCACAGTGTGCGATGTGAAGTACACAGAAATATTAAGGGTGTAATTCATCTGTGACATTGTAAAAGCACTGGAAGGTAAATAGAGCCGCTCCCAGTCTTTCCTCTGTAAATAAACCGATGTCATGATTTATGGCATTTCCAATTTATAATGAAAGCTATTTTCGTGGCAGTTCTAGTGTTGTAACAAAATGAATATGGATAGCTTTCTCTTTTTCTTCCTTTATAACTTCGATTATCCGTCTTCACATTGATGGGAAATAATAGTATGTACTGTATACTTCCGTATGCAAAAAATTTGGGGAAAATTAAAACATAAGAGTGAATCCAGACTAGTTTCGGCTTACTATAAAAAACAAACACAGGGAAAATTAAAATATGAAAATATAATGAATCTTGACTAATTTTGGCTTATATCTTAAAGAAGTGAGTCATGAATGACTCCTATGTTTTCGTTTTCCTGTGGTTCTTTTGCATTTGAGCATCACATTTCCCTGTGAGTTTTACCTATATGTTTTTTTACTCTTCACAATGTGCTTGTTGTGAAATAAAAATCAAACAGTAAAGTAAAAGCATAAAAAATCATCCAACTAAATTGCAAAATAAAAGCTGAACAATATTATTATACTATACAGAAATCGTCTTCAACTGAAACATGTGTCCATAAGTCAAGACCCCAATTCGGCATTGTTAAGAGGAGATATACGGGCCACTTCTCTTGTGCAAATAACTATAGTATTTGTATAATAACAACTGACAGTCGAGAGTTTTAAAGGTTAGAATTACCGTCTGTAATTTTCCGAAGAATTTCCCTCGTCATTTCTCACTGATTGGAACGGCTGGTTGTTGGCGTTTAGGGTCGACGTCCAATTTATCAAAAGCCACCACGACGCAGTTCGCGACAATGGAGCGCTTGCTCGTATCCTCCCTATATAATCTATATAATATTTCTGACAAATGTTGTACACAAAAATCCGTGGTCATGTTCGTGGGTCGGCTTCAATGCGTCCCTCCATTGTGTGTGGGCGGAAGGACCCGAGTGAGGTACGCGTGTACGGGACTTGAAATGAAAAAGAGTGTCACAGTGCAGAAATGGAGAGAGAGAGAGAGAGAGAGAGAGAGAGAGAGAGAGAGGAGAGAGAGAGAGAGAGAGAGAGAGAGAGAGAGAGAGATAAGCCGTTCGGGATTTCTAAGAGAGAGTAATCATGTTTACCTAATCAATGGCTCTTTGATAGAACTAATAACAAACTTGTGGGAACAAGTTTAGAATAATCATATTGGCGTTTTTATTGTCACAAAGCTCTCAATTTGTTATGACACGCTTGTAGGTTATTCGTGTTTCGGATATGATGCCATAGTTTTGATCATATAAACGCAAAATTCACAAACAGTCAGTGAATAACAGTATTGAACAGCATTATTGCATTTTGGCACCGATTCAAAAGTAAGAGAGATACTTATGTTTATGTTCCTTTTTTTTTTCTTTTTTGGCTTTTAACCCCTGCTTTTCCTTTTTGGGCGTTCTTCGCTTTTACTTTTTCTTGTATGCTTGATTGGTATTGTTGCTTAATTTGATCGAACGGACTTTACTTACAACGATATTAAGGTGTATTCACTTAAAAAAGCCCGTCACCGAACTGAATACTCCTACTCATTTATTTTAGGTTAGATTTACCTCTTTTCATTCATTTTAAGAATAGGCTTCTACTTACAAAATGTGCTCTCTCTCTCTCTCTCTCTCTCTCTCTCTCTCTCTCTCTCTCTCTCTCTCTCTCTCTCTCTCTCATACACGCAGGTTTTTGTAGTATATCTAGGTCGTAAGTGTATCCATCCTTCCTGTTTCAATTCCAATTCTCTCTCTCTCTCTCTCTCTCTCTCTCTCCTCTCTCTCTCTCTCTCTCTCATACACAGCAGGTTCTTGTAGTGCATCCAGATCCCGAATGAATTCATCCTCCTCTTTCCCCCCCCCCCCCCCCCCCAAATACCCTCTCTCATACACATACACACCGCAGGTTCTCGTAGTGTATCCATCCATCCCGTCCCTTCGAAGCTCCATCCCCTGTAAAAGGTATATTCTTTGAGCGTCTCCTTCCTCCATTGGAGGCAACCTTTCAATGGGCTCCTATTTTTTATAGTCAAATCATCAACTTCCTCCGTAGCTGTAGGCTTTTTGTATTCCTTTTTAGCTCCAAAGAAAGAAGAAGAAGACAGTTTCCGCTCTTTTTGCCATCGACAAGAAGCCGGATGTTTCTGGGTGACAAGTTTTGTAAGAAAATGGCCCATCGTCTCGGATGGCGACTCGGATTCGCATTCACTAAGAGAGAGAGAGAGAGAGAGAGAGAGAGAGAGAGAGAGAGAGAGAGAGAGAGAGAGAGAGAACGTAAAAAACTCTTCGGCTAGAATTATAGAAACCTCGTATCTATTACTAGTGTATAAATACTTTTCAATTATGAGCTGGTTTGTTCTGGCTATTATCAAAACATTATTATTATTATTATTATTAGTAGTAGTAGTAAGTAGTAGTAGTAGTAGTAGTAGTAGTAGTAGTAGTAGTAGTAGTAGTAGTAGCTAAGTTACAACCGTAATTGAAAAATTTGTATACTATAACAGTGAAAAATATCCCATTGACGAATGGAAATAAGGAAATGAATAAAAAAATATAAAAAAACGGTAAAAATCCTGGAATAAATGTTGCCAGGAATTTACTGTTTCAAAAACGTAAAGGAGGGATATTACGGTTACCAACCCTTAAAAGATAATAACTAGGGTAAGAATTACAGTTGCCTGTATTTTACTGAAATACAGCTTAGGACAGATTATTTTTACGGAGAATCTCGGAGTAGAATTACGGGTATTTTTTAACAGTGTAGCTTTAGAACAGTAACAATGTTTAACTAGATATGTCATATATAAACCTTGAAGACAAACTCATATCAGCCTGTAACCTGTTCCTAATTTCAGTAATACGTATTATCCTATTCATTTCTCATTGAAGGACACAGTTGAATCCCTAGAAAGCAGTTTTGTATAAGTTTGATTTGTATTATTGCATCTCCACTACTAAAAAGATACTTTAAACCGATCTCTATCAGATTAACATCTCTACGATTCTGTTTTCACGGTGAAAGGAATTCAAGGCTAACTTTGATTATTTTATCCTTCGTGTAATTGTGCTAAGGCTTATTTATTATTATTATTATTATTATTATTATTATTATTATTATTATTATTATTATTATTATTATTATTTTGTGTGTGTTTGTTGGTATATGAGAGAGAGAGAGGAGAGAGAGAGAGTGAGAGAGAGAGAGAGAGAGAGAGAGAGAGAGAGAGAGAGAGAGAGAAAATAGGGCTGGGATAAATGACCATAATTACTATCCTTAAATTGTATTGATATTTACTTGAGTTCAAAAGACGTGAAACATTATGATAAACCCCATTTGTTACCTGAGATTCATCTGTAAAAAGATATGAATTTTAACTTCCCCTTGATACAAACCCTATTTGCTTGGTTCAATCATTCATTTCACTTTTTCATAGTAAAAGTAAAGAAAGATATAATAAAACTGGGATAAAAACACCAACAATAACGATATTAATAAATTCTCGATTATTATGCTGACGATCATAACGATAATAGAAATATATTGTTTTGGGAAAATTTATTACTTTTTTCACAGTAAAACTAAAGAAAGATATAGTAAAGCAATGATAAAATCAGTTATGGTGATGATGATAAATTCTGAATAATTATACTGAAAATCATATCATTAATAGAAATATATGTGAAGGGGAGAATATGATGATACATGATACAAAGTTAAAAGCACTCAGACCAGTACAAGTACAGAGGGGAAATAAATTAAAGATAAATGAAATGATAAATTTTGTATAATTATACTGACGATCATAATGATAAAAGAAATATATGGGAAGATATGCGGATAAAAAGATAAAGAATTCAGACCAGAACAAGAATAAAACGAAATAAAATAAAATATAAAAAAAAAATCGACCCCGAAAGAACGATATTAAGTGGAGAACGTAAACAGATACAGATAAGGTATTTTTCTGGTCCATTAGGTCGCATCTTACCACTGAATAGAGAGAGAGAGAGAGAGAGAGAGAGAGAGAGAGAGAGAGAGAGAGAGAGAGAGAGAGAGAGAGAGAGAGAGAGAGAATGGTTCATAAGGTCGTGTTGGCGGGTCCATTATATGTACAGATTACCGAATCTACTGTGATAAATAGTTAGAAAGAAAACTTAATCTGGTGTGATATCTATTGAAGTTTATTATTTTCATCATCGCATACTTTGTGTTGTTTTGCGTATGAATCAATTAAAGAATATTCATTAAATATATGCATATTCATATATTCATATACTAATATATAAATATGCATATGTATATATATATATATATATATATATATATATATATATATATATGAATATATATATAAATGTATATATATATATATATATATATATATATATATATATATATATATACATAAAAATTTTTAGTTATTTCCGTTATCTACTCATTATTCTTTTTTAAGGCTATCACATACATTACTACACTAATCGTATGCCTCTTTTAAGATTATATACTATTTCTGTACCTGGCATACAAATGAATAAAGAATAACAACAAAACCTCAAAAAGGCAAAAAAAAAAAAAAAAACCGATAGCCATAAGAATAATGCCTCTCAAGAAATAATATCAAATCACAGAATAGAGGAAAAAAACCTATGTTTACGAAATTCTTTAGTTCCACCGAGTTTAGGTAAGCGGAATGTCCCCCTCTCAAATTCTTGTTAAGACCCAATTAAATGGAATCTAATCCGATAAGATTGCGATGGGACCTTTGGCCCCAAGGGAACTTGAGTGGGTGGGAATGTGGAACTTAGATACGTATCCCATACTCCTCGAAAAAATGCTCTTTATCCTTTATCGCCTTCCAGATGAAGACTGGCTGGAGAAGACGGTCTGGTCTTCTCTTACCCTTCGCCACGACTGGAAGTCCCCGTCCAGTGAAAAGCACCAGGCAATCAACAGAAGAAGGAGAAGAAGAAGAAGACTGGAAACCGATATATAATAGGGGTCATTCATTACCTGGTAGGAAAGATAACATACCTCGCGCTAATGCTTGGAAATACTAGTGTTGTGTTGATTCGTTACATGCTGTACATTGTACATTCGCCGTTTAAAAATGAAGAAAGAGGATGTATTGTACCATCATATATGAAAACTGATGTATTGTTAGTAATCAAGTATGGTGCCTATAGTACAAAATTCCTGATAATATTGATCAATTCTTTCAGTCCTTAGAGCTACACCCCACACTCATATATAAATAAATTATATATATATAT
>NC_090733.1:77012635-77014470 GCF_036898095.1 Palaemon carinicauda | reverse complement strand
AAAGAGCAAGCCGAGGTAGATTAATAGTGCCAAAAAGCATTCCAGGTAAACTGGGAAAGGCGCACAGGACATTAATCCACTATGCACCAGAATCGATAATGCAGCGACTATTTAATGCGCTGCCAGCTCATCTAAGAAACATATCAGGAGTGAGCGTAGATGTGTTTAAGAATAAGCTCGATAAATACCTAAGATGCATCCCAGACCATCCAAGACTGGAAGATACAAAATACACCGGAAGATGCATTAGCAACACTCTGGTGGATATATGAGGTGCCTCACACTGAGGGACCTGGGGGAACCCAAACAAAAAATAAGGCAATAAGGTAAGGCTCTCTCTCTCTCTCTCTCTCTCTCTCGGAATCTGAATAAAAAATTAAACAAGATTAATTAACCAATAGTTATATTTGGCCAAATTCTCTCTCTCTCTCTCTCTCTCTCTCTCTCTCTCTCTCTCTCTCTCTCTCCGAATCTAAATAAAATGAGATAATTTTTATCAGTAGTTATATTTCATAAAATTCTCTCTCTCTCTCTCTCTCTCTCTCTCTCTCTCTCGCAATATGAATAGAAATTAAACAAGATTGATTAATCAATAGTTATATTTGGCCAAATTCTCTCTCTCTCTCTCTCTCTCTCTCTCTCTCTAAATCTGAATGAAAAATTAAATAAGTTCAATTAATCAATAGTTATATTTGGCAATTCTCTCTCTCTCTCTCTAAATCTGAATGAAAAATTTAAATAATTTTAATTAATCAATTGTTATATTTAATAAAATTATCTCTCTCTCTCCTCTCTCTCTCTCTCTCTCTCTCTCTCTCTGAATCTGAATAATTAAACAATATTAATTAATCAATAGTTATATTTAGCCAAATTCTCTCTCTCTCTCTCTCTCTCTCTCTCTCTCTCTCTCTCTCTCGGAATCTGGATAAAAAATTAAACAAGATTAATTAACCAATAGTTATATTTGGCCAAACTCTCTCTCTCTCTCTCTCTCTCTCTCTCTCTCTCTCTCTCTAAATCTGAATGAAAAATTAAATAATTTTAATTAATCAATTGTTATATTTAATAAAATTATCTCTCGCTCTCTCTCTCTCTCTCTCTCTCTCTCTCTCTCTCTCTCTGAAGAACTACGTGCCTTTTGCCAACAAAACTTTAATGTTTTGAAGATTGCTTCTCTCCTTTATGAGAATTTATTCTTCTTTGTTGTGCTCAGTATATAAGTACTGCATATAGAAACTGTGTGAGTGCATTTAAGGATATCATATATTTCTCAATTTAAGGAAATTTTTCTTAAAAAAGAAAAAAAAATCATAGGACTTTTAAAATTGTTATTCCCACAGAATTATTATTATTATTATTATTATTATTATTATTATTATTATTATTATTATTATTATTATTATTATTATTATTATTATTAGCTAAGCTACCTTTGTAATTGGAAAGGTAGGATGTTAGAAGCCCTATAATGGCTCCAGCAGGAAAAAATAGCACAATAAGCAATGAAATAAGGAAACAGATAGAACAATGTACCTGAGTGTACCCTCAAGCAAGAGAACTTTACCATAAGAGTGTGGAATATCATGGAACAGAGGCCATGGCATTACCCAAGACTAGAGAACAAGTTTTTGATATTGTAGTGTCCTTCTCCTAGATGACCTGCTTAGCTTAAGAATCTCTTCAACTCCTACCAAGTGGAAAGTAACCACTGAATAATTACATTACAGTAGTTAACCCCTTGCATAACATGCCTAAAAGAATTTCCTTCTTAACGTTTTGAAGACCTTCAGTTAGTGTGTAATTCAAAATTGAATTTCCATTTAAATAATCGAAAG
>NC_090733.1:76987635-76990135 GCF_036898095.1 Palaemon carinicauda | reverse complement strand
TATATATATATATAGATAGATAGATAGATAGATAGATAGATAGATAGATACTAAATGATCAGTGATTTAGAGGAAATGCTAAGAGACTGGCAAGATACATGTATGATTAATTTTTATAGAGAAAAAGGAGCCTATATATTCAAGATGCTAGAAAGAGTAGTAGAGGGAAAGTTGAAAGAGTTTATAGATATACATGAACGGCAGTTTTGGTTCGTGAAAGGAAAGAGCACAGTGGATTCTATATTTATAGTAGGACAAGTCCAAGATAAGTATCTAGAAAGAAACAGGAAAGTTTATATGTGTATTGGGATTTTGAAAAGGCGTATGATATGGTAACAAGGGGGATAGTCAATTGATGTTTGAGAAAGAGAGGAGTGCCGGAGAAGTTGGTAAGGCTTGTGAGGATGATGTATGAGGGGACAACCACCACTGTAAAGGCAAAATATGGGGAGACAGGAATTCCTTGTTGAGGTTGGCCTCCATCAGGGATCAGCTCTGAGTCCATTCTTCGTTCCTGGTCATTACAGACACTTTGACATCTGAATTAAGGAACAACAATTAAATATGGGAACTGTTGTTTGCGTAATATTTAATCATTCAAGCAAGCACAGAAAAACTGCAAGAAGGGTTTCTATCATGGAAAGGGACCCTAGAAACGAAATGATTGAAGATGAACATTATTAAGTCAGTGTTAACAAATGCAGGGAGTTATGAACCTTTTTTTTTTGCAATATTATTATTATTATTATTATTATTATTATTATTATTATTATTATTATTATTATTATTATTATTATTATTATTATTATTATTATTCTAGAAGCCCAAAAGCTCCAACAAGGAAAAATAGCACAGTGAGAAGGGAACAAGGAAATAAATAAACTACAAGAGAAGTGATTAACAATTAAGATAAAACACTTTACAAACAGTAACAACATTAAAATAGATCTTTCACATCTAATTAAAAAGAGACTTATGTCACCCTGTTAGAAATAAAAACATTCACTGCAGGTTTGAACTTTTGAAGTTCCACCGGTTCAACTACCCGATCAGGAAGATCATTCCACAACTTGATCACAGCTGAAATAAAACTTCTAGAATACTGTGTAGTTCTGAACCTCATGATGGAGAAGGTCTGACTATTATAATTAAGTGCATACCTAGCATTACGAACAGGATGGTACTGTCAGGGAAGATTTGAATGCAAGGGATAGTCAGAATTCTGAAAATCTTATAAAACATGCATAACGAACTAACTGAATGATGGTGCCAGAGATTAATATCCAGATGGGTTGAGAGAGAGAGAGAGAGAGAGAGAGAGAGAGAGAGAGAGAGAGAGAGAGAGAGAGAGAGAGAGAGATTAGTAATGTGCACTCGTTCCTCCACCTTGTTAGGTTATGGTTTATCTAATTTCATGGTTGTGAGACTTTCATTCACTATTGTAAAAATAGATCACTCCCTTCTTAGCAGAAAAATAAGCTCTATCCGAAAACTGTACTTTATTCACTAGGCTGCTATGAATAGGCAGTTTGATTTTACAGAGATTGAAGAGAAGTCGAAGAAAACTCTCAATTCTAAACTTCATTTTCTATCGTCTATGTTTGTCTATGTTCGTTTATGTCAACCATGAAACTCACTTTACTTCCTATTGATAACAATCCAGATTCATTTCTAAAAGAATATTCCTTGTAATAAATGCTGAAACCTACAACAATTCCAGTCGTCACTAAGACCTCTCTTTGATTTCCTCATCTTTCGTAAGATATCTTTTGTTGAGAATCCTTTTACAACAAATGTGACTACCAAGCTTTCCTTAATTCCCAGTTATGCGTTAAATACATTAAGTTTCTTTTACCTTTTCACTTTTATTCACCAGGAGGAACCCCACCAACCCACCAACCCACCTGACCCACCCCTGTCCCCGTTTCCCCACCACTCGGCATTCACCAATCATGGGCCACTGGACAGAAGTGTTGTATTGATCTTAGAGTGCCGTCAGTCAGTCTGGCACCAAGTTTAACAGTGCCAAAACCTCCATAGGGTGAGAGCGGGATGGGAGAGGTCCCGGGAAAGATAGGAATGGATTGTGGTGTGGAGGAAGAGGTGGAGAAGGAGGAGGTGAGAGAGAGAGAGAGAGAGAGAGAGAGAGAGAGAGAGAGAGAGAGAGAGAGTCCATGGGAAAAAGATAAGGTGTTAGATTACCATTTAATCGATTACTGATAATGAGAGAGAAAGCTTTCGGTCTAATACTGCAAGCAATGCTACTACTAATACTAGTAATAAAATCAGAAGTTAATGGTATTAACGCTGTTATTATTATTATTATTATTATTATTATTATTATTATTATTATTATTATTATTATTATTATTATTATTATTAGCTAAGCTACAGCCCTAATTGAATTGGAAAAGCAGGATGCTATAAGTCCAAGTCCAAGGGCTCCAACACACGGAAAATAGCCGGCTGAGGAAACTAAGGAATAAATGCAATAAGGAAA
>NC_090733.1:76985637-76987135 GCF_036898095.1 Palaemon carinicauda | reverse complement strand
ATAATAATAACAATAATAATAATAATAATAATAATAATAATAATGATAATAATAATAATAACAATGATAATAATAACAACAATAATAATAATAATAATAATAATAATAATGTGGGGCTCAACAGTGGCCGAACAGGAAAAGAAATAGAAAAGTACCAAGAGGGCTAAGGAATATACAAGTAGAAATGGTTCTAGTAATCATGGGAGCATTGGGCACTATACCTAAGTCTTTGTAAAGGAATATTGAGACTTGTGCAAAAGAGCGTTTTACCTGAAACAGCACATATAGTGAGGAGAGTGATGAATTCTTAAGGAAGCTGGATGTAAACCGGAACCCCACGCTATAAACCACGTATGTAGATGGTGATTGACGAAATAATAATAATAATAATAATAATAATAATAATAATAATAATAATTGATATACTCAATGTGATTGTCTGTAACCCGCAGTCTCCCCCCATAAATAAAGAAAATAAATATATCAAAAACACCCATGTGATTAAAAATCTATTAGTTTAATAATTTTCAGTGTTCGTAGACTATTCATCAATATTCTTTTTCATTTGTAGTACAAGGTATTAAACACATCATGCTATAAGTAGAAACAACATAGACCAGCCAGTTCTAGGATATTACAACAGCTGGTAAGACATCATAAAACTCATATATATTTACGTTGTTTAAATGAAGATAACATAGTCTTTCATCCTCATCATCATCTCCGCCTACGCCTATTGATGCATAGGGCCTCAAAAAGAGAGCGACTAATACATGGAGGATTCTTTGAATAGATTCATCAAAGGATAGCCAGTTCCTTGTGATGTGCAGTGCCTATCTAGCTAAGGCAAGGGACCCCAGCCTGTCCATGCTAATTCCAGTAAGATCATCCACCAGGCATCAGGAGTAAAGGCCGCAGAGATTTCTTGTCTATCACCTTAAACCTAATCCATCCCCTTGGTGTCAGTGACTTCATCGAGTCTTTTAATTTCATAACACTAATTTCCAAGACACAATTGGATATCCGTTGATATCATCCTTCAAAGGATTTGTGTATCGCCATGATCAGCAAAGATGTACTAATCAGGGTCATTCATACTAGGTTGGTTTACTGTAAATGACTAGACTAAAGTCTCCCACCATCAGCCGGGTGAGGATAACAGTTAATGACCAAACCCCAAATATGAATAAGGACATGTTCGAGGACTTTGTCCTGTGGTGGACTAGAAATGGCTGCATTTGTTATTATTGTTGCTATCAAACTGCCATTTTCTTGTGAAAAGCAAGCGGGATATCAAGCACGAGACATTAGGAAATATTTTCTTAGAATGTTGTTGTCAAAACTGTATTTTGTAAAAACGCAAACGGAAAATCAAGCAAGAGATCTTTAAAAAATAATTCCTTTGAATGTTGTTTTCAAAACGGCATTTTGTGTAAAGCAAAAGGAAGATCAAACAAGAGAACATAACCAATCATTTCTTAGAAGCCAGGTGTTCTTC
>NC_090733.1:76950637-76970637 GCF_036898095.1 Palaemon carinicauda | reverse complement strand
TTATTATTATTATTATTCTAGAAGCCCAAAGGCTCCAACAAGGAAAAATAGCACAGTGAGAAGGGAACAAGGAAATAAATAAACTACAAGAGAAGTGATTAACAATTAAGATAAAACACTTTACAAACAGTAACAACATTAAAATAGATCTTTCACATCTAATTAAAAAGAGACTTATGTCACCCTGTTAGAAATAAAAACATTCACTGCAGGTTTGAACTTTTGAAGTTCCACCGGTTCAACTACCCGATCAGGAAGATCATTCCACAACTTGATCACAGCTGAAATAAAACTTCTAGAATACTGTGTAGTTCTGAACCTCATGATGGAGAAGGTCTGACTATTATAATTAAGTGCATACCTAGCATTACGAACAGGAAGGTACTGTCAGGGAAGATTTGAATGCAAGGGATAGTCAGAATTCTGAAAATCTTATAAAACATGCATAACGAACTAACTGAATGATGGTGCCAGAGATTAATATCCAGATGGGTTGAGAGAGAGAGAGAGAGAGAGAGAGAGAGAGAGAGAGGAGAGAGAGAGAGAGAGAGAGAGAGATTAGTAATGTGCACTCGTTCCCCCACCTTGTTAGGTTATAGTTTATCTAATTTCATGGTTGTGAGACTTTCATTCACTATTGTAAAAATAGATCACTCCCTTCTTAGCAGAAAAATAAGCTCTATCCGAAAACTGTACTTTATTCACTAGGCTGCTATGAATAGGCAGTTTGATTTTACAGATATTGAAGAGAAGTCGAAGAAAACTCTCAATTCTAAACTTCATTTTCTATCGTCTATGTTTGTCTATGTTCGTTTATGTCAACCATGAAACTCACTTTACTTCCTATTGATAACAATCCAGATTCATTTCTAAAAGAATATTCCTTGTAATAAATGCTGAAACCTACAACAATTCCAGTCGTCACTAAGACCTCTCTTTGATTTCCTCATCTTTCGTAAGATATCTTTTGTTGAGAATCCTTTTACAACAAATGTGACTACCAAGCTTTCCTTAATTCCCAGTTATGCGTTAAATATATTAAGTTTCTTTTACCTTTTCACTTTTATTCACCAGGAGGAACCCCACCAACCCACCAACCCACCTGACCCACCCCTGTCCCCGTTTCCCCACCACTCGGCATTCACCAATCATGGGCCACTGGACAGAAGTGTTGTATTGATCTTAGAGTGCCGTCAGTCAGTCTGGCACCAAGTTTAACAGTGCCAAAACCTCCATAGGGTGAGAGCGGGATGGGAGAGGTCCCGGGAAAGATAGGAATGGATTGTGGTGTGGAGGAAGAGGTGGAGAAGGAGGAGGTGAGAGAGAGAGAGAGAGAGAGAGAGAGAGAGAGAGAGAGAGAGAGAGAGAGAGTCCATGGGAAAAAGATAAGGTGTTAGATTACCATTTAATCGATTACTGATAATGAGAGAGAAAGCTTTCGGTCTAATACTGCAAGCAATGCTACTACTAATACTAGTAATAAAATCAGAAGTTAATGGTATTAACGCTGTTATTATTATTATTATTATTATTATTATTATTATTATTATTATTATTATTATTATTATTATTATTATTATTATTATTATTATTATTATTAGCTAAGCTACAGCCCTAATTGAATTGGAAAAGCAGGATGCTATAAGTCCAAGTCCAAGGGCTCCAACACACGGAAAATAGCCGGCTGAGGAAACGAAATAAGGAAATAAATAAACTACAAGCGAAGTAATGAACCATTGGAATAGCCTATTTTAAGAACAGTAACAACATTATAATTGATCTTTAATGAAGAAGATATACAAAAACAGACTTATGTCAGACTAATGATAATATCACATGACTACTGGCAACTGCTATACTTAGTTGCTTACCTTTGAATTATTGCTCAAAGACGGTAACTAACTAAACATTTCATACCACTTGAATTTACGTAAACGCCGTGATAGAATAAAATTCAGGAAAATTAAATCAATAGGTGGGAAAAGAATATACATTTAGAGATAAATATTACTCAATAACTCGCGTTGCATATATTGATTGATCTAAACGTATTTACTTTGCTCTAGTTCTGGATATACTTCCTATTGCTGACTTCAAAACAAATGAAGCAATGAAAAAACTGTCGCATTGCCTATAGTTGGCCATTAATTAGGGAATGTATTTATTACCTCCACTATCATATTGACGTCTCTCTCTCTCTCTCTCTCTCTCTCTCTCTCTCTCTCTCTCTCTCTCTCTCTCTCTCTCTTCATTTAAGTCATTCCTAATGACACTGTTACTGATACTGAACTAGGCAGTAAATATGAAAGTTTAGAAATAGTTTTAAATAGAATGGAAAATAATTAACATTAAACTCCAGAAACTTATAAACAAATAAATTGACCATTGAAATGAGAGATATCACACAGATTTTGAAATTAATGATGGACTCTATTTATTCAAAATAAATATTCTACTGATTAGAATCCATATTCATTAGAAAAAAAATCACATTTTATCATGATATTGCACAAGCATGAAATATGTATATTATTAACGAAGGTCACAGAGGATATTGTTGCAAATAACTCCCAAGTAGCAGGAATGATATGTGAAAATAGTTCAACTTCAACTTTTACAGTATCAACTATACACTCTTGCACAATTATGTTAAACTCTAGCAATCAATCAGTCTCACGTATATCAAGTTACCTTTTTATATCTGTCTATATCTGACTATAACTCAACCAGTGAACCAGAACCTGACTCTAGCGAACACCTACCTTGTGAAGCGTCCCTTAAGAGAAAAGAGAGGACCACCTTAAATAGAGCAAGATCTAAGGTCGGGAAAACAGAAGTGGGGATATGTCCCAAGTGCTGATTGCCCCTATGGTGAATTGCCCCAGACCATGGACCACATCCTCCTTTGCCGTTCGCAGGGACCTGCGTGCTCTAATATAGATACACAGGAAGAAAAGGACAGAGCCATCCATTGGATACACGAGTGGTGTAATAAGATATGATGGAATAATCTTTTAATCTATTCATTTATTTCTCTACCTATCTATCTACAGTATTCACACACACATACACACATATAAATATATATATATATATATATATATATATATATATATATATATATATATATATATAAGTGTGTATATAAACACACACAAACACACACACACACACACACATATATATATATATATATATATATATATATATATTTATATATATGTATATATTAGTAAGTGTGTATACACACACACACACACACATATATATATATATATATATATATGCACACATTATTACGGATGGTAGATTATATAAACTCCCGAGTTCCAAACTCACCTGTTTATATTACATAAGTCTGTTATACTTGAAAATTAATACCGAGGTCTGAGAAAATTATGCAACTCTAAGACGGTAATATTAAAGCACTGAACATCCATAGGTCTCTTGAATAGCACTCAAAACAAAACTGGGTGATTATTTTACTCGAGCTATTCAAAAACCACCTTTTACTTTGATTCATAGTCAGGGAATATAAGCAAGCACTTTTATGAAATATTGGTGATTAAAATAATACACTCTTTACTAAAATAATTATATTCTATAAAAAAGTTACAACACTTTAAAAGAAGTAGCACTAAAAATGAATCACTCGAAATATTAAATCTGAACAAAACCTTAGACTAAGACAAGAAAATATTTCTTTTTGAAAATTATAGAATCACTTGTTTCACTGGAAATTAATTAATAAGATTATCTAATTTTGATAATGAATTAAAATAGATAACACTTTAACACTCTAATGATTAAACACTAAAAGGAATTTACATAAATGTAGCTGATACACTTCTGTCTTTAGGCTCACACGAGGTAACCGAACAGTTAAGCCAAAATAAATAAACTTCATTATTACAAAAATTTATATTATGCTAGTACTTACATTAACACAATATACTTGAAATATTATTCAATGGATTCATCAATGTCTGAACACGCTTTACACAATCTATGTTGGATAGAAATCATTAATCACCTTTGAGAGGGCACAAACTTGACGCACTTGAGTGAAGAGGGTTGACAAACTTTGGCTCTTTCAAAGGGACAGGCTGGATCTTTCCTGCTGCTTATTTATTCCTGGGGCCATATATATATATATATATATATATATATATATATATATATATATATATATATATATATATATACATACATATAGATATATATATATATATATATATATATATATATATATATATATATATATATGTATATATATGTGTGTGTATGCATATATATATATATATATATATATATATATATATATATATATACATATATATATATATATATATATATATATATATATATAATATATATATATATTTATGTATACAATTTATATATATATATATATATATATATATATATATATATATACATATTGACTTAAAATTTCTAGATAATTCTAAATGGGTCAGTCTGGTGGCATGGGGGGGCAAGGCCTAGAGGCGTAAGGTTACCAAGTGAGTCGAACAGGGGAACTAACCTTGCTTGCAAGGCAACCCTTTCTCAGCTTACACTGCCTACCTACCCCTCGAAACAAGAAAAAAAAGAGTAAATCTATTTCGAGAAGTTTTATGCACATTTTAACCTCGTGAAAACATAGAATTTACATAAGCCCTCATGTTCAAACCTCGTATGGGTCATACAGCATACCCACGAGATTACATAAGACTTCATAATAAAATACGTGCAATTCAAAAGTTATTCTTAAAAATAACATAAATTTACATACACTGACTTGAAAGAAAAAAACAATGAAATGAATGACGAAAGTCTTATGTAATTTACATACAATTACTTGAACCTACATGAGAGGAGCTCACATTACAAACTGGCTATAGACCTCTTAATTACACAGCTGAAATACATGAATAAACTTATTATGTGATATGGCTCCCGTGAACTGGGCACTAAAATATATATTATACTATGACTCGTGACTGGGAACCAAACATATAATATTATATATACTACGACTAGCAAGCTAATCAACCACTCAAATTCCAAACTACCTTGTTTGCTTTTACATTAAAACTGATACACTTTAAAACATTAATACATGAATTCTGAGCCCGTAAATAACTCCCAGACAACAATATATAAAACGCTGAATATCCAAAGGTCTCTTGAGTACACTCAAACTAAACTGGGTAATTACTCTTAAGTATTATTCAAACGTATTTAACTTACCGTGGTTCTTAACAGGAATACGAGCAGAATCTGGTCATGATGATTGGAATAAAACACTCTTTACAAAAATAAATATATTCCATATAAATTACAACACTTTGAAAAGAATATATATAACAAAAATAAGTCACTGGAAAATTAAGTATGAACAAAACTTAGATTAAGACAAAACTATTACGTTCTGGAAGTATATAAGAACTTGACTTGAACTATTATATCGGAATAAACCTTACCCTAAGAAAAGAAATAATGCAATGAAAATTATACAAAAGCTTGAAATAATTCTGAATAATACAATGTTCATATTTGACACCTACTGAATAATAGACAACCAGATCACTTTACAAAATCTATATTTCCTACAGGGCCAATTACCAAAAAACGTTATACAATGCCAACACTCACTCTAATACAATAAATTCAAAATCACCGTATCTTTTCGACACACGATTTGCTTTGGTGCACAGAGTCACTTAGGAGAGGACACAAACGTACTGAACATTTTCAAAAACAATACACTGCCTTACGCCTGTGAATGAGAGAGGGAGAGGGAAAGAAGCTGTCTTCAGGCTGCAGTTCTTTATCTACATCTCTATCTGACTCTAACCCAACCTTGGGTCACCTTTATATGAAATCTAACTGCTTCCAGAAGGTTCCATGATCGAGGTCTGGTAGCGTAGGGGCTGTGCCAAGCGTCAAAATTGGCAAATATTACTCTCCCAGACACTACTCATGCCGTGCCATACGGCTCTCACAGTCTGCTAGTTTCACCCACCCTTTGTCCACGAAATTAAAAAAAGATAACCTCCTCTCATCAGGCAATCGCGACGTTTCTAAAGCACATGGTAGAGAATCTTCCAAAACACATGTTCTGAATATTCTCTCTCAAACATGACGTAATACATCATCAAATATAAAAGAGCATTACCTAGGTCCTTATTCATATCTTGCACGAATCCCACATCATTCTCAAATAGATTACGTAAGACTTCATAATAAACTTACGTGAAATAAAAAGTTAATTCCTAAAAATAAAGTAAATTTACATATATTCACTTGAATAAAGAATGCAATGAAATTTACGACGAAAGCCTTACGTAATTTATATAAAATACTAATATCTACATGAGAGGAACTCATTTTACAGTCTGGGTATCATTTCTTCAATGCACAAATGAAAACAATATATAAAATATAAACAGAATAATGAATAAATCATTGTATTTACTCTATACCAGACCAGCTTTGTAAGAATATATATATATATATATATATATATATATATATATATATATATATATATGCATATATATGTATATATATACATATATATATATATATATATATATATATATATATATATATATATATATATATATATATATATATATATATATATATATATGTATATATATATATATATATATATATATATATATATATATATATATATATGTATATATATGTATATATATATATATATATATATATATATATATATATATATATATATATATATATATATATATATTGATAAAGAAATAAGGGTAAAATCCATGCGGGATGCAATATAATCAGTAAAACTATCCATAACAAGAAACAAGCTAAAAACTCAAGACATTCGTACACACAATCAGACCAAAATTGAGGAAATACAAAAGAAAGAAGCATCAAGTTATTGAAAAGGAGTCTTGGAACAGAGCTCAGACAGATATTTGCTTTAAATGATGAAAATGGAAATATTATAAACAAAAGGGATTGAGTGATAAAAATTGCAGAGAATTTCTATACAATACTATCCAATAGTGATATAAGAATTAACTTTTCCAATGAAAATAATGAAACACCTAGGCCGGTGCCAAAAGCAACAGTAGGAGAAGTAAAGAATGTGTGGTATATGTATGTCTTGGGAGCTCATCTGAGAACCAGTCAAGAGAGCTAAGAACATTCCAGTAATGGGGAGGAGGAATGTGTGAGGGGGGGGGGGGGGGGCGTCAGAGGATCAGATGGATGGATGTGGTGAGGACTGATATGGCTGAGGTAAGAATGCAGATGATGAAAGGAACATAAATACATAGAAAAAGTTGACTCGACTGGCCAGCCCTGATATACAGTGGGACTAAGAAGATTGAATTCAACAGAACATATATATATATATATATATATATATATATATATATATATATATTTATATATATATATATATATATATATATATATATATATATTTATATACATACATACATCCATTCATTTACATAAAATCCTTTTTATTCACCACAAGCGAGATAATTCTTATGAAAAGTTCTAAAATAAAATGACGTCTATTAGTTCTTTCTACTACAGCGAAAGAAACGTTCCCAGAGATGAAAGATCGAGTGAATCTGAGCCTTATGAACCCTACTAGTATTTGTCACACATAATGAAGCCCAATTTGACGGGGTCTATTTCATTTGCCTTCCTTTTTTCATATTTCCTAAGCGAGGAGACCATTGGCTCAGCATTACCTCGTTCTCCTGATCACACTAGGAAGTTAATAGTCTTTATATTCCGTAATATAATATTAAATCACGGTCTCCCAATAACCGAAATGACGCGAAAGTTATTCACTTGCCCAGAACACGGCCACTCATGAAATGCACTTTGGGGAAAATAGGCTCCAAAGAAGCATGTTAAGTTATTGGTGGCTAAAGTGCCATCTCTCTCTCTCTCTCTCTCTCTCTCTCTCTCTCTCTCTCTCTCTCTCTCTCTCTCTCTCTCTCTCTCTCTCTCTCTCTCTCTCTCTCTCTCTCCTAATTACCTTGCAATCTGGAAGTACATGCAGTGACAAGAGTCTTACGATTACGAGCTCTTTGTTTAAGTACCACTAAAGAGAAACCTTTTGAGAAGAATATTTTACTAAAAAATAGTCTAAAGAAACGATTGAAGTAAATAACCTTTTCATTTAAAGAACTAGATTTAAGACATTGTTTTAGCTAACTACCGTATAGTTGCCCAATATTTTTAATTGATGTTTATATTCCAATCAATGATAAACTTTTAATACTGAACTCATCATCCCATTAGGGATAGAACTCATCTCCTCATACGGAATAAGTAGTTAGCAGGATGATTGCTAAAGGACAGTGGTAGCCTATAAGAAACATCCTAGCGTTCTGCCGGACTCAGGTTGGAAACCCGCTCAAGCTTGATAGTTTCTTATAGTGTCTGCAGCCTCACAATTTTTGTGAGCTAACTATGGGGTGGGGAACGGGTTTGGGGGAACTTATAAGGGGAACTTAGGGCCAATGTGGTAACATCCCTGACTGGTGAACGTCAGACTGGGGTTCGAGTCCCGCTCAAACTCGTTAGTTTCTTTGTTCGCTGCAATCACACAATCCTTGTGAGCTAAATATGAAAGATTTGTGGGAGCCTATAGGTCTATTTGCTGAATCATCAGCAGCCATTGTCCTGTCCCCCTTGGTTCTAGCTTAGGTGGAGAGGGGGCTTGGTCGTTGATCATATGTATATTTGATCAATCTCTAAGGCATTATCCTGCTTGATAGGGCAATGTCACTGTCCCTTGCCTTTACCATTCATGAGCGGCATTTAAACCTTTACACCTGCTAAGTCATCAGCAGCCATTGCCGGACTCTCCTTGGTCCGAGCTTGGGGTGAGAGGGGCTTGGATGCTGATCATGAGTTTATATGGTCAGCTTCTAGGGTATTGTCACTCTCCCTTGCCTTTGCCATTCATGAGTGGCCTTTAAACTTCGATAAAGATTTTGATATTTCATGAGACATTATAAATTGAACAAAATTATCATGAGAAGCAAAACAGTACCATTTTATTATTGTAAGATATAAAAAAAAACTGGAAATAAAGTCGGTGAGGCAAAAGTGGGAATTTATTTAGAAAATACTTAGAGTAGCTGAAAAGTAACCGGACGCCCCCCCCCCCCCCCCCACCCCCCCACCCCCCCCAAAAAAAATCTACCAATGAGAGTATATTGTAGCAAAAATTCTAATGAATAACTAAACCACAGTATTACAGGGATCATGGGAGTAAAAAAGAAAACATATATATATATATATATATATATATATATATATATATATATATATATATATATATATATATATAAACCGGGAGCTAGCTTAAGTTTATTTAACAATTTGAGCCCGAAAGGTTTGAGCATTGGATTCCATGCGTTTTATGGGTGTCATTACAAAGAGGCAAGTCTTAAGTGACATGGCTTGTACGGTGACTAGGGGTAGCCCCTCAAACCCCCCATCAAAATTTATTTTATTTAACAACTTGAGCCCAAACATCAAATAACATTTTATCAAGTGGCCCTTGGATAAGGATTCAAATCCCATCAGTTAAGACCAAAAATTCCTGTACGTTGATTAATTAAGACACTAATTAATTACAGCCAATTTCAGTTTTATTTAACAATTCTAGCCCAAACTATTTTCTTTCATATAATGATACTACTAGATACAGTGAAGAGAAAAATATAATACAAGACCAAAAATATTTGTACGGGGGCCATTTAAGACCCCTATTAATTACCATGGGCATTTTTTGGTGCCAGATTGCACTTTATCTAACCAACATAGCCCATCCAAAATTTCAGTTGCATATTACTATCTACCAAGTTTAATATCATTTCATACAAGTCAAGACACAATTTACCTGTACATCAGCTAATTAAGACGCTAATTAATTTGACCTGATTACAGTTTTATTTAACAATTTGAGCCCAAACAAATTTCTTTCAAATAATGATACCACTAGTAACAGTGATTGGAAAAATACAACACAAGACCAAAAAATTTTGTACAGGGTACATTTAAGACCCCTTATAAGCAGACCTTAATATGTCAATTACAAAATAAAAGTGCATTCTTTGATCTTATCTCACTAGTGTTTGACTAGTGGTTTTTGTTAATAAACATCTCGCATAATCCAAGAGTTGCATGCTACTGTCTTCCAACTATAATATTTCCTACAGCTCAAAAGATAAATTATCAGTACATCAGAAAATTTAAAACAATAATAATTTTATTTAATTACAGTATTATTTCATAATATAAGCCCTCAGTAATTTCTTTCATAGATTCTACCACTAGTTAAACTCAGTAGGAAAACACAATTTAAGACAAAATATATTTGAACATTTGCCATTTAAGAGCTACTCTCTTGATGAGAATGCCTCGTTTGTTAGTGGCAAAATATATATTACGCATTACTGTTCACAATATGGGAAACATAATAAAGCATATGATGCTAATCACTCTTAGCTTTGAATAAAATATAAAATATTGAGTATAATACACGCATAGACGTGTATAGAAAAAAAACAATCAGTTCAATTTGAATTTTTCATTCCATAGTTTTTTAACACAGCATTTTAATTCATGTTTTATCTTACACAGTTAAATAACGATAATTGCATGTAGAGCAACAGCCATAAACATTAATCAAACCATAGAGTAGTCATGGATATATAGGTAAACATATTTTCACATTAAAGAAATCAGAAGTATTCTAGTCATCACAGTCAGAATCAGTATCTGTTTCTAAGCCACTACCATACACAGTCTCTATCTCACTATCACTATCACCTATTTCTTTGTCATTTGACACTGAACTACTATCATCATCCATAGCAGACACCACTTTCTCTGGAATCTGATCACCATCAAACATCTTAGGCTCATATTTTGATTCCATCAAAATCCAACCATCAATTTCAGATGGATCCTGTTCAATCATGTTTGAGTTGGCACTTGA
Source organism: Palaemon carinicauda (assembly GCF_036898095.1). NCBI lineage: Eukaryota > Metazoa > Arthropoda > Malacostraca > Decapoda > Palaemonidae > Palaemon > Palaemon carinicauda. Next base: position 76,959,605 of record NC_090733.1, on the reverse strand, counting down.
CCACATTCGAGCAACAAAAGAACACCTTCTTATATGCTGAGAAAGATCAGCTTCACAAGGTGGGATGAGACACCCATCAATACCACTCAACCTTTCCAACATATTTTTGCAGCCAGGTTTAGGACTGAATGCCCTCTCAACGACTTTGTAGCGGTATTCATTCAACTGACATTGATCTCCCTTAAAACCATAGAGGCATGCCGTAAATCTCTGGAGAGCCTTTTCAGCAGTGACTGAGATGTTTTCACATGTTCCCATCTCTGCAAAAGCAGCCTGGACATCAGCAGACTTTTCAAGTAGTCCTAGTGGACGCACTTTCCCTTTTCTAACAAAGGCGGATGTATAGTCAGAGCCCGTGAAGGCATGAAATCCTGGCAAAGCTCCACAAACTTCCACACCGAGCTCTTTTGCTAGTAATGTTATATCAATATAGCGCCGTGTGTCCTTCCCAGTTGTTCCAACATCCATCCAAACTTTCATTTTGTGTTTTATGACATGATAAAGCAAAATAACAGCAATATCAGTGTCAGAAGCCCTGACCACAATATTTCTCGATTGTTTTTCTCTAGCTGCATGGTATGCATGTAAACATATCCTAGTATCAGCCTCGTGGTGATTACAAGCCAAATCCTGGACGGCTTCTCGAATGACTACCCCTGTTGGTGATACATGAAAGCTGTGACATTCTGACAAATGGCCCAAATATATTATCCTACTGCCAATCAGTGTGGTATATTCAGGGCGCTGCCATTCATGAGCTAAAAATTCTGCTAGGCTCTGCTTGAATGAGTTGGACTTGAGTCCATCTGCCAAATTTCTGGGACAACGTTGTTCTGGTCCAGTGATGAGGTACCCTTTATCTGTGGCATTCCTTCTCATTCTTTCAGAGTCTTTGATAGATGGTTCAGCATAAGTGTCGAACAGTATATCAATTCTTATTTTTGACAATGCAGTTACATTCATTAAAATCAATCTTGCAAGGCTACCATATGTTGATGTTTTTTGTCCAACCAATGTATGTAGAATAAAATTGCCATCAACAATGCTGACATCTACAGTCTCAGGAGCCTGGTGATTCAACCGTTTCTCAAGGTTCTGAAGCAATGTGCTCTTGTTGGTTTTAGCCATACTGCCATCAGTTGAGAACATGGACAATGGTATAGGTGTCAGAGGGTAAGAAAATGTGGTCCTTAAGTCAATATCATATTTTGAAGCCACTACTGCCAGCCGTCCCATCAGATCTCTTGTGCATCTTAGTTCTGATATTTTTTTGTTGGTAGTTCTTTTGTTCTTTGCACATTCACTTTGAAAAGTTAACAGCTGTTCTCTTTTGATTGGCTCTTCAAATCTGCTGGGGTGTTTTATACAGGCTTCAACAAATGTTTTACGTCGGTCTTCCCCGTTGACTTTCACTGCTAAAATAGATTCTTTTACAGAAGATGAAGCTTCTTTACCAGTGAAGATGTTGTATAGGCTATCATTAGTACTACTGTCAAAGGGATTACAGCATTCTTCTATCATGTGCACTAACTTCTCCAAATCTCCCTTATCTCTTTTTCTTCTCGATGCCTGTAGATCATTCACAACATCTTCTTTATGACCCATCTGTACCATTTCTTGTACTTTACTGACACAAGCTGCCCTAGTTGCCTTTGTTACAGCCCATCTCAAACGAGAACTGTAGTTGTTTGTCATAGCTGAGATGCCAGTCATCCTCGATGCTGCATCTGCATTAACTGTCTGCTCGAGGGTAAGGTCGACAGGGATTCTGCTAAAGTTGTGATCTGTCCTTCTGACAGAGAATGCCCCTCCTAAAATAATGCATATTACATCTGAAATTCACACACCATTAGCTTTCACAATTAAGTTCATATATATGACTTATGCTGTACATACTCATAGACAATAAAACTTTGTGAGTAACCTTTGGACTCTTGGATTATGCGAGATGTTTATTAACAAAAACCACTAGTCAAACACTAGTGAGATAAGATCAAAGAATGCACTTTTATTTTGTAATTGACATATTAAGGCCTGCTTATAAGGGGTCTTAAATGTACCCTGTACAAAATTTTTTGGTCTTGTGTTGTATTTTTCCAATCACTGTTACTAGTGGTATCATTATTTGAAAGAAATTTGTTTGGGCTCAAATTGTTAAATAAAACTGTAATCAGGTCAAATTAATTAGCGTCTTAATTAGCTGATGTACAGGTAAATTGTGTCTTGACTTGTTTGAAATGATATTAAACTTGGTAGATAGTAATATGCAACTGAAATTTTGGATGGGCTATGTTGGTTAGATAAAGTGCAATCTGGCACCAAAAAATGCCCATGGTAATTAATAAGGGGTCTTAAATGGCCCCCGTACAAATATTTTTGGTCTTGTATTATATTTTTCTCTTCACTGTATCTAGTAGTATCATTATATGAAAGAAAATAGTTTGGGCTTGAATTGTTAAATAAAACTGAAATTGGCTGTAATTAATTAGTGTCTTAATTAATCAACGTACAGGAATTTTTGGTCTTAACTGATGGGATTTGAATCCTTATCCAAGGGCCACTTGATAAAATGTTATTTGATGTTTGGGCTCAAGTTGTTAAATAAAATAAATTTTGATGGGGGGTTTGAGGGGCTACCCCTAGTCACCGTACAAGCCATGTCACTTAAGACTTGCCTCTTTGTAATGACACCCATAAAACGCATGGAATCCAATGCTCAAACCTTTCGGGCTCAAATTGTTAAATAAACTTAAGCTAGCTCCCAGACTAATATATATATTTAGAAATCTACAAATAAGTAGCAAACATAGCGAAAAAATTACAATAGATAACTAAACCAGAATGTTTCAGAATTTTAAACGTTAAGGGCCAGGAAAGAAAAATTATATATGTTCAGTTTCTGGTAAAATATCAGTGTTAAGGTGACTCACTAAGGCTGTGTAATCTTTCTACGTGCGTCTATCACATTACGTCTGCGTTGCAGGCTACTTATGAAACTACTTTCTCTTGTATGTTTCTCTATGTAAGTTTAATACTCTTTTACTATTATTATTATTATTATTATTATTATTATTATTATTATTATTATTATTATTATCATTAATATTGTTGTTGTTATTATTATTATTATTATTATTATTATTATTATTATTATTATTATTATTATTATTATTAGCTCGAAAAGCAGGATGCTATAAGCCAAGGGCTCCAACAGGGAAAAATAGCTCGATGAGGAAAGGAAATAAGGAAATAAATAAAATACAACAGATGTAATGAAAAATTAAAATACCATATTTTAAGAATCGCAACAACATTAAAATAGATCATTCATAAATAAACAATAAAATAAGACTTCTTTCAGACTCTTCAACATATAAACATTCGCTACAAGTTTGAACTTTTGAAATTCCACCAATTCAACTGCCGGATTAGGAAGATCATTCCACGGCTTGATAACAGCTAAAATAAAACTTCTAAAATACTGTGTAGTATTGACTATTAGATGGAGAAGGCACGACTGTTAGAATTAAGTGCATACCTAGTATTACGAACAAGATTGTTCTGTCCAGGAAGATCTGAATGTAAAGAATGGTTAGAATTATGAAAAATCTTTGAAACATGCAAGAATGGTTATGCAATTATTGATGTCTTAACTGTATTACCGTAGCCAATATAGAAGGGCAAGTATACGGAAATATTCAGGAGTTTTTTGTGTGTGTGTGTGTGTGTGTGTGTGTGTTACATGGCAATCCAAAAAAAGCCTGGTGGCAATCCTTTTCCATCTTTATAAGGAAAAAACTTATCGATGGCACCAAATCATTTGATATATATAAGAAAGTCCTTTTTTGGAAGGCAAATACATGTATGAACAGAATATAAGGCTTAGATATTTAGGAAGTAAATTCAATTTCCTTTCTATGTGCACAAACTTGTTAGATTTAAGTGGAAAAGGATACCTTTTAAGTTTTAGTTATCAAAGTATCTTCCGTTCAGCGGTCAGAAATGTACATAAAAGAAGTAAATTTCCCAAACTAATGCTGTTTATAAAAAAAAAAAAAAAAAAAAAAAAGGAAACATGTCTGCCTCTGACTTTTCTTTTTAAGGATACTTGAAAGCAGTGAATTTTCGTTGCTATTATCCATATTACACCATGAATTGTATGAATGGGTTCGCTATTATTATTCACATCATACTATGAATTTTATCAATAGTATTTCAAATAGATGCTTATTTCTCAAAATATACTAAGAAGGCTACCTACGTCTACAAGACAATTAAGATAAGCCGAAACCTTCGATCATGAAAGCTGTGTTTCGGAGAAAATCTCTTCAAAGAAGCCATCTTCTAAGAGTTGAGAAATATCCCAAGCATGATGGACTAGATAAGCGGCAACCAGTCTTCGGTAAATCTCCTCTCCACATACAAATAAGACAACTTTGTTCTTTTGCTATCTCTCTGGCACTGTAATCAACTTTTCCAGGTTAGGTGGGGCCAATTTTTGTCCGAGCCTTTTGGAGTTACGAGTGGAATTAGACAGGATATTATCTTGTCTCCATATCTTTTCGATGTTTATGTTGATGGCTTAAGTGGGCTATTGAATAGCGCTGTAGTTGCCGCGTAGCCAATTGTTGTAAAAATCACTTGTCATGTGGAGTCTTTGGTTACTACAAGGCTTACATAACTTCAAAATTAAAAACTGTTCTATTTAGGATTTTGTTAATGACTTTATATAGATTATATCAAAATTCTTTGCATCATTTAAGATGAAACGAATATTGTCATAGTTTACCTACTTGCCTTTTTTATCATTTGTTTAAAAAAGTATTCTCTATTTGAGGTTTCACTATTGATGTTATATAGATAATAATGCCAAAGTTATTTGTAACTTTTAAGTGTAAAAAGATATTGTCATAGTTCACAATCTTATTTTTTTTTTTTTTTTTTTTGTAACAAACTTAAGTTATTGGTGGATATTTTATACCTACCCATAACATAAATGTTGAAAATGGTTGCAAAAGGTGTTAAAAAAGCGCTTTATTTAGGTTTTTGCCAATGAAATTATACAAATAATTAAAAAATTCTTTGTATCATTTAAAGGGAAAAGAATATTGCCATAGTTTAAATGTTATTTTGGTAATAAACTTAATTTTTATACCTAACCATAGCATTAATGTTGACTTGCGTGGCGACAGATTGTTGAAGAGTATTATCCGTGCCACAAAGTTTTTCTCGTTATTTCATACATAGTAAGAGATCAAAATGATTGAGAAGGAATTTTTTATTAACTTGCAAAGATAAAAAAACACTATTTATAGTTAAACTAAAATCCTGTATAATTGTCTACCTGGGAGACAAGATAATGAATTTGGTTGATTTCTTAAACTTCTCTGGAAACAGTATTCCGTCTATTGTAATTACTCAACTGTTTGATTTCTACAGCTACTCTGGACACCGTATTCCATCCAATTTTGGGTTTGTGGTACCTTGGAAACGTCCCTGCTGGCGACCTGCTGGACTGGGATTCAAGGACCGCTCAAGCTTTGGGGGAGCTTTAGGTCTACCTGCTTAGTCATCTGCAACCATTACCTGGCCCTCCCTGGTCCTTAGCTTCTGTGGAGAGGAGGCTTGGGCGCTGATTATACTTATATATGGCCTGTCTTTAAGGTATTGTCATGCTACGACATTGCTACTCTCCTTTGCCTCTGCCATTCATGAGTGGCCTTTAAACCTTTAAATTTCAGAGGCACTCAATTTCTTTATTTTTTTCAATTACTCTGGACACAGTATTCCATCTAACTACATAAGCACTTAAGATATGTAGAAGGTATAGCAAAATGATACATGAGAATTCAGTGATAAGAAACTTAAATTTTGTAGTAATGTCATTTTCATGCGCGTCAGTTAACTCGTTGTTAATTCAGTTAATTGTCACAAGAAAAATTTACTGTAGCTGCTTTATACAAACTGCTAATTGGGAATTTATCTTAAAACCATGACTTGTTTTCAAATAGGTTCATTGCAATATATAATTTTCATTTAACTATCTCTGAAGCATGAATTAGCTTGCCTTTATGATATGGGGAAAGGAGGGCGTAATGTTATTAAGTAGCCGATGAGCTTTTGATTTTTTTTTTCAGATGACTATAACGCAGTTGTGTTCATAAAATGAAGAAGACCTAATATTCAGTACTCTAGAAGCTTTATTCCAGCTATAACCAGAATGTGTAAATATCTTCCTAATCAGGTAGTTGAATAGTTGGAACTTTAGAAGTTTAAACTTCCACACACACACACACACACACACACACACACATATATATATATATATATATATATATATATATATATATATATATATATATATATATATGTGTGTGTGTGTGTGTGTGTGTGTGTGTGTGTGTGTGTGCGTGTGTGTGTATTATTACCGGAGAGGATATAAGGAAAATCGTAGCCAATATTATGATACAAAGCTTATATATGATTCGGTCAAAATCTCAATGTTGATAATAGAAATAATAATTCTAATGATTTCAACAAATGCCAAATAAAAATTAGAATATTTAGCGATATGCTAGTAAGTAGTTTTGCATTATTGGAGAATCTAAATGATAAACAAGAAAAATGATGATAAAAATTGACCGCGATATAGCACAAAGATGTTTTTTACCTTTTGTTATCATGACCTTGACCTTTGACCCAATCACTTCCAAAAGCTATTCAAATTGTCCTTGGATCATGGCCAATCATACCACAATATTTCTTGAGATTAGGTCAAATATTTTTTGGTTTATACGAATCACGCACACAGACATACAAACAAAGAAATAAACAAACAAGGGTAATGCCATCCCTTTATCACGCTGTATATCACAAGATAGGCAGTTGAATTATGCACGTTTCGGCACTAGTTTCATGCAAATCGAGTAAGAATTGACCACTATATAGCAAAAAGGATTTTTTTTTTCACTTTTTCGTGAACTTGAAATTGACTATTGGACCCTATCACTCTCAAAATCCAATTAAATTGTCTTTGGATCATGACCAATCATTCCACAAAAGTTCATAAGATTCGTCTAGCATAAGAGTAAAGCGTAAATATTTTATTCATGCATTTCCTTTTTGTATTTAAGAGATGTATAGCCAGCTCGTAAGGTGAGTTCCACTCATGTAGGTTTAAGAAAATTTATGTAAATTACATAAGATTTTTGTCATTCATTTAATTGTAATTTCATTCAATACAGTATTTGTAAATTTACGTTATTTTTAAGAATTAACTTTTTAAATCACATAATTTTGTTACGAAGTCTTATGTAACTCGTTTAGGTATGCTGTATGACACACACGAGGTATGAGCAGGAGGGATTACGTTATTTTTATGTTTCAGCGTGGTTAGAAAGTACATGAAAATTCTCGAATTAGATTTACTCTTTTTTTTATTATGAGAGGAGGTAGGTGGGTGGAGTTAGCTGGAAGAGAGTTGCCTCGCAAGCAAAGTTCGTGCCCCTTCTTTCATTTACTGCGTTGGCAACCATACGCCGCTAGAGCCATGCTTCTATGCTATGAGAAAGATCTGTAAGAAAATTTTATATATATTGACCCTAGCAATGCAATAGCAGCAGGAGAGACCCAGCCTATCCCTTTGAAAGAGCCAACGTCCACCTGCGCTCTCTCCTCTGAAGTGTGTCCTCTCAAACATGAAAAGTGATTTCTATCCAATATATATTGTGTACAGTGTTGTTCAAACGTTGGTGAAACTATTAGATGTTAATTCAAGTGTAGAGTGTTGATGTAAGTACATTTTAACATAAATTTTGTAACTGACCATGTGAGATTTAGGTGAAGTACATTAAAATTTTTGCTTAACCGTTCTGTAACCTTATGTGAACCAAAACACGTAAGTGTAACAGTTACATATATTTAAATTTCATTATTGTATGTTCATTAGAGTGTTAAAGTGTTAATTCTTTTCATTAGTTATCAAAATTAAATATTCTTATAAATTAATTGCCAGTGAAACAAAGGATTATATAATTTTTTCAAAGTGTCTTTCTTTTGTCTTAGTCTGAGGTTTAATTCAGATTTAATATTTCGAGTGATTTATTTTGTTGTTGTTAATTCTTATGAATTGATGTTAACTGTTTATAGAATATATTTATTTTTATAAAGTGTGTATTATTTCAATCACCTATATTTTTTGTCAGTGCTTTGCTCGTATTCCCGGACTAAGAACCGAAGTAAGAGGCTGGTTTAGAATAGTTCAAGTAAAGTAATCTCCTAGTTTTGTTTTGAGTAACGTGAGAGACCTTTGGATATTCAGTATTCATATACAGTATATTGCCGTCTGGGAGTTGCGTAATATTCTCGGAGCTTGGATTTTTTTCAAATGTAATAGATTTATATTAAATTAAAGCAGGTGAGTTTTGGAGCTCCTGAATTTATGTAATTCCTCAGCCGTATATATATATATATATATATATATATATATATATATATATATATATGTATATATATATGTATATATATATATATATATATATATATATGAATTTATATATATGTATATATATATATATATATATATATATATATATATATATATATATATATATATATGTATATATACACACACACACACACACACACATATATATATATATATATATATATATATATATATATATATATATACATATATATATATATATATGTATATATATATATATATATATATTTATATTTATTTATATATGTATATATTTATATACATATATATACATGTATATATACATATAAATAAATTTATATAAATATATATACACATATGTATATGTATGTATATATATATATATATATATATATATATATATATATATATATATATACTCTTTCTCTTTATATATATATATATATATATATATACATACATACATATATATGTATATATATATATATATATATATATATA
>NC_090733.1:76943137-76945637 GCF_036898095.1 Palaemon carinicauda | reverse complement strand
GGGTGAGGACTATGAAGTGGGAAGTAGATGATTAATGGAGAAGTATTGAATTAAAAGCTCAAGATAGAGACGACTGACGAAATCTAACCGAGGCCCTTTGCGTCAATAGGCGTAGGATGAGATGATGATGATGATGATGATGATTATTAGCTGAGCTACAACCAAAGTCGGAAAAGCAGGATGATACAAGCTCTAGGGTTCAAACAAAGTAAAATAGCCCAGTGAGGAAAGGAAATAAGGAGAAGAACAAATTACAAGAGAAATAATGAACAATGAAATTAAAATATTCACTAAAGTATAGGCAGACATCCAATTATATTTTGTAGAGATATTTCTGAAATCCCTATTTATCACATTTCTGTTGTTTCAGAATATTCAGACTTCATTTTCTATTACCTTTTGGCTTTTGTTAGCTTTATTCTTTAATTCTATAGGATCAGCATTGCTTAGAATCCTTCTCGTTCTCTTTCCTGTCAGATTGATAAAAAAAGAAAAAAAAAATGAACTGTTTGAACTACCATCTGTATTTCCAACTTTACCTCATCACTCTGTTCTTTGCCCTTTCTGAGGTGCGATACCTTAACGTGGTGAAAGGTTTTATATATTGCTATGATGGGCAAAGCTGTACTAGCCAGTGACACTCATACTGAAGTCTCCCACCATCACCAATCCAAAACAGCAAGCGTGGTGATGAAAACTGGTCCAACTCCAGACGTGAATGAAGACATATCTGAAGCTTTCGTCTTACAGTGGAATAGAACCGGCTACATTAGTTGTTGTGTTCTTTCAATCACGGATAGTCAATAGCGTTTTTTGATGTCACAGTAGTAATTCCCATTTGTGTCACTCCCATTAGTCAGTATCAATAAAGCCTTTGATCTTTCCCGGGCTTTGCAACAACTCTCTGTCCCTACTAACATTATGCAAGCATGATGATAACCTAGGCTACCATTGTTCAAGATCAATTCTTTCAACAATATCTTATTCACTTTCTTCGTGGACTGAGCAGACTATAAATATTTTATGTAAGTACAATACGTGTAGAAATTTGCACGGCCGCAAACACACATATGTTCACACGCATACATACACACACACACCCACACATATATATATATATATATATATATATATATGTATATATATAAATATATATATATATATATATATATATATATATATACATGTATATATACATATATACATGTATATATATATATATATATATATATATATATATATATATATGTATATATATACAGTATATATATATACATATATAGATTCATATATATATATATATATATATATATATATTTATACATGTATATATGTACATATATAAATGTATATATATACATATATATATATATACACACACACACACACACATATATATATATATATATATATATATATATATATATATATATATATGTATGTAAATATAACTATATACAGTATATATATATATATATATATATATATATATATATATACATATATATATATATGTATATATATATATATATATATATATATATATATATATATATATATAGGAACGAAGTGGTGAGGGTGAGAACGGGTGTAAGAAATGAGTTAGCGGCTAGAGTGGATATGAATGTGTTGAGGTGGTTTGGCCATGTTGAGAGAATGGAAAATGGCTGTTTGCTAAAGAAGGTGATGAATGCAAGAGTTGATGGGAGAAGTACAAGAGGCAGGCCAAGGTTTGGGTGGATGGATGGTGTGAAGAAAGCTCTGGGTGATAGGAGGATAGATGTGAGAGAGGCAAGAGAGCGTGCTAGAAATAGGAATGAATGGCGAGCGATTGTGACGCAGTTCCGGTAGGCCCTGCTGCTTCCTCCGGTGCCTTAGATGACCGCGGAGGTAGCAGCAGTAGGGGACTCAGCAGTATGAAGCTTCATCTGTGGTGGAAATGTGGGAGGTTGGGCTGGTTAGGCTGGAGGAACGTAGAGAGTAGAGGTCCCCTTTTTGTTTTGTTTCTTGTTGTTGTCGGCTACCCCCCAAAATTGGGGGAAGTGCCTTTGGTATATGTATGTATGTATATATATATATATCTATATATACATACATATATATATATATATATATATATATATATATATATATATATGTGTGTGTGTGTGTGTGTGTGTGTGTAGCCTACAATCTAGCACAATATTCTATCATATATTTCTTCCTATTGTGTTTTTTAACTACGTATAGTTTATATGTGAAAGATCTATTTTGATGACTTTAATACCTATAAAATATTTCATTTCAATTGATCATGACTTCTCTTGAAGTTTGTTTATTTCTTTGATTCCTTTCCTCACTGTACTATTTTTCCCTGTTAGAGCTCTTGATCTTTTAGCAACCTGTTTTTATAACTGAGGTTGTAGCTCAGCTTATAACATATATATATATATATATATATATATATATATATATATATATATATATATATATATATGTATATATATACATATATATATAT
>NC_090733.1:76930637-76940637 GCF_036898095.1 Palaemon carinicauda | reverse complement strand
CAGACCTGTAACCACTGTAATCACGCCACAGTGGACTATCATTACAGTGACCTCTCCAGTCATATTGTGACCCCCTTGTGACCTAATCTTACGACTGGTGATTTGCTTGACCCTCTCCCGCATCGATGATGCTGACCGATCTCAATATTGCCAATCGGGCGGACATTTACGCATCGGAGAAAGGAGGCCTCGTAAGTATGACAAAACGCATCATCATAGATGTTCTTTAAGGTAACACATTTTTTTTTGCAACGCATGACGCAGCTCAAGCGGACACGATTCATGTCCATTCAGACACTTCGTTATATCCGGTGTCTTCTCTCAAACACTAATATGGACGACCGATAACTGGTGTTATTTTTTTTTTCATTTGTTTTTGTTGTTGTTGTTTAATCTTGTCCCCACTGCTAGCGTTCTTTATGCAACCCGCTTAATGAGTTGTGTGGTAGCGAAGGGCAGCAGAAGACAGCCCCAATTCTAACCTGGGGTTTGTCGTCCCCCTTAAATATGTGTGGGGGAGGGAGTGTTTCCCCCCACTCCTATTCCAGCCTTCACCACCCACCCACCGCAAGCTTAAGAAGAGACGGAGAACACGCTGCCGCCCAAATAACTACCTTGGCACCCGAATTGCAATTATAGTTACGGAGGGAGGGAGGGAATCTCATACAGTTCGAAGGAGGGTGTGGGCGCTTAGTTGGTCGGCGGATAGGCGAGTGCGAATAAGGTGTGCTGCTTCTTCTTTTTCACATCTCATAATCCTTTTTCATCAAATTTTTACCGCTGCTGCCGACCGCCGCCGCTTTTGCCAATCCTGCGGCAACGATGAACTTCAACTTCTCTTTACATACTCAGATTGCCCGCTTTTGGACACCTTTCGTACTAGAACATAGATCCTTTGAATTGTGAAGAGCCTGACTTATTATCTGTAGCTACCACGCCCCCTGCTGAGACTTTGTAATTGCGGGTGGCACTCAGAAATTAATACCTCCGGTTGTTCGTATTCCGGAGACGACGCTGTAGCGAACGCCGACGGGGAATCCATAGTAGCGGCAATTGGGTCTCTAGTCATCGGCGGATCGGCGGCGTTGAGTTGAAGTTGCTAGCGGGCGGCGGGTGGGCGGCGGGCGGTCCTGGTGAGAGTGACAGGAAGAGGGGGAACAGGAGAAGAAGGGGTAGGTGGAGGGGGATGATGATAGTGGGGGAGGGGAGGTGGAGGGGCGCAGTTGTTGCGTGTGCAGGCTGCAGATGATCCTGCCTTCGATGGCGTTGGCCCTTGCTCAGTGTCACAGTCGCCTTGTGGTGGTGATATAGGTCGTTGTGGTTGGTGGTGGTGTGTAGTGTGTGTGTGTGTGTGTGGTATAGAGAGAGAGAGAGAGAGAGAACGAAAGAGAGAGAGAAAGAGAGAGAGAAAGAGGGGTGGCAATGAAGTTAAGACACATGATGTGGTGTAGGGCGCGCGCCTACGCCAGCAGCTGACAGGAGTATAACAGTGCCACTCTCGATCACACAAATTGTTCAGTCTTCTTCATCTTCTCTCTTGTTGGTGGCCTTTTACTCAAGAGATCTCAGGGGCACCACCACCGCCTCCTGGCATCCTGCTGTCCACTTCCACAAAAAGGACAAAAAGGGGGAGTTGCGTCCTGAGTCTCTCCTTCGTCCTCCTTCGCGACCCGTGTGGAGCAGAAAACGTTTTTAGCCTGGATTTTTCAACTGATTTGTACAAAGATTATTAAACCATTCAAAACTATAATCAAATGCAAAGAAAAGCTTCCTATGGAAGGAGAAAAAATTTGATTTTCATATTTTCTTTTCGTGTAAAAGAATTCCTGGTGAAGATGTATGAAATACAAGCGAATACAAATTAGAAAAATCTAATGATGTTCAAAAGTAATATAGTGTAGTGAACTAAAATAATATCATGATGAATTTAATATGAAATGGGTTGGTAATAGAAGCGAACAATTCCAATATATTGGCAGGATCTCCGATGTGAATTGTGTTTGGAGTGGAATTATTATTGTTCCCGAAGACAGCAGCATTCCTGTAACTGGCTCCAAGAGCGCTGTGGTGGTGATTTCGATAGGACACCGCTTCCCAACTCGTACAACTTTATACAACCCTTTTGTGGCCTTTCTCAAGCACATTGTCAGTGATATACTTCGTGATATTTTCTACTTCACAATATTTGCATCTCAGGATGGACCGAAAGTCCCTGGTAGGTTTCAAAATATTTTTTTTCTAGATTGTACTTTTGCTAAAACATCTCAATATTTTTCGTTTGCCATTACATCAATTTATTATTATTTGTTAAATATTTTTCCTTATCATTTTTCCTTTTTTACATCTGTTTCTAGTAAGCGTGTTTGATCATTTATGATTTTATATGATGCTTTAAAAAGAATACTTTAACATTTATGTGTTAAGCGTTAACTGTCATAAAAAAATATTTCTACTTATCATTTTTCCTTTTACATTTTTATCTAATAAGCATATTTGATCATTTATGATTTTATATGATGCTTTAGGAATAAATTTGCATATACTTGTTAAGCGTTAATAGTCAGCGACCACATTTGCTTAACTGAGTTCTATCCAACGCAAATATTACAAATAATCCGGAGTTGTTGCTGCCTTGCGAAAACTTAACTTTATTTCAGAAAGAATTTGTAACGTTCAAAAACTTGGAAAACTTATTTCTAATATTTCTTTTAGTTTTTTTTTTCTTTTTTCTTTTTTCTTTTTTTTAGCACATGTTATTATCATCCCTCCTGAAAAGGATTACTATTGATATTGCTGATCTCTCCAATAACAGAGACACCTTTTACTTTTTCTGGTATTTTTCAAACATGGCGGGATTTAAAAATAGATTTTCTTAAAAAGAACCGAATGCGCTCATTTAGCAATTTGATTATTACAGAATTACTTCATAAAAAAATCAGGATAATTATAGAAATATTATCGGTAATGATGTATCATTTTGTTTCTTATCATATCCTCTTTTACAAGTTGTTTCAAATGAAGACGGCATATCCGCGCTCATGGCTCTTGGTTCATGGACACACACAGATCTAATGCTCAAGCGAAATAATGCTTTGACGCTGGTGGACTAACTTGCTCATTTGCAATGCAATGTCTGGAAATAATGAAGCGATAGCAGGAAATTGCAGGAAAGGACGCGTTATAATGAAATCAAGACTGAAATGTCGTTTATGACTTATTAAGTATGGTTTATTTTATATTACCTTCGCTATTCATTATTTTGCTCCATTATTTCATATTCAGTTGTAATTTTCTAAGAGATTGGTGCAAATAACCTGAAGTAGTTTCGTCGAAAACCATAACTTACGTATTATTATCTTTACTATTTGTGTTTTATTGATACTGAAATCAATATGCACTGTTGTTCTTGTGCCCGCTATCACAAAACGGATGTCATTGTCATAAATGCTGACAGAGTGATTGACATTCATACTTCATTATATTTGTATAATGCTGGAAAAGAATTTTCGCTACGAAGTTTTATTTATCGTCAATTGGTTTGATGCATTATCAAAAGCTGCGTTGGGAATTGCGTTGCTATTATGTTACTCGTCAACATTTCTGCTATAATTGAACGATTTTATTTTCCCTACCTATTGACTTGTAGGCTACATAAACATGCCTTGGTATTTCGTGTTTCGTTTAGCAAATGAAGTATATTTTTTATTTTATTTTTTATTCCATGATTTATGGTACTCCTACTTTAAAGTCTTTAAGATTATATCTCATCTCTACCCTCCTGCATAATGAACAATAAACCCGATAAGAAACCACTACTCTTCCGGTAGCTAGTGTGAATGGTAACCGCACTTAAATTCTTTTCATGTTTTGATGAATAATTAAATAGTTGAAAAGAATAAGATTACAGCAAAGAGGATGATCATAATAATAATAATAATAATAATAATAATAATAATAATAATAATAATACAAGATATACAGGGAAAACCTAGTTGCGATATAGAGAGGTCAGTATTGTATGTTAAAATTAAAAATAAAACCTCGTGGATTTTAGTCATCGAGATATGATTGAACTATGACAACTTCCTTCATTGCAAGGAGCGTAAATAGCTTCCTCCCATTAGATCCTCATACAATGTGTATGAACATTCCTCATGATCAATGTCAGGCGCAGTTTGAGGCTAATCGCAATCGTAACTTTTACGCAGAGCTGAGGTATTAGAACTGCGATGCCTTTACGGAAGCTAAATGGTATTATCGTTACGGTAATGATTGATCGTGAGTTTCCTTTGGCAATCGACTTCGATTCTCTGGGTTTTTAGAGTTTAATACAGGAAAGGAAAGATGTTGTTCAGTAGCTCGTTATTCGTTTCAGGATATTACGAGAGACACAAGAGAAATTACCCACATGTGTCCGCAGATTATCGGAACTTTGCCCGCATAAAATTTCCGAGTTAAGATTTCACTACATCTACACACTGGCGCCTTATAAGATATCGAAGAATAATGTATGCTTTTTGGCTTATTCGTTTTATTCATAAGAAAGATATATTTGTTATTATTAATACATTTTCACATTCGTTTCCTTTTTTAATCAGATATCGAAGAATAGTGTATGATTTTTTTCTTGTTCCTTTTATTCAGTAAAAGTTATTATTATTATTATTATTATTATTATTATTATTATTATTATTATTATTATTATTATTATTATTATTATTATTATTGTTGCTGTAAAACTCAGTTGAAATTGGAGATAATTCTTTTGAAAGGATTTCAACAACTATTTAGTTATTTGATTATTCAAAATGTAAAAAAATAAACTGTTATATTTTCAGTTACATGTAATGATGTCTATAATATAAGACTATTGACTAATATTTAAATACAAATTCCAGTGGTAATCTTGAAAAATTAATTTCTTCCGGTAAGCGGTATGCAAATAGGAAAGATTTTCCATTTAACAATGACAGTAATTTATGATGTCAGTAATAGTAATTCCAAAGGTAACTGATTACGTGAATGAGTTATTATATTCGTGACAGGAGCCGCTAATGTGCTACAGCGCTATTAGGAATAAGAATTATATTATTTCCACATTAATGACATCGGACATTTGGAAAATCAATTTAAGTTTCTCAATCTGTCATGGAGTCATGAAAAAATTGACAAAATTTTGAGATAAATAGTTTTGAACCTTTTTGGAGGAATTAACATTTTTATCCGCTCCGTTCACGTGAACTAAATATACATAATCCATTATGGCATACATCATTACCATACTTGCATTTTTCTTTAATCAGCCATTTATTATTATTATTATTATTATTATTATTATTATTATTATTACCTTGGAAATTCTATGTAAGGAAAGTATATTCTCATCGTAGTGCTGCAATTTTGTTGATATAAAATTGAAATACAGAATATGAATAATCGATTGTTTCTTTGTTTTAAAAATTGCTTATTAGTATTATTATCATTTTGGAAAATCAAGTCAAGGAAAGGATATTATCATAGTGATGATGTAATCTTATTGATATAAATTAGAAATACAGAATATAAATAATCGGTTGTTTATTTTCCCAAAATTACATTTCCGTTGAATCTCATCCTCCATTGCAGTGACCGTAAACAATAGTTTTATATCTATCTATCTATCTATCTATCTATATGTATATATATATATATATATATATATATATATATATATATATATATAATAAAAATTTCTATTAATCAGTCGTTGGATGTATATGTACCACCATTGCCTTGGGAATTGATGTTTAGGTTTGTCATAACATAATGTTTTACGATTTTATAAGCGGTAAAATTTTACGGGTTATCGATAGAAATCTAAAGGTTTCAAATTTCTCATTCAATTTGTAAAAAAAAAAAACTAGACAGTTACGTTGATCCTTGCGATTGATTGTCCAGTAATTCTAAGAAAATATCTGGACAAGGTTTACAAATCACAAAAATATCTCTAGCTTAAACTCACTCATTATTTCAGTTTTCATCTGAACCTAAGGAATTGTAACGGATAACTGGTATTAATCATACATGCGATAGATACAAGAATTAATGTAGATTTTTATTATATTACCTTGAGATAGCCTTCAATTTCAAGCATAATGCACTTAAGAAACTCGTAAAAAGAAGCATAGAATTTTTGAAAGAGTTTGGAAAATGGTATTCCCATATAAGGGAAGGTAGATTAACTTTATAAGAAGAATATATTTTGTTCTCTGTACAACATTCGTAATTATTAATGTTGATTTTTTTATGATATTACCTTGAGATAGGCCCCACTTCCAAGCAGAACTTACATAAGAATCATAAGAAACTCGTAAAAATTAATTTCACATTTTTGAGAGATTTGGAAAAGGCTCTGGGAAGGTGGAGTAGAGTAGCAATTTCTGTATGTTTCTCTTCAGAAGAAATAGCGATCTGAATGACTTAGATGTCTGTCGTTATGAAGATGAAAATAACCACATTAAAATGTTACCAACTCAGATGCCGTTACAGATTGTGACAAATCCTTTTGGTGGAATGACCTTCCTAATCGGACAGTTGAATCGGTGGAACTTCAGAAGTTCAAACTTGCAGTGAATGGTTTTATGTTGAACGGGCTGACACGGGTCTCTCTTTATGGTTTATATATGGCAAATCTATTTGAACGTTGTTATTGATCTTACAATATTTCATATTAGTTATTGATTACTTCTCATGTGCCGGTAGTTTATTTATATTCTTATTTTCTTTCCTCACTGAGCTATTAGTCCTTGTTGAAGCGTTGGGTTTATAGCATCCTGCTATTCCAACTAGGGTTGTAGTTTAGCTAGTAATGATTATGATAATAATAAATTGCCAGACACCGCTGGCTATATTGGTGGACTACGCATGAACTAGTAATAGATCGATTCTATTGTTCTTTTTTACCAAGTGTGTCCACCATCAGTAGTCTAATAGTAATAACTACATTTTACTACTTTGAGAGCATGGGGTGTACAAAGTCCTTATTCTAATCTAAGATTCTTTAGTACATGCGCATAATAATAAAAAGAATTATGAATAGGCCTACATATATTTAGATAATTTTACGAATGTTTTTGATGAGTTGTCAGAAGTGATTAAGAAGAAAATTGATTGTTGGAAAAACATTCAATATATATTAAACCAGCATAGCATTTTTTATACAAAATATAGCCAAGTGTGAGAAGATGAGAATTTGTCTTATTATTTATTGAAAATACGGGAACTGTTTCAGACTGATTTCATCCTAACCCAACTAAAAGGGTGGCTATGATCAGGTTATTTTGAATGATAATAATAATAATAATAATAATAATAATGATAATAATAATAATAATAATAATAGATGACTGGTTATGATCAGGTCATATTGAACAGGAAATAATAATAATAATAATAATAATAATAATAATATGTTGCATGCCTATTGTATCAAAAAAAAATATCGCTTAGCACCACAGCGAATCGGACATCATCCCCGCCTAAATGAAACGAGATATTAATTCCTACAAGTAAATATCAAATAATAGCATTATGCTTTTATTGCGTATGGCTTACGAGAGGCCAATAAGAGACTTGGATCACGAACCCCAAGAGGAAAAGCAAATCGGATTTAGCTGACCGCCAACTTATGTCGCGCGCTTCCAAATCTCCCGCCACGATAGGGATACGTTGATCTCTGGTCCCAGGGGCCAAGATTTATTTATAAATATGTGTTTACACGCTCTTCCTTCCCTCTATTCAGTGTAGGAGGACTCGGTGGCAGATTAGAGATTATGACATGGCTAAACATTGTCATTTTCAGAAGTGTTGCGCCGTGAATTTCTTACGCGTAGCAAATGCTCTCCATGCTTTTCCAGCACACGTTATTTTTCCTGCTTTTTTCACGTCGTCAAATATTATTCTTTTTTTTTAGAGAGAGAGAGAGAGAGAGAGAGAGAGAGAGAGAGAGAGAGAGAGAGAGAGAGAGAGAAAGCTAAATATTGTCATTTTCAGTATGGTCGGACCGCGAATTTATAAGCGTATAAACGCATTGTATACTTGCCTAGCACACGTTACTTTTCCTGCGTTCTTACCCAAACCTCGTCAGTTATTATTCTCTCTCTCTCTCTCTCTCTCTCTCTCTCTCTCTCTCTCTCTCTCTCTCTCTCTCTGATTTTGGATGTTTCAAAGACTTTTTAGTCCATCCGCGGAGACTCTATTTGCTCTTGGGTAGAGCGAATTATCGTTTTGAACGTTAAGAAAGTTTTTATGATCTTGTTCAACTAGATAGAGAGAGAGAGAGAGAGAGAGAGAGAGAGAGAGAGAGAGAGAGAGAGAGAAAAAAAAAATTCCATCATATGTGACGAATAGATTAGTGCCACGCATATCGTCACCAAAATCGATACTCGCATTTTTGTTTGGTAGAATCTCTCTTCGTACTACCGTTGGTGTCCCTGTGTTTGGCGAATTTAAGGAAGGATTTATTCTAAACTTACTGGACTTTGCTAAATGTATTAATAATTACAACAAGAAAACCAGTAATATTGAGAAAAATAATAATGGGGAAACAAATCCACAATGATACCACTCTAAATTTGCAGCGAATGTTTTAATGTTGAATAAGCTAACATTAGTCTCTCTTCATAGATTATATATGACAGATCTATTTTAACGTTGTTACAGATGTTGAGATATTTAATATTTATTATTCATTACTTCATATGTCGTTTATTTGTTTCCTTGTTTCCAATCCTCACGGGGCCTTTTTTTCTCTTTTAGAATCATTGTGCTAACAGCATCCTGCTTTTCCAACTAGGGTTGTAACTTAGCTAATGATAGTAATAATAATAATAATAATAATAATAATAATAATAATTATAATATCAAAGAGTTGAAAATACAAAAAGAGCTTTCCAGTGCCTGTTCGATTCTTTTATTTTGTATTTGTAACTTTTTAATACATTTTATGAAAATATAACGTGGATTTGTATTTACTATTACAATAATGTTGAAAATCTAATGAATTATATTTTTATCATAATTTTGATAATTAATATTATGATATTTTGAACCAAATACATCTCCGGACTCATAGAAGTGTAGGTATATGAGATTACAATATATGACGTAGATGATACAAAATCTTATAGCTACAGCACACATCTTAATTAGAAATATATACATATAATATGTTATTTCCTGTATTCCCATAACTATTCATTTCCTATCATAAATATGTTGTGTTGTTTTTACAAATATGAATTTATTCATAATAACAAATTGAGGACTGCATCGAATAAAAATAATTAGAACCATATGATCACCTAAGCATTGACCAATAGGACAGGGACAGATCATTTGAAAATTTATTTCAGAGGCCAGTTTATAACAGAATTTCGATATTTTTTAGTCTTTTTGCAGAAATGAATTGATACTTAACACCAAGTTAAAGACTGCATTGTATAACAATAATTAGAATGTTAATAAAATAATAAAAATAATTCACCCTGAAGGTATGAGTGATAATTTTAAAATATATCTCAGAGCTCGGTTCCAACAGCCGTTTCCCTGTTTATCGCAGTTAACTGTCCAGAACGAAATAGAGAATAATGACGACAGCTCATATTTTTCCCTTAGTTATATTTTTATTATTGAATTGAAAACGAATATCAATATGTATATTTTTTTCATCCTGAAAATCAGTAAGGTTTTCGTCTCAAGATCTTTTCAAAATCTTGAATTTTCAATTTTTCATTTTAATTGTATGTAGGATCTAGTTTTTTTTTTCGTCCTGATTTAGAAAATACTAGTCAATATACACTGTATATTTTTCATCATAAAAATTAATATGGTTTTCGTCTTGAGACCTTTTCAAATCATTTAATCTTCCATTTCGCTTTTTCCTTTTATGTATATTTTTGCTCATCGTTTTATTTACCTAATTTAGGAATTACTATTATTATTATTATTATTATTATTATTC
>NC_090733.1:76908137-76923137 GCF_036898095.1 Palaemon carinicauda | reverse complement strand
AAATTCGTTCATACTTGACGCAAAATGAAGAAAGATGGTGATGAGAAAACTAATGGGAAATCTGGACATTTGCAATGGTACTGATTCAAACTTCACCATATCCTTTTTTTCTCCTACTTTAGTTTGTCATCCAAAGTACCCCTTGGTATTCGGTTACCCACAGGCAATGGTGCCGATCCAAACCTCACTACGGTTTTTTACCTTTTATATTTTTTCATCAAAAGTACCCCTTAACATTAGGGCACCCATTTCATTAAACAAAATCAAATACGTACATCTGAGCTTTGTTTGCAGACTAAAAAATGGAAAGTCATCAGTTTGTTTAGATTAACAAAGACCTGTTTTTTTCTTTTGCCTTGAAAAGTAGATACCTTGGAAAACACGATACACTCGTTCCGTTTGAAGAAGGGGGGTGAGCAAGGGGGCGGTGGGGGGTTGCCTAAGCAGGGTCCCCCATTGGCGAGTAATCACGATCTCTCCAGAGAAACTCGTTTTAAAATAGTTTTTGGGGATATGCTCTTTAGCTTAGCCAGGAATCAATACCGGGTATGACTGCTTGGCTGTGCCATATGTTTTCCCCTTTCATAAAGGAGAGAAAAGGTCACAGCTATAGCCAATCTCGCGGAGAGGAAATTGTCCATTGTGCCCAACCCCTTGGTGAACTAATAATGGCCAATCTTCTAACAATTACAGAGGATAAAAGAGACCCCTGTTCACTGATTTCGACTCTCCCTCGAGCTTTTTCGCACTCTTTCTCTCCCTCTCTCCTTATCCCTTAGCCCTGACCACCTCCACACTACACCCCTACCACCCCCTTACCACCCCCGATCTCCCCCTGACCACCACCGACTACAGCCCGACCATCCCCGACCAGCTACGACAAACCCCCGAGCAGCCCCGACCCCTTCCACAAAAGATTGTGCTTTGCTCTGGATTGGGTAGTTCGCAATTACGCAATTGAAATCGTTAAGAGCAGTGATACTGTGTGTCCTCACGCTTTGGATGTCAGCCATGTGTGAAATTTAATCACTGCCTCTCTCGCATACAGGCATATAAGTCAGTAATAGGCACAATAGAATATCCCAGATTATTAGTGCCATCAGTAATATCGTATTAAAGGATAAATAATTTCTAAGTCGTGCAGGTAAATAAGAAGTTGACAGTTATTTTCAGATGCGTATTGCTCAAGTTGAGAAATTAGTAGCAGCATATAACGAGTCTTATTTGTATCTGTAAGGAACCTCTCAAAAAAAAAAATTCTGTTTTACTACTTGTACCTATAAGGAACCTCTTAGATGGTAGGAAGCAAGCAAAAAACTTTTTATTTTATTTTGCATTGTTATTTTCCTTGAATGCAGTTTGTAAAAGAACATCAAAGAGGTATTGCAAGTAATTTCTTCTATTAAATCAAAACGTGTGACTTATATACGAAAAAGAATTTTAGCCTCTGATATTAGTGTGATCAAGATCCATAAACTTTCTGGGGATTGATGACAATAATGAACCTTTCTACGAACACTAAAAAAAAAAAAAAAAAAAAAAAAAAAAAAAACAGAAAGGCTGATTGAGAGAGGAAACGTGAAAAAAAGGAATAGGTGTTTAAATGTAAAGTGAATCGGAATGACTAGATAAATAGTGCTTTGTATCCTGGATATATTTATTCAGCAGAATTACAAGAAAAAAAATATTTTCCTGTTGTGGTGTAAAAAAATTCTAGACTAAAGTTAGTTTTGTACCGATAGAAAGAAAGATAGATAGATAGATTTTACGAAACATCAGTAGTTTAGAAGTTCGTAATAATCAACAACGATGTACAAAATCCAATTCTTGCTAATTCTAACCACTCTCCTGTTTGGTTTCCATTCGTTGTTTTTATTCCCTTTTTTGTATACAACTTGCCGCAAATTAAATTCCTCACTTTCTCTTCGTGTTTTTCATCGATGTTTTTTCGTTGGTTTCCTCTCATTTATCTATTTGAATTTACTTTAATGTATACAATGTAGTTTGCGTGTGAATGCATCCAAGTAAACACAAACGATCTTGGGGATCTGCCGTTGTATAGTACCTCCTTATTGGCCATATACTCAGGGTTTATTTCCAATATTACGTCTTACGCCTGAGTACAATAAACACACACACACACACACACCACACACACCCACACACACACCCACACACACACATTATATATATATATATATACATATATATACATATATATATATATATATATATATATATATATATATGCATATATATATATATATATATATTATATATGTATATATATATATATATATATATATTTGTATGTGTGCCATAAAATCCACACGATATCGTGTTCAGTAGAAATATATTTCTACCTTATATTAATATCGAACAGTTGTCTTCATTACATTTTCGAGCTGTCTTAAAGAAGTTTTTGTAGTTGTTATTTCTGAAAATTTCTTGTGTTGTTTTGTGACGATTTTCGTACAGCAACATTGGCGTGTTATCGTGTATCCCCTACTTTGTTTTCATTACATCCATTCCTTTCTTTTCTTTTCCCCCATCGTCTTTTATTTCGCATTCCCTCCATCTTCTCCCTCCTTATCTCTCTCCCTTTTGGGTGAAGGCAGAAGGCATATCCGCCATTGGTCGTGTTGATCTCTTTATAGCTTACCAAATGACCTTTTTGTGGGTTTGCGTTACCATAAATGTAATTTTTATCTACGCGTTCATTGGATCTCTCACGGAGGAGACCCTGGTCGGCCTTGTCGGGATGTTAGGGGAAGAGGCGACTTGATTTTAGGAGCGATTTTGTTGGCTCTTATAGATTCAGTCTTATTCACTCTAGTCAGTAGTTGTCTGAGAAGAATATAAGACTCAGTAGTAGTCAAAGAATATGAGCGTCAGTAGTGGTCAGAGAAAAAGATGAACTTCTGAATCAGCTGTAAATATCTGTCATAGATTCAGTTTTATTTATGCTAGTCGCTAGTGGTCAGAAAAGAATATGAAACTGAATCAATGTAAATATATTTTATAAATTCATTCTTATTCCTACCAGTCAGTAGTTGTCAGAGAAGAATTGGGCTCTGGGATCCTCTGAATCAGCTGTAAATATATTTCAAAGATTCAGTCTTATTCACTCTGAATCAGCTGTAAATGTCTGTTATGGATTCAGTCTTATTCACGCCAGTCAGTAATGGTCAGAGAAGAAGGGGAGCCGCTGAATCATCTGTGAATATAATCTCGTTTTAAACTTCACGGTTTTTTGTTTTTTTTTTTTTCATGTCGTAGTGGCTTGGGTAGAGCAATTTTTTTTAAAGAATTGTGAACGTCTTATATTGAACGACCTGTATTTTATCTGATGCCGTTGGAAAGAGTTAGGAAGTACACGTGTCCCCCTCTCTGGATGAACCATGAAACCCCAGCCACCTTTTGGGATGTATTTCACTTGATCGGGGCTTTTGTCTTTCACAACAGGTAGAGGACAGGAGTTTGATTGTTGTGCCTACGGCTAATAGAGTCGAGTTTTCTAAAGAAGGTTCTTAAGAGCGTCTTCCGACGACGGAACTACTTTTCTTTTAAAGTTGCGCCTCTGGCAAACCCGTCCGGATCCTGTTTCCTGATTGGCTATGGGAGATTTCTTCGTTTCAAACATTTTCGCTTTTTTATTGTCAATTAAACATTTCCCAGGGGTCATTGCAAAATTCGAAATAGTCAGTAGGCAACTGATTTACTTGGACAATTGGCTTTGTTTTTGTATTCATTCCAGCAATACATATTACATCATTGACAATTATGCATCTGTCTAAAAGAATCCCTTGGTAATAATAATAATAATAATAATAATAATAATAATAATAATAATAATAATAATAATATATCTCAAATGACAGGATCATACGGCTGTGTAATATAAAATGTATTTAAATCAACAATCTTTAAATGGGGACAAACGATTTAATCACGAGGATCGTATTTTCATATCTATTATTTTATGTTTTTTTAAGCTGATCAATTACAGTTAATAGTTTATCGATATTTATTCCTTTATATCATCTTCAATTTGATATTGATATCAACCTTTCTATTGGTTCTCTGCAATAAGTTTATTTATTTATCTGTTTTATTGCAAGAGTTCATCAATTTTTTGTTCTTCTGTACCCATGTAGATCTTTTATAGATTCCCTTGTACCCCTTAAATTGAGGATGAAAAAGAGATATAATGAAATTGCTATTGTGATATAATTGTATTATTCAATCTCAATACAGATTACCTCATATATGGCGCAGTGCTGGCTATTGCCTCAGATCCAGTGTACCCTCTAAAGAGTAAAAAAGTACCACGTGGGTACATGTTCTCCATTTTCGGAGCCCCTGTATTGATGTAAACAGCATCGTAAGGAATGGTAGTGCTATGCATCAGTTTGCTGAAAAAGATAACTATTCAATAAGTGGTACCATATGTCACTTGCAATGAAGCTGAAGTTCGCTGAACTATAAAACATGAGTTTTATTGATTAGTCGATGATAGGATTTACTGTACGTACATAGATAACACTTTACTAAGTCTACTTGAATATTCCGAGTATTATATGGCACTTTACATACTATCGACTGAAATTTTTCTCTTTTGCAGTATGTGAAATAGTTTTTAACGTTCCCAAAGAAGAAAAATATTATACGTATTCCTAAATTTGAAGAGATGATCGCATCTCTGTAATAAGATAGGAAAAACATGCTTTTCTCGTAGGAACTTCATTTGGGTATTTGAGGTCTCCCGAAATACTTATTATGTAGAGATAAATGCAAGAATAGGTGGCTTCCCTTTAATATTTCTTTAACACTATGATTTTGATTCACACACACACATCAAACACACACACACGCACACACCCACTCACACACACACACATATATATATATATATATATATATGTATATATATGTGTGTGTGTGTGGGTGGGTGAGCAAGGGTGTATGTGTTGTTATACATGTATTCGTCATATAATTTTTAGAGCTTAATCTCTCTCTCTCTCTCTCTCTCTCTCTCTCTCTCTCTCTCTCTCTCTATCAAAATTTACTTTGCTTTAGCTTGTAGATTTCAGTATATATTTTTAATTTCTTTATTATCATTCTTCTCGCCAAAGAACTAAGATCATTATTTTGTCAGCAAAGAATTGCCATATAAGTAAATCTGGAAAGAAGATCATAGAGGATAATAAATACAAAACAAATTATGGACGGTGAACACAACTGGTTATTATAAGACCAGATGGGGTCTTGTTGTGGGTCGCCTGACACCTTCTCCAGTATGCGGTTTGTTACAAGAGAGTCCACCGTAGGTTAATCCATTTTGCTGCTCTCTGGAAAGGACACCTGGAACATAAAAAGAATTCCATTTGGCTTGACTGGGTTTACTTCGCTCGGGTCTTTGGTGATCGTTGAGGCTTCCCTCATTTTTTTTTCTCTTTCCTCTAGACTTCTTTATACGATTTAGTTTAAGACTTATCGAATGTCGTGATCTCATTGCGGATGTTTTCGACTTGAACAATTAAGATTACTGATAGTAGTTATGACATTAGTGTCACTTCTTAGATAATAACCACTTGAATAGGAAATAATTCTCGTAATTTGTGATATTATTATTATTATTATTATTATTATTATTATTGTTATTATTATTATTATTATTATTATTATTATTATTATCTAAGCTACAACACTAGTTGGAAAAGCAGGATGCTATAAGCCTAAGGGCTCCAATAGAAAAAAAAAAAAACAATGAGGAAAGGAAATAAGGAAATAAATAAGCTGCAAAAGTAATGAACAATTAAGATATAACATTTTAAGAAGAGTAACACCATTAAAATAAATTTTTAATGTATAAACTATAAAAACCTCCAAAAGAACAAAAGGAAGAGAAATAAAATAGAATAGTGTGGCAGAGTGTACCCTTATTCTAGATGAGAGATATAATACGCCGTGATATTCAGTGGATTTTGAGTAACAATGGAAATGAAGAGTTCATCAGATAATGAACAATGACAGAAATAAACGTAATAATGACCACTAAGACACCTCTTGGAATATATCCCCTTTCGAAGTGACGTTATTGAGTCAACACAAGACTCTCTTGAATCTGTTCTTTTCAGCACAATTACCTCTATTCAACAGGAGAGTGTTTGGGTGTTTCTCCGAGGTGCTCTTCAAGGAATAGTCCTTCACTCCAGTGGAAGTGGATATTGAAGCGTCAAGTGGTCCTCGAAATGCGAGTTGGACAAACATTGTAGGGTCCTTAAACTCGGCCACCTGGAAAGGGAGGAGGATTCGGAAGAGTGAAGGACGATTGATACAAATGAAAAAAGGAAAAGGCTGAAAGATTGAAAGGAGAACAATTATCAGAATGAGGGGTTGAGTGTTACCTCTTTGTTTCACCTCAAGAAACTATTTAAGATTATTTCATTGGAAGATTGGGAACGTTCCTGGAGCGTATACATCAGTTAAAACAGGAGACGTGTATGGAGTCAAAAACAGCAAAACTTTATGGACCCAACAAACAGCAAAAATGTATGGATCCAAAAATAAGCAAAAACGTATGGACTCCTCCAAAACAGGACAATTTTATGGACCCAGAAACAGGATATTTTTATAAGATAGAAAAAAATGTATGGATCCAAATACAGTAAAATATATGAACCACCAAAAACAAAAATTTATAGACATGAATATAAGCAAAATTTATGGTCATAAAACGCAGCAAAAAATATATGAATCCCCCCCCCCCCCCAAAAAAAAAAAGCAAAAATGTATGAACACAATGTATGGACCAATAAAACAGCAAAAAGGTATGGGCACAAACCCAGGATCTATCTTTGAAATGGTAAAAATGTATGGACATAAAAAACAAAAACTATTTACATAATTCCCATCTTCATATATTGAGAACAACTCGTTATAAATATTTTGAGAAGGGATTGATTAAAGAAAAAATGCATTGCTAAATAAGTGGAACACCTGAAAATATGCAATTAGCATTTCGTAAATAATCATAAGTAGTGATAATATATTGGTTGATATTTACCAGAGCCGCGGGATTTGAATTGCTAAAGCAGTGAACTGCCGGACACAGAGTGAATGCAACAGGCTACTCTGATTGATAAAATTTCACTTGTACTATTAAAAACTAATAACATTTCAAGAATATTCTCTCTCTCTCTCTCTCTCTCTCTCTCTCTCTCTCTCTCTCTCTTGTGCGTGAGCGTTTGTATTTGTATGTATGTGCGTGCATATTTCGGTTAAACACCAAAAACTTTCAATCATAGTATTAAAGAATGATATTTCAAACATACTCTCTCTCTCTCTCTCTCTCTCTCTCTCTCTCTCTCTCTCTCTCTCTGTATGTGTATGTATGTGCGTGCGTACTTAGGTTTAAACACCAAAGATTTTTATTATTATTTTTTTTTTTTTTTTTTTTTTTGTCGATCCTCTTTCAGGGCTCCAGGATCGCCCATTCTCTGTTCTGTTCAGTCTTCCTCTCTCCCCTTGTAAATTCCCCAAATACTCGACTCGGAATATTCATAGCTAAGAGCATTGTGGGCACGGGTCAGGCCCATTGTCAGGAATCTGTTAGCAACTGTGGGGGTCCCCTTGTTAGCTTTGTCCTTCGCTCCAGGGGGGGCCCTTTTACCCTCAGATAACCGACCACTCTTTTCAAGGGGTTATGTGGTTCCCTCTTTCAGTTAACCCTAAACTTGGCTTCTTCGCCGTAATACTACAGAAAATTTCAAAGCAATATACTTCTTCAATGCATCTATATACCGTAATTGAAGGCCAAAATAACATGCATTTGTTTAACTTTAAGAGTCTGCGTTTTGGTTTCCTTCAACAACAACAAAAAAGTATAAAATGTCGAAAAAGCTTGACTGGGCTGAATGCTTTGTGACTCATACCCATCTCTGTCCGATGACATTGGCTGGATGTTGTTACCAAGACCTACAGAAAGAGGGTTGTTACCAAATAGCTGACGTTGCGGCTTCCGTTGGAAGTTTCCGCATAGCTTTCTGGGCATTTTAGCTTCCACTGACGTAGTTCCAGCTTCTGTTGGAAACTTCCGCATAGCTTTCTGGGCATTTTAGCTTCCACTGACGTAGTTCCAGCTTCTGTTGGAAACTTCCGCATAGCTTTCTGGGCATTTTAGCTTCCACTGACGTAGTTCCAGCTTCTGTTGGAAACTTCCGCATAGCTTTCTGGGCATTTGTTAGGACCTATCTGATGTAGCCTACTGTTAGTATCCCATTATCATAAACTAATTGTTATATGAAGAGTTATCTTTAGCTTCTATCCATACACTTCTTTTACATATCAGTCGTGCTAATCACGCATCAATGGGATTATTTAAGTTTTCATCATATTTATGCGATGTGAATGGCCCTTAAAATAGGACCAGTTTTGTTCTGTTGAAAAGGATTACCAAAGTATGATTTGAAATGAAATTTCAAATCGACTACAGGATTTCATATATATGATATTCCTCCACATTAAGTACAATTATAAGTCCATTTATAAGTACTGCCAATTGAAAAGGGGTCTTTAGGGGAATAGTTGGTGGTTAAACGGTTTCTCGTGTTCATCATGAGGATGCCTGGCAGGGAGTCTTGTCAGCACATGTGGTCACAACAGCGCTCCTAAATGGATGCCCCCTACTGCAAAAGCGTGCCCCTAGTCCTATCAGGTAAAAAATCGACTCGCCGCATTTGCCCTGCAAGGCTTTGTCAGGCTAAAATGATGTTTTGTTGGCATTGAGGGTACCGTCCAATATTATTATTATTATTATTATTATTATTATTTTTATTATTATTATTATCAGCTAAACTACATAGATGGCAAAGTAGGATGCTACAACCCCAAGTGCTACCACCGGGAAAATAGCCCAGTGAGGAAAGGAAATAAGGAAATAAATAAACTACAAGAGTTGCTAGTAACAATTAAAACAGAACACATAAAAACAGTAACACCATTAAGATAGATCTTTCACATAAACAATAAAAAGAGACTTATGTCAGCCTGTTCGACATAAAAACATTCGCTGCAAGTTTGAACTTTCGAAGTTATACAGCTACCTAATTAGGAAGACCATTCCATAACTTAGTCACAGTTGGAATAAAACTTCTAAAATACTGTGCAGTATTGACCCTTATGATATCCCATATACCAGTAATTGGAGGGAATTATCAGAAAGGAGTGGTTGAATCGGTAGAACTTCTAAAGTTCATACTTGAAGCATATTTTTGTATGTTGAACAGGCTAACATACAGTAAGTCTCTTTTTATAGTTTATATATGAAAGGTCTGTTTTAATGTTGTTACTGTTCTTAAAATATTCTATTTTTGTCGTTCATTACCTCTCATATAGTTTACTTCATTTTCTTATTTCCTTCCTTCATCGGGCTATTTTTCCCTTTAAGAACCCTTGTGTTTATAGCATCCTGTTTTTCCAACTAGGGTTGTAGCTCAGCTAATAATAATAATAATAATAATAATAATAATAATAATAATAATGATAATAATAATAATGGTTGAAGGCAAAATCAATTTCACTAACTCTATGAATAATTATTCTGTTTATGCCGACTGAATCATTTCCCATCCGCATTTGTTCAGTCAAGCACGAGAGCGTTGAGTTGTTGTGCCTTTTCTGGATACGATTTTCCACTTCTATGCCTCACGAAATTAGTCCAGTTATCCATAGATGGCTCTTCTATAACTCTTTCAAGCTTTTCTTTTCCTTCTTCCTTTTGTTTCTATCTCATCCTTTGGGTCTCGTAACATAACCAACTGTCAGTACAGCTATGCAAATATCTAATATAATTGCTAACGTTTATTCAATGAGGAAAAATAAATGAGAATTCATTATGAAGTTTATTTTGTTTTTGATTTCAGAACATACACATAAATATTTTCTATCGTTATACCAGGTCTGGGATGTATTCTTGTCTGTATACGTTTAAACTTTATACAAGATGAATATACACGCAGACATCCCTTAAAACAATTCTGGATTCACTACATCATCAAATGAATACCTTCGCAAAGAAATCATCCCTTTGTGTTGGCAAAAGCTGGTGGTTATGGAATAGAAGCATCCAGCCTATAAAAAATGAAGCGTAATTTGATTACCAGATCACATTATATAGCCTTTGCCTCTCTCCCCTCATGACATAAAGAGTCAGTCAGTTCCAAGTTCCCCTCTCCATTCCTATGAGATCTGCCTATAGACCACTAGACCGATAAATACCCTTCCCTAATTGTGGTGGGTGGCGTAACGCATCCCGCGTCATAAATATCCATATCTTGGTGGGTGCCGTCACGCTCAGCCATAACAACAAGAGCCACCAATAAAATTTTCCGCCATGTTACCTTCAGGATTGGCCAACAGCTGCGATGTGGAATGGGAGTTTATATTCACTGTTAAAAGCAACCAAAATAGATATAAATTTTTGGCAGTTGTTTTGAATTTGATTAAAGACGTTGATAGTTGCAACTACATTTATGTACATGAAATCAGTCAATCCGCAAGAGGCAAATTTATCACCTCTTGGTTTATCGTCCCTGTGTCTCTGGTTGAGTTCTATAGAAAGATGCATTTTTCTGTTATTTATGGAAGCGGTGGCCGATGGGATGAAATAAACTTTCTTTTGTGGGTCTCCTTCTAATTCCAGGAATTTTAATGCGTATTGATCCTGGCCTGTATCCTAGAAACATATTTTTTTCACCTTGGAGATCTCATTATGACGAATAACATTGAAGAAGGAAAACTAAACTATAAATCTCTCTCTCTCTCTCTCTCTCTCTCTCTCTCTCTCTCTCTCTCTCCGTATAATCTGTCGTTGCCTTGTTTCACCATGAAATTTTATTGACCTACATGTATGATAAATCTTACTGTCATTCGACCCCTCCCACATTCCACATCTTTCAACCTATGGGATATCCTTGCATTCTCTCTCTCTCTCTCTCTCTCTCTCTCTCTCTCTCTCTCTCTCTCTCTCCATTTATATATGAAATATACTTTATTCCACGAAGATTCAAATGTTTTACAGGAATATACATTTATTATGCTAATCAGAATTTTTCCAATTTGATGAATACTTTTTACGCAACTTTCTTGTTTATATTTTTATCCCACTTTTTCTTCCGTACCTATTTCTATACTTATAGTTATAATACTAATATTCATCTTATTTGTGGCTATTTTCTTAATCTTCCCAAACAGTACAAAGAGAAGCAGCCATAGGAAAAGTTTCCCAGAGATCAATGAGTATTGAACATACAATAATCTCTCTCTCTCTCTCTCTCTCTCTCTCTCTCTCTCTCTCTCTCATAGAGACCTTCACAGCTGCCCTTTGTGTCGGCACTGGTGTGAAATAAGGGAATAAAAGGGGATAATAGGGATAATGCCAATAAGGATGTCCAACCTGGGATGCGGTGGGACCTCTGTGGGATACACTGAAGAGAGGGAAGGAGAGGAGGGCTCAAGAGATCCTCCATTTCCGCATTGGAGAGGAAAGGCCAAGATGCCCCGACCGATTGATTCGATTTGCTCTCTTTTCACATAGTATTTCTTTCGTCCTTTATCCTGAAACCTATATAAGTATGTAAACATCTAACAGAGTATATTCATTCACAAATTGTATATCATAATATACGCACAGGGAATATATATATATATATATATATATACATATATATATATATATATATATATATATATATATATATATATACAAAACAACAACAACAACACCAACACCAAGAGCAGATGCAGCCGTTTCTAGTCCACTGCAGGACATAGGCCTCAGAAATGTTTATTCATGTCTGGGATTTGGCCAGTTATCATAACCACGTTGGCCATTGCTGATTGGTGATGGTTGGAGATTTTTGTCCGATTACTCACATCAAAACAAGCTAGTATGGCTGATTCTGTCTAGTACAGCTTTGCTTATCATAGCGATACGCAAACCCTTGCACCACGTTAGATAACTCTTTAAGTTGGGCAAGGCACCAGCCACCCGTTGAGATATTACTGCTGACAACACTGAGATTACCTAAAAATTCTATTTTTACTTAAGGAGTAATTGTTCTGGCTACTTTCCTCTTGGCAAGGATAGAAGAGACCCTTTAGCTATGGTAAGCAGCTCTTCTAGGAGAAAGACACTCCAAAAGCAAACCATTGTTCTCTAGTTTGGGTAGTGTCATAGCCTCTTTACCATGGTTTTCCACTGTCTTGGGTTAGAGTTTTCTTGCTTTAGAGTACATTTTAGCACACTATTCTATCTGTTTCCTTATTTCCTTTCCTCGCTGGGCCATTTCCCCTGCTGGAGTCTTTGGGCTTAGCCTATAGCACCCTGCTTTTCCAACTAGTGTTGTCGCTTACCTTATAATAATGATAAAACAATTATTTTCATAAATGTGTACACCTTTCTTGAATTGGATACCTCTGATACTCTACCTGTATTAATCTCTGCCACGATAAAAATGAATAAAAGAAATTATTTTTTTCATTTCCATTCCCTTTTTATCTGCACCTTTATATTTCTTTGAAACATTATACGATTTAGGATTTTCCTTTCAACATACTTGGCTAGCTCCATTTTAGTATATTAATTGCCTCTTTTTAAATTTGTATCAGCCCAAGTAAATAAATGATTCCAGTTCTTCAAGGAGCTCCAAAAAATAAAATCCGGCCAGAATCAAAGTGATGCATTGTTACATAAATGATTAATATATGTTCATTGTTATTAGCTACGAATGGCCATATACAAAAGCTCATGTTTCAAAGATTCCAATTTTAAATGTTTCTTCATACAAAAATGTCAAGGAACTTCTGAAACGTTTTTGACGAAGCCGTTCGGCTGCAGAGGGTTATCCAGCGACGACCTTCCTTTCGAAAGCGACATAGAAATTGTACTACACGGCGAATGAATGAAAGAAAAACCCAGACGTTTACCTTACGCAGATCCAGCGACAACAAAGAAAACGGGAGACAACAAAGAAAACGGGAGACGACTTGCCGCCATGGGTCCGGCCATTCACAAACCAAAGACAACTCTATTGTGGCCCTTACAATAGTAGACACCCGCTTCAAAGGCACCGAAATGCCGACAAGCTGAGTTCTGTCGTCTTTTGTGGGAGGATTTATTTGTTTGTTCCCCTTGATTTCTGTATGGTCAAACTCCTTTTATTTGCACTGCATTTAAAGTACCACTGCTGGTTTGTTATAGTTAGTCCTAATTTGTCCGTCCGTCACTCGGCTACTTGTAAGGACTAATGAATATCCGCTTATTCACTGCTCACGTTGTTATTGTTTAGGACTTATGTCATCTTCGATGGCGTGTGATCTCGAGGGGCCATCTGTTTCAGGAGGGGCTTTGAGAAAACTGACAGTTCCTGCCAATTACGTGGAACAATGCTGTGGAAGTTTTAAATAATACATTCTATACTAGTATAGTCATCACAACTTGATAAAACGTGTGATGTGCTAAGGTCTATATATATATATATATATATATATCCCTTGAGTTACGGGACTCTACTGCTATGTTGTAACAACCGTAATATTAGACAGCCATTGGAATTTTGGTTTTTTGCTTTTTATCATTGTTGTGGAGACATACGTGGCCTTTCAAACTTTCGCTTCCCACTCATAATCTTATCGTCCTTCAGAATTCGATTCTCGAAGCGAATAAGATTAGAAAAAATATAAGCAATCACAATATAACTCCAAAACAAATTGTAGAAATTTCATGAAGGAGATGAATGGCCGTTATTATAATAACCATTTTCTTCGTGTACATGGAGAGTTTGTATTAACATTTTTAAGTAACACATTCAATGAAAAACAAGGTCAAGATGTTCTATGTTGTATAACCCGGATTCACCAAGATACAGGTTGAGGTCTTATTTCTTGCAGGAACTGCCAAAGTTCAGTTTCATACTTTTGTAGTCGATGTCATCAAATTTTCATACAGAATATTTTAGAGTGAATCTCACTCCAATGAATACAGTATTCGATAAGGAAACATATTTTGTAAGACTCAGTGTTTTCTTTTTAGCAACAGAATAAAACATTTAGGTTTTCCGGTTTTTAAGGCTTAGAAAGATAGTCGACAAACGGTCAGAGTTTTCCCATACACATATGATGGTTTACAATATGTTTTCCATTGTTAACCATTACAGATGGTTTTATTTTCTCTATTATTTTCATCTTCTCCAGTTCCCACAGTTTAAGTGAAGACAGTTGTCCCTGTCGTTTAAAACTATTTATTCCTCGAATGAAAATGTTAAAGTACCGGAAAGATGTTGACCAAGTCGTCAAAGCCATTTTGTCTGGATATTCGATTTCCTTCCCACACGTCTCTTTGAGAGGTCAGGCTCCATATTGTCTTATTTACAAAGCAACACATTATTGCCTTATTTAGAAAGAAACATATTGTATATTGGATAACCTTCCTTCAGGAACAGCCTCCTGACTCTCGAAAATGTCCCTGGCTGGCGATCTGCCGGACTGGGGCTCTAGTCCCCCTCAAGCTCTATAGTTTCTTGTAGTGTCTGCAACCTTACTATCCTTGTAGATCCTAAACACTGTTTAAAAAAACCGTAATTTAAACGGGAAATTCTCCGTAAAAATATACTGTTCTCAGCCGTATTACAGTAAAATACAGGCGTCCGTAATTTTACCCTACTTTGTTGTTATCTTTTACGGGTTGGTGACCGTAATATCACTCTTTTACGTCAATATATCCGATTTTATAACGGTAAATGCCTGGCAACATTTATTCCAGGACTTTTACTGTTTTTTACGTCAAATTTTCAACAGTGTAAGTCTACGTGCTGAGTCACCAGCAGCCATTAAACGGCCCTCCCTGTTCCTAGCGTGGGGGGAGAGTAGGTTTGGATGCTTGATATCTGTATCGATGGTCAGTCTCGAGGGCTTTGTCACTTCTCCCTTGCATCTGCT
>NC_090733.1:76898817-76907637 GCF_036898095.1 Palaemon carinicauda | reverse complement strand
AGAGAGAGAGAGAGAGAGTCACTCTTTGGTAGAGTAAAACTTTAACAGAACACATCAGATATTTTAAATTCGGGAAATCGCAAGGGGCCGAGATTTGCAGAGAGAGAGAGAGAGAGAGAGAGAGAGAGAGAGAGAGAGAAAATTCCACTCTTTGGTACGGTCTCTTTTCAAAGAGCGAGTTGACGAGCGGTATTCATCTGTTCCGTGATTGAGCCCATAAGTCCTTTCAAGAAATACAAGAATTAAGGTTCAGAGAGAAAGAGAGAATAGGGCGGTGGGGGCATATCCCGTTGGGGAGGAGGGCCCCGCCTCCGGGGGGACTGTGACCTTGACGTTTAATGAGGCTTTTGCGTATTACAGGATTAAGTGGGGAAGTAATTAGGAGTTATCTTTTACCCTGAAAGTATAGAAAGTAATTTTTATGTCTTAAAAATAACCAAAAAAGTTATTTTTAAAGAACTCGCATACCTTGTGAATTAGATAAGATCGTTTACGAATTATAATTGAACAGGAGTCTTCTTTTCATATAGTTTGTATATGCAAATTCGTTTTCAGCTCACTACCAAGCAGGCCATTAAAAACTCGTGTACAGCAAATGATTTATTCACCTCAAATGAATAAATAATATACCGATTTGTTTATTACATCTCTCTCTCTCTCTCTCTCTCTCTCTCTCTCTCTCTCTCTTGTGATAGTACAGTAGGTTTGATTTAAGATGCTTAAGTTACTACCCCACACCTGAGAGAGAGAGAGAGAGAGAGAGAGAGAGAGAGAGAGAGAGAGCAATAAGAAACACTTCCCTTTCAGTACATGTAAGAGAGACGATATGTAAGAAAAGCAAATGGGGAGAAGAAAATGAAATATTTTCTTGAATAGCGAAGGCCTCTGGTATTGAGTAGGCTTGGTTGGAGTGACAGTCATAATGATTGACAGACAGGTTCGTCCTCATCCTTGAAGACGACCCCAGTTGGGATCTTGTGTTATACGTATGGACTAGTTGCCTCCCCCTTCACTCATTCACCTGTTATACAATTTGTTATACAATTTGTTGTCCTTCATTTCGTCTTTCTATTTCATACACTTAGCTAATCATTTTATTTTTCATTATTGACTTTTTACTCTAGCTTTAAAGATTTTCCTGAGAGAGAATTTTTGTTGTGCTATGTAACAAATTTATAATTATGGGAATTGTTTTCGTAATTTTTATATCTATTTACACGCATTTTTTTTCATATATATATATATATATATATATATATCCTGTAACGACAACAACAATTACAACAAATGCATCCGTTTCTAGTCCACTGCAGGACAAAGGCCTCAGACATGTCCTTATTCATGTCTGGGGTTTGGCCAGTTTTCATCACCACGTTGGTCACTGCGGATAGGTGAGGAATGGATACTGTAGTGTAATCGCTTACAGCAAACCAATCTAGTATGGGGGACTTGACTAGTACAGCTTTGTTGATCATGGCAACACACAAGCAACGTAACCACGTTAGGTTATATATATATATATATATATATACTGTATATGCATATAAATATATATATATATATATATATTTATATGCATATACAGTATATATATATATATATATATATTTATTTATATATATATGAATAAATATATATATATATATATATAAATATAATATATATATATATATATATATATATAATTATATATACACACATATATTTATATATATATATATATATATACATATATATATATATATATATATGTATTTGTCTGTGTATAAAATAATATCCTGCTTTTCTAACCATAGGATTGTAGCTTCACTAATACTAATTACTACTACTACTACTACTACTACTACTACTACTACTAATAATAATAATAATAATAATACGAAAATGCAATGCTTTCCTAATGATCTTCGCATCAGCGGAGAAGAGAACAAGAATACTGAAATGGAAATCCAAATTGCAACCAGTAAAGCAGAGACGCCTCTCCGACAAGAGAAGGCAGTCAGGCGCCCATCATGAACTAGCTAATAGCGGTCACTGAGTGACCAACCACCTTTTTTATCTCTTTCTTTCTTTTGACCGTTCCCTTTCAACCAAGCCGTCGGACGCCACCCGCCGATGTCCTTGCAGTATCTGTGTGTGTGTCTCTCTAATTTGCGCCAGAGACTGAATAGCCGTCTCGTCCTTCATTAAGTCATATTGTTAATAAAGTTGATTAATTTAGGAATTATCAAATGCCGCTCGGGGTTTTTTTCCTCACTCATCCCTCGCCTCACTTTTCGTCTTGTGGTGGCCACAAATGGCCGCTATTCAATCAGTGGCCTTGTTTGTCAGCGAGAGTAACGGCGAGAAAAATCTTTCAATACCAGGGGGTTTAATCAAGGCCCGCTTCACTCAGTTCGTCGTTGAGGTCTGCCTTGGGATGGGGAAAGGCAGATATCCAGGAGAGAGAGAGAGAGAGAGAGAGAGAGAGAGAGAGAGAGAGAGAGAGAGATCTTTCTCATAGGAACTGGAGTATTAACGTATATATGTCATTTTGGAGTGATAAAAAGGGAGGTTGACAATATTTAAATCAACTGTTTTATATTCATAGGAGAATACACCCTACTGCTTCATTGTAAACTGTACTTGTCAGTGCTATTTGCTAACGATTATTATTATTATTATTATTATTATTATTATTATTATTTGTTTCTGCCTGTAGATGTCTAGATAAGTTAGTGGACTTACATGTGTGTGCGTGCGAGTGTTGTGAATATGTGTGTGAATGGTGTCATGCAGAGGAAGAAAATAAATTAGATAGATATTTTCAGACCGTCATTACTTGAATTAACCCCTTTCTGTATACAAGGGATGACTTACAATTTACTAAAAACAGCCACTTTAACGTTTCCTATCGCTGGTCAAGCAGTTCTTTGGTATTTTCTGGCATCTGGTTATTTTGACCCTCAAATTCGGGGTTCCTTGTGTGTCAGGTGAGGAAATCTAAAGGCGCTAAACATGTCAGAGAGAGAGAAAGAGAGAGAGAGAGAGAGAGAGAGAGAGAGAGAGAGGGAGAGAGAGAGAGAGAGAGAGAGAGAGAGAGAGAAGGCTTCTACTAAAGGAACAGTACAAATTTCTGCAGTAAACTCTTTAAGGGAGAGTTTGATTCTCTACCTATTCTATCTATCAGTGCAGAGTATTTTAAAAAGAGAATTCGATTCTCTACTATCTACCTATCTGCAGTATGTATGGGCAACCAAGAGTTGAGATATGACCTGCGTCCTGCCTATTTGGCTCCGGCCTGCAAACAAAACCTGCCCCTCGCTTCACAGACCACCCTTTCTATTCCCTTCCTCATCAGTAGCGCGACACTGACAAATTGTGGGTAGCTTCATTCAATTATTTCCTATCAGGTGAAGTCTATTGATTTCTCACTAAATAAATAAAGCTTGCTACGAGATAATAACTCAAGGTGTCCTGAGGAAAATTTGGCTTCTTTATTTTCTTCTTCTTATAGAATGGATGAAAAAAACTCAAGATGGGAAGATAGGTGTCGGTCATTTTTTCCCCTTAGTTATTTTAGCAGTATTTGAATTCGTTCCGAGGTTGTTTCCTCTCAACCTTGCTCGTCAAAGACAACCCCAAACCCCAGCTATTGGGCTTAACCTGCCAAGCGCATAGAAGTTTTATTTATAGATGATATAAGGTCTATTGTAAATATCTCTCAGTGAAGATGAGGTTCAATAAAATATCACAATAGTTAGAAAATGTAGCGAGGATGAGAAAGTGAAATGAAGAAGAGTTTTTGTTTTTAGCCTTTGGAGTTTTATCATGCTTCTGCTACATTTAAGGACCACAAGCTATGTGTGTGTGTGTGTGTTCGTGTGCGACTCTGTATTACAGCATGCTTGCTGAACGCCAGCCAGCGTTCTAATGTAATCAATAAGTGAATAATTGAAATTACAAACACAAAGTATTACAACAACATACTTGAAGGATAAGAAACTTGATAAACATTGCTATTTTGATAGAAGGATATCCAAAGTACGTCCTTGTGTAGGTGTAGAAGCGTGTGTCTGCTGCGTCTGTGTGTTTAGAGCAAGTCCGGTTGGCAAGCCTGGGCTTACCACGCCCCCTTGTCGCCCGAGGGCTCGTCTGCCTGCCCGCCCCTGCGCCCCGAACGCCCCGGTACAGTGTTCAACCCTAATATCATAATGCTGTAATAAACACTTCAATAAACGGCTCTAATTAACTGCAAACATTTGAGATGGATAACTTTAAACATTCGTCAGATATAATCACCGACTTGTTTTTACCCGTTAGTTAACAAAAATACAAATGTTGATAATTAATTTTCCGTCTATAAAGTTGACAGTTTTGAAGAATGACAGTTGTTCTGAGACGGTTATATTTCGAAAATAAAAAATGTATTCTTCCAGGTGAGGGTCACGTGATCTGTCCTCAATTCGAGAACTGCTGAAATGCCATAGATTCGTCCTTAGTGTTTTCCATTATAATAAAACTTTTTATTTGGAATCTACAATATGAATGTCTTAGTCTTTAGTTATTGCAGAATCCTTTCAACATATCCTTTTGCATCTCCACAACAAAGCGACGCAAAATGCAGAAGTAGATCATCTTTTCCAGAAAAAAAAAAAATCTATTCTGGTTTCAACTTGACGTCATTTTCAGTCTTTTGAATATTGATAATACTTATAATAATAGTAATATTATCATTACTAACTAAGCTACAACCCTAGTTGCAAAAGTAGGAATCTAAAAGCTCTAGGGTTCCAACAGGGAAAATATCCCAGTGACGAAAGTAAATAAGGAAACAGATAGAATAGTGTGCTTGAGTGTACCCACATACAAGTGAGTTTTACCCAAGACAGGAAGACCATAGTACAGAGGCCATGGCACTACCCAAGAGATTTAACAGCCGATTACAGTTATTTTTGCTACCGCTACTATTGCTGCGAC
The DNA here is from genome assembly GCF_036898095.1 of Palaemon carinicauda. Lineage (NCBI taxonomy): Eukaryota > Metazoa > Arthropoda > Malacostraca > Decapoda > Palaemonidae > Palaemon > Palaemon carinicauda. The sequence continues at coordinate 76,902,678 of NC_090733.1, read as the reverse complement.
AACCACGAATAACATACACAAAAACTAGAATCTTATGGGTTTGTTGATTTTCACTATTCTTACCAATCAAGGGCGATTGTCCAATAACCTATAGCAGCCCTCTTATTTTATCTATTATTGTTTGTAAAAAAATTAAAATATAAATCTGAAAGAATTCTGCATAATTTGAAATCACACTTTTAACTGTCACCATGTGAGAATGTCCTGACTGCTTTTCAAATTACATTTTCCAACCCTATTAAGAAGATATAAATTCGGCAAGGGGCTAAAATGCACAATTCTTGATATATCCTAGTTCATGTCTGAATCACACTGATGCATGTGAAATAAACTATTAAGGATTTGCCATTATTCAAGTCTTATCAAGAAAAAATACTGGATTTTGACAATGAAATTTTGGAATGTGACCTTGGCGTACTGGACAAGGCCTTTTCTTCTAGGGTCAAACGCTGTTGACGAAATATAGAATAACCATTATAGCAAAAATGATGATAACTAGAATACAAAACTAGAAAACGATTAAGATTGTTTACCACAACTTAGTAAAAATGGGCAAAATGCAATTTGATAGAATTTTCACAAATTCACAGCAAAGCTCCCTTTTATTTTAGAAAGAATATTGCAATATTAAAAAAGTTTTCGGAAGATTCTTACAGCGAATGTTTAGGTCTAACTTCCTTATAAAAACTATTTAATGATTGTCGGTAACTTTAAAAAAAAAAAGGAAAATAGATTTTTCCCTACATTTGAAAAATCCTCATGAATATGAAACCATAATGCGAAATTCTGAAAAAATAAGCATAGATGATTACTATAATACAACTCTAACCCTTGGTTCTCTTGTTCACTTTCAAAAGTCTTTGTCTTAAGATAACTCTAGGAGGAGTTATTGACAATTTCGTTCTCTTGAGTTTTCTTGCTGGATGGTATACTCAGACACACTACTCTATCAGTTTCCCTTTTTTCCTTTCCTCACTGGGCTATTTTCCCTGTTGGACCCCTTGGGCTTTTAGGCTCCGGCTTTTCTTACTAGGGTTGCAACTTGGCTAATAATAATAATAATAATAATAATAATAATAATAATAATAATAATAATTATTATTATTATTATTATTATTATTATTATTATTTGAGAGATATGTTTTTTCTTCTTTGTGTTAGGTAGATCATTGTATTAGTATAGAAGGATGAAAAACATTAGAATACCATCTGCCTTACATCTCTTGGTTATCCGGGAAATTGATGCACAATTTAACATTGATCATTTAACATCACATTTCACTGCTGTTCTGGAGAATTTCCACCACTATAAGCACTGCAAGATGTAACCAGAAGAAGCATATAAAGACAGGAATTGGGGAAATGTGAACTAATAACTATTGCTTTGTTATCTATCTTGTTGAACCCTGAACTCACCTGAGGAGAGAGAGAGAGAGAGAGAGAGAGAGAGAGAGAGAGAGAGAGAGAACTGGTTGACTAATTACCTACTGAATACACATCAGATCATAAATAATATTGATGGAAACGAATGTGCGATTTCGTTTAAGATATTTATAGAAGTTTCTGCAAATATTGCTCTCCCTTTTGTTCTGCATGTTTTCCTCTGCATTAAGGTTTACAGCTGAGCACCTTAGCATCACTTAACAATCCTTACATTTTATAGCATTAATGCAAGATGTTTCGTGGCCACACAACCTTGGACGGAGGGCCATTGTTATTGGCCTCACGCCATAATTCATGACTATAGCAGTTACCAGACTCTGGGACATAGCTCATGTAGAGGTGTGCCTTCTATCATGCTGGCAATGATTCACTCATTGTTATCAAAAGTTTTTATTTTATTCATTTATTTATTTTTTTTTTTTTTACGGAAGAATATCACTCCTTGTTAAAGTCAGAATAGGATTATTGAAATAGCAATAACCACAATCCCTCGTGTATGGGACAATAGGTTCTTTTCGGTATTTTATCATATACACACACACACACACACACACAACACACACACACACACACACACACACATATATATATATATATATATATATATGTATATATATATGCAATAGTGCATCACCATCCCGCGCAATCAGACTACAAAAATTACTAAAAATAATATTGCTATTAACAATTATGGGGTAAAGATTAATCGAAACGTATAAGTTGAAGCTGTTTACATATCCTTGCCCTCTTTTTTTCTTAAACATTATTCACCATTTTTTTTCTGCTCATCTTTGGATAAGTTTAACAAATAATGTGGTGATTAATCGGCGTTGAAATTTTCATCAATCTTAAAGGCAGTGACAGTCCTGAGTTTGGAAACCAAGTTACACCAAAATCGTTTAGAAACAGTGATATTACACTGACATATTTTATGTAGCCTGTCTTTATATATTAGTAAACAATATTTTTAAACTATTAGTTTCATGTTGTTTACTTATTTCAGTGCTGTTTGTACGTCATCACAGATGTTTCTTTCTATTCTAAATGTATTTTTGAATCACAAGACCTTGAGGAGGTGTAATAAAAACAAGAGAGCCCTTGGTCAGTAATTTGTTTCCTCTTTCCTCCCGGCCTGATATCATATTGAGACTCACACGTTCCAGCGATTTGTCATCAGTATATATATATATATATATATATATATGTATATGTATATATATATGCCTGTAACCAATTATTCATAAAATAGATTTTTAATATGAATTTTTAATACCCCATAATGCATAAATTATGAATCCCATAATAAATAATATAAAATCTGAACCAATTCTAAAAATAAACTTGATAATCTTTTTCAATCTCTGTTTCGGAAGTGATGACAAAACAGCCATTGTTCAAGAGTGTGTCCTGCATTTACCTTTCGTGAGAATGGCAGCATTTTAGGATAAGATGGCGATCTATATTGGAAAGTGATTCGTGATATTAGAGCATAATTTCAATGCTACCCGTCATAAACGCTGCCAATTTACTAAGGCAACACGTTTAGTGACTTGGTCGGCAAAACAATTATTTTTCGCGGTCTATTTCTCTTCGATATTACCGCGGGAAATGTTTTGTTGTTTCATGAAAAGTAATATGGTCTATTTCTCTTCGATATTAATATGGGAAAAACTTTGTCGTTTCATGAAATTGAATACGGTCTATTTCTCTTCGATATTAACTCGGGAAATACTTTGTCGCTTCATGCAAAATATGGAAAGATAAACAAATGATGACGATTCCTCTTGAAAATGACTGGTTGTCATTCTTGATGGAAAAAGAAGCCATACTTCTTACACTTTTACGTAAGCGGGTGTCATCATATGTTATATAGATAGACTATCTATTCTCTCTCTCTCTCTCTCTCTCTCTCTCTCTCTCTCTCTCACGGTTCGTTTTCACAACGAATGTTCCATACTGGTCCATAAATGTAAATAAGTTTGAGCCAGTCACTGACCATCGCCGTCGCTGGCGATTTATAACCGACATTATGTAAATCCCGCGAGATGTTTGCCTCTTCGGATTCCTTGTTCTCTGCTGATCATCTCTCTCTCTCTCTCTCTCTCTCTCTCTCTCTCTCTCTCTCTCTCTCTCTCTCTCTCTCTCTCTCCAAGGACCATCTGGATATGAAACCATAGGAAAAGGTAAAATATATTACGCACATACAAGCAGTGTAGTTACGTTCCTGTTATTATTATTATTATTATTATTATTATTATTATTATTATTATTATTATTATTACTAGCAAAGCTACGATCCTAGTTCAAAAAGCAGGAGGTTATAAGCCAAAGAGCTCTAACAGGGAATAACAGCCCAATGAGGAAAACAAATAATGCAACAAATAAAATGCAAGAAAATGATAATCAATCAAAATAAGA
>NC_090733.1:76891317-76893817 GCF_036898095.1 Palaemon carinicauda | reverse complement strand
CAGCTTGCAACCTCTTCCTTTTTAAGAAATCTTATTCACTACGTCTTAGAGGAATCCTGCTATTTCATGTAATGCTTCCGATGCTTATTTTCAGTTCCTCATCTGTTTCCAAAACAGTATTTTACATAAGTGTGCTACACTACTCTCGTATCCCCTCCTCTGGGGCATACCTTTTAAATTTTATCTTTAAGTTACGTTTTTTTTTTTTTTTTTTTTTGTACCGTTACTAATGTGTGTCATTGTAATAGAAAGAGGTTTACTGTTACTCTCAGCTGGACGAATTGGTCGCAAGATCTCCAATTTGACACTTTTTATCTTATAAAAAACAGGTTTAAGTATAGGGTAGAATGGTGGCCATTTTGACATATTTGTTATACTACTACTACTACTACTACTACTACTACTACTACTCTAATAATAATAATAATAATAATAATAATAATAAAAATAATAATAATAGTAATAATAATAATAATAATAATAATGGTGAAGCTAATTAACAACACTGCTTTTAAGAAAAATGTTTTTGGATAGGGTGACATTGTTTTGGTTCATTTGAATATGCCACAGTTATGCACATATTAGTGATTTTCTTATTTACATTTACTGAGTTTTCATAATACTGGCAATGTGGTCGGCCAGCTATGACAAAAGAGTATTAAATAGGGCTAAGTTTACTTGGAGTAATAGAACTCCAATATGTCAGCAAAAGTTTATTTTAATGATCCACTACTAGGTCAGTAAACGTCTTTTTCTTAATGATTCAAAGTTATTTTTATTTATTTATTTTTTTATTTTAATGATGCAAAGTTAGATTTTAAAACCACAACATTCAATTCACCTTTGGATCAATGTTCAATTACACATAGAAGCATTCACAGAAACCGGATCGACCCAGTGGCGAGGCCATTCTGCAAAATTAGGTGTGGTATGAGTTTGCCCTCGCGCATATTCTAATCGCCTTGACCACAAAACGTTTAAGGCCTTACATCCTCGAGAAGACCACATCCTCCCCCCGGCATTTACAACCCCACAGAGGCCCACGCACAGCAATCCTAAATTTCACCCCTGATTATCTACTGGTTATTGATTATCTTTCATAGCCCCCTGCAAAAAAGGCGTCCTTCGGCCCCTGCTTCAGCCTAATCTTCAAGGATTTGAAAGCCTTTCTTGCCTGCTGTCGTTTGTGGTTTCAACGCATTGAAATCCAACACTTCATTCGCAGGGTTTTTATTTGCACGACGCAGCGCGGATGTTGGTCTGGAAAAAACGATATCTGTTGCAGACATTGTCTCTTTTTGATTCTCTGTAGCTGTAATACAGTTGTTTGTTGTGGACAAGACAGGTGTAGCCAGCATGTGTGGCACATTTGGCGGGCTTATAGCCAGTATTTGGCGGTGTACGTGTTGTGGGTTGTAGCGTGATAGCCTAAGTGATGGCTCCCTACTGGGACACTCACTACCTGCCGACGTTAGCCGCGGGCTACACATACGTACATATACGCTCGCGCGTACACACACTCACACACGCCACGGCTACCTTCACACGGTGTTCGTTATCCCTTCCTCGTTTCTTGTCTCTCATACTAATTATCAGCTCGTTTTTATTCCAAGCTCACTTGCTTATTATCTTCCGCTCGTCTTCAATGGGACTTCTTAAAGACGAAATTTTAGCGGTTTTCGGAAATCTCGGCGTTTTCTTCACTGCGATTGGATCCTAGAGCTTTCAAATATGCGGCCCCAACTAGACATGCGAAAGACTGAAGATATAAAGGCTTTCAAGAGGAAACTAAAGGCTTTCATGTTTTCTGGGTGCTTCGATATTGTGGATTTGACAATAAACAAGCAATATGCGGCGTAAAATGCTGAATGCCTTGGAATGAACATGATAAAATGACTCTGGAGGTCCTGTAGAGAGTAGGGTTCCCCTCCAGTATAGTACTAGAAAAGCAGCCCTTAAATTATACTATGTAAGGAGTTGATATCACCCGGGTATACTCTCTCCTCTAGTTCATTAGCGGGGATATGTTATGCCACAGTTATTTCATAAAAAAAAAAAAAAAAAAATGTTTGCTAAGATTGTTGAAGGCTGTTTCTTTAGACCGCATTTCGTATTCGATATTAAAGAAATATTTAGGTAGAAGGAAAGCTGTCATATTCATATAGATTATGTTCTTGGGTCTTTGAAAAGTAATGAATACGGGAAAACTATTGACAGGGATTTTGTAATTTTGAAAAATTCCCGAATCACTTCAATAAAGTTTGGCAGAGAACACAGTCAGAGTTTGGACGCCATGAGTTTTTATTTGTTTTGTTTTATTTCATTGCCACTGGTGTTTATTAATAGAGTAATTAAATTCAACAAAATATCGATAATGCAGAATATTTGTGTAAACATGCTAACCTCATAAGAAGCTGTATTCCGTTTCTGGTTGTCATTTCTAGTCTCTCCTTATGATATATGTAACCGCTTTAATGAAATCGAAGCATATATACTAATT
>NC_090733.1:76873759-76885817 GCF_036898095.1 Palaemon carinicauda | reverse complement strand
AAGCAATATGCGGCGTAAAATGCTGAATGCCTTGGAATGAACATGATAAAATGACTCTGGAGGTCCTGTAGAGAGTAGGTTCCCCTGCAGTTTAGTACAAGAAAAGCAGCCCTTGAAATATACTATGCAAGGAGTTGACATCACCCGGGTATACTCTCTCCTCTAGTTCATTAGCGGGGATATGTTATGCCACAGTTATTTCATAACATAAAAAAAGATCTTTGCTAAGAATTGTTGAAGGCAATTTCATTAGACCGCATTTCGTATTCGATATTAAAGAAATATTTAGGTAGAAGAAAAGCTGTCATATTCATATAGATTATGTACTTGGGTCTTTGAAAAGTAATGAATACCGGAAAACTATTGACAGGGATTTTGTAATTTTGAAAAATTCCCGAAACACTTTCAATAAAGTTTGGCAGAGAACAAAGTCAGAGTTTGGACGCCATGAGATTTTATTTGTTTTGTTTTATTTCATTGGCACTGGTGTTTATTAATAGAGTAATTAAATTCAACAAAATATCGATAATGCAGAATATTTGTGTAAACATGCTAACCGCATAAGAAGCTGTATTCCGTTTCTGGTTGTCATTTCTAGTCTCTCCATATGATATATGTAACCGTTTTAATGAAATCGAAGCATATATACTAATTTACACATTGGGAAAAATTGAAGTTCATTTTGATGAATAACAGTCTCACTTTTATAGAAATGTTAGCATCCGCAAACTATACCAGTATGCTCTTTTTTTTTTCTTGTTCTAAGAGATATTTTGCTTTTAATCTGGGAATTTGGCCTTTCAATAGAAAGGTCACGACCCATTTGACCTTGCATGGTGGCGAAATGGGTCATGTAATTGATATCCATTAACATACTTTGAAAACACATCAAGATTTTGCAACTGCTCATCATATGGCAAGATTTTTTCAAACATATGCTGTATTAAAGAGAGAGAGAGAGAGAGAGAGAGAGAGAGAGAGAGAGAGAGAGAGAAGCAGCAGCGTCTACCCGCTGTGCCCTTTACCTGATCTCGCAGCTGCTTCGGGCCCTCTGCTGTCGATAAGATACTACTGCTAAGGCTTCTGCTGTAGCAACTGCACACGGAATATGCGAAATTTCTTTCAACAATGAAGTCGTCCCAGTGGAGGAGAGTTTCTTACATAGACGTCGGTAACCAGTTGAGGTTTAGAAACAACTCAGATCCTATTCTAACCAGTATACTTTATTTTGAGTTTGTATGTAATATTTAGAGTGGATTGAGATAATTGGGTTTAGAGTTTATACTAACATTATATGCTTTTTACATATCCAATGAGATTTAGTATTATTTATGAGCTTAATACTCATAGGATTGGATAAGAATCAATGTATTTCGGCGTGTGATTGAGGTGGACACTACACATACCAGGTTATTTTTAATAAGTCGCGAGACACGAAATTAATTCATATGAATCTCATTACCTTTAGATGAGTTTTGAGTTGAAGATAATGGACCTGTTATTATTATTATTATTATTATTATTATTATTATTATTATTATTATTATTATTATTATTATTATTATCATTATTATTATTATTATTATTATTATTATTATCATTATTATTATTATTATTATTGTTATTTTTATTATTATTGTTATTATTATTATTAGTTAATCTACAACCCTAGTTGGAAAAGTAGGATACCATAAGCCAAAGGGATCCAAATGGCCCAGTGAGGAAAGGAAATAAGGAAACAGATAGGATAGTGTGCCTGAGGGTACCCTCGAGCAAGAGAACTCTGACCCAAATTGGTGCCATAGGCAAAGGAAATGTAACCTTACAAAACTTTCACTAAGAAGAAGAATGTTCTTCAAGCAAGGTAATGCATAGATAATCCATGAATTAAAGTTTTCAGACAGATTTTCGTCTATCTGCAGCACCTCGATAGACGAATTTAATATGATTTTTTTTTCTCAACCTTTTCTGAATTCATAACCGTAATATGTTTCTATTCATTTAGTTCTTCTTTATTTGTTTGGAAGTCGTATATGTCTTTCTTTGAACTGAATACTATTTCTATATATTACAGAACACCATAGTCTAAAAAAGTATTGACAGAGCAATATAGATATTAGCACCTAGGAAAATACTTATAACATTGATATAGCAATAAAAACTTAAATGAAACATAAATTAGAGTAATAATCCAAATTCTATTTATTAACCTCTTCCTCAAAGAGATCAAAATAAAGCGGGCATCCTCCAGCAGTCCCCAAAAATCCAGATGGAAATGATAAAACCTGTGTATAATACGTTTAATAACCATATAATTCACAGACGCCATGGCCTATTCGTTAACATTCTCTCCATGGATTTAGGACCGCACGCAGGTACACATCTCGGCCCCACAGACCCAGACCAGGTCCATTAAGGTCTCCTCCGCTCTTCAGTTATTTTTGGATTCCATTTATTTGCCTTATGTCTCCCGGAATCTTTATTAAACGCAACAAATCAATTTCATTTCTCTCGACTGGCTCATCATCCCTCCTACTTCTCACACCCAGCTGGATGCTGCAAACTGGATGCTGGATGCTGGATAGCCTCTTCTGCTCCTTCATCATCTTTCTTCCAGTTAGTTTTGCATCCATCGTTGGCCGCCGCTCGCTGCGCGCTCGGCTCTTAAGTGGCGGCGTCCCGCGGAGAGCGTTTGTCCAACAGACAGTAATGAAGATTATGCTGAATAGCAATGAGCCTCTCGCTTGCCTCGGCTCGGGCCCGCCCTTATATATCTTGCGCCCATATTTCACCACTTAATAGCAAAGCACGCGCGTGAATATATATATATATATATATATGTACACACATATATATATATATATATATATATTTATATATATATATATATATATATATAAATTATATATATATATATATATATATACATAAATGTATGTATATATATGTATATATATGCATATATATATTATATATATATATATATATATGTGTGTATATATATATTTATATATATATACACATATTTTTATATACATATATATGTGTGTATATATATACTTATATATATATATATATATATATATAGAGAGAGAGAGAGAGAGAGAGAGAGAGAGTCAAAGTCAAAGTCAAAAAGAGAGAGAGAGAGAGAGGAGAGAGAGAGAGAGAGAGAGAGAGAGAAATATTATCTTACTCATTACTTTTCAATGATGCAAAAAACACAATCTACATGACACCTGCAATACATGGAGGTGACAGAATTCCTTCCACGCATAATAAGTTCTTCTCTATCATAACATGACTTCGGAAGAACACAAATCTGAATAAAATGAAAGTGATGGTGATGAATCAACATTGATAAAATCCTTATCGTAAGGCATTCAATGTTTCTCATAAGTGCACCATTCACATGTATGGCCTACTGCTTCCTTAGGGCTCAATACTACACAGTATTCTGGAAGTTTTATTCCAGCTGTGACCAAGTTGAATCGGTAGATTTTCAAAAGTTCAAACTTCCATTTATAGTTTATATATGAAAGGCCTATTTTAATGTTGCTACTGTTCTTAAATATTTTATTTATATTGTTCATTACTTCTCATATAGTATATTTATTTCGTTATTTCCTTTCCTCACTCGGCTATTTTTTCTTTGTTGGAGCCCCTTGACTTATCGTATCCTGCTTTTCCAACTAGGGTTATAGCTTAGCTAATAATGATAACAATAATAATAATAATGATAATAATAATAATAATAATAATAATAATAATAATAATAATAATAATAATAATAATAATACTTCTTATATTTATAGCAATTAAATCAGAATACCTTAAACCCCTACTCACTTAATTTTCACTGCATAAGTAAATTCAATGTCCCTTTCAAAATGGTATCAATTTGATAATCTTCCTTTACCTGCATATATCAAAACTACTTACAATTTTTACAGTATACAAAGCATGGTCTACAACCCTGTCATTTGAAGCATTGTTTTTCTTTTTTCATAGAGAATTTATAAAAAATTGCCATGATTATAAACAATAGCTGTGTGAAGTCCGTGGTAAAGTTTCTATTAAGAGAACAAATTTCTCTCTCTCTCTCTCTCTCTCTCTCTCTCTCTCTCTCTCTCTCTTTTAGTTATCAGCTGCCCGAATGCAGTTGCCACATGCATTACTACATCTGTCAGATCTGGATATATAGATTTGATCTGATTGCATCTGCTTGGGGAGTACATTATTATTGTCAAACATATGGAATCAACTAGGATTGTAAGTTATGTTAGGAGTCAACATTGTTTGAAAAGGCTCAGGTGTTGCCAGTGTGCACCTGCTATGTTAGTTATCCCTACGAAAGGATTGTCTAGCATGCCTTTTAGGAAATACTTCACGAATACACACTAGATTTATGTTTTACACATATACATGCATACGCAAACACACACATATGTATATATATACATATATATTATATGTATAAGTATGTGTATATATATATATATATATATACATATGTATATATATATATCTATATATATACATATATATGTATATATATATATATATATATATAAATGTATGTATGTATGCATTTACATACATATATGAATATATACATATACATATATATATATATATATATAGACACATAAATATATATATATATATATATATATAGACACATAAATATATATATATATATATATATATATCTGAATAAGTACATATTCATATGTATATGTTAAACCACGAGTTTGTGTTTTGATAATATAATAATGGAAACTGCAAAATAGATGATAAAAGTAATTCAAAGGCTAGGAAACACAATTCTTTTGTTTTACACAATTGTAGACAAAATTAGGCAAATAATGGCATATTTCTCTCTCTCTCTCTCTCTCTCTCTCTCTCTCTCTCTCTCTCTAGTAAGAATCTTGATGTGTTGGCTCAGTGGAAAGTTTATTGACTCGCATTTCGTAGGTCGGGAGTTCAAGTCCCACTAATAGATCAATAGTTATCATTAGTCCACAGTCTTACCGATCGTGTGAGCAAGGGTTAGGAACATAATTTCTGAGTTATCCAAGAGTCAATGCCTGACCGTCCCAGGGCGACCATGGCCCAATTTTGCTTTGCAATCGTCTTGGGCACTGATTTTTTGATAGCGCATATAGTTCATTTTGCCGCTTATGATTAGTTTTTAATTCTATTTGATAGAATTAAATGTTTCTCTTCCCAGACTATCAGAGCTTTAGAAACCTTGTAATTTTACTTTGTTACAATTATTTACATAAAACAATGGTTTAAGCATGCCCCATAAAGGAAAAAAATCACAACAATTCTTTCCCAACCCTTATTATCTTGTGATGCCTATTGACTGTTTCATATATAAATGTCTATGTATTCTCGTGGGCGACTATACGTTGCAAGAGTAATTCCGGTTTCTAACTTTACATTCTAATTTTTATTTACCTCTGATATTTCTTTAAGTATGCATATATACATACATGTACTATATATACATATATATATATATATATATATATATATTTATATATTTATATATTTATATATATATATATATATATATATAAATATATATGTATATATATATATATATATATATATAAATAAATATATCTATCTATATATGTATGTATTTATATAATATATATATGTATATATATATTTATATATTTATATATATATATATATATATATAAATATATATATATATATATATATATATGCTAACTGGGAAGTAATTATAGATATTATATGTATAATGACGTCTTGTAAATGCTATCGGTGAAATTTAAAATTCTGATGTAACTTTTTAATACTCATATGAATATCAGCTGGTACTAGTTTTGCCTAAGTATGACTCTTTTCGAATGGGATATCCAAATCTTGAAGAAGAAAAGGAGAAATTGTTTGTGTGTGTTAGAGAGAGAGAGAGAGAGAGAGAGAGAGAGAGAGAGAGAGAGAGAGAGAAAGGTCATAAGTAACTTACATTGAATCACATGGAAATATAAAACAGCGAGACTTGTTAACAAGTAATGTTTTATATTCCCATATCCAACCTACAGTGGTTGATTATGTTTTGATAGACAACAACTATACATAGAAACACGAGTTCATCTAATCTCATATGACTTAAGTCATGAGCAATCTATACAATGATATTGGCAATAACTAAGAGCAAACGCTATTCCGAATTTCTTCTCGGTATTAAACCATTCTTACCCTCGCCAACAGCACAAACACTTCATCTCAAGACTCTCCTTCTCTCAGGTAACGGTGTGTCCAGGTATGAGGGCCCGTGGGAGGGGGGTACAACCACCTCCTAATGATAGGTTACGAGCCTCTGCATCGTTACCAGTCGAGGCCTTAGGCTATTGAAGGATGCTCTCTCTCTCTCTCTCTCTCTCTCTCTCTCTCTCTCTCTCTTAGAGAGAAAAAAAAATACGTTTCTAATGGTTCGTGGATGGAATTATAGTCGGTATAATTCCAGAATCAAGTTCTTCATTACCTGTACGAAAGTTTTAGCAACTATATATTAATGATGAATCTTACACTTTATAGTGTTCCTATAGTCCTATATCGATTGAATATAGCTGAGGAAAAAAGCTAATTTATGAACGGATATTATTATTATTATTATTATTATTATTATTATTATTATTATTATTATTATTATTATTATTATTATTATTATTATTATTATTAAAAGGAAAATGTACCAGGTAAGCTTTTATATATATCGATATTTTTATCTCCAGCTAGGGAATATATTTTGAGTTTGTTTCTGTAAATTAGTAAAAAACATTGAATTACTATGAAGACGACAGCAAGTGTTCGATATGATATTATGGTTGGTTTTACAATGAATATTAAACATCAAAAGGCATGTTTACTTTTTATTGACTGTGAGAGTCCCGCAATGCAAGAAATCATTACATGAAAATCGATATATAAAGATTTATCATCTTGAGATGCATAATATATTTTTTTCTATTATTGAGCTGCCGTAATAGTATAAATGTTTAGTTTATACGCACACAAATACAGCATCATTAGTTGAAAGGAATTGATATCATTGCTGTATTTGACTTTTGTAATAGTTTTTTTTAAACACCTATAAAATCATCTAAATATTAATTCTCCTGAATTACGTGTATTTTTGTGTGCACGTATGCTTACTACATAAACATATCTCAAAATTGTGTAACTATTACCACTTTAGTTAAATTGATTATGAACGTAATGTAAACTGATAACATCCATTATAATTAGACGCAAGTCGCCCCCTTTGAAACTGAATGAGGGTAATAACGAAGATGGCGAAGTGGATGGACCAGGACTTGATAAACAATAGGAGATACGAAAAGAAAGATGGAAGGACTGATAAGTTAACTTTCTTGTCTCAGATGTCCTCGTTCGCCTTTATATTTGCACTCAGGCATTTTGGTTTATATAAAAACTATTGTCAACAATTATTCCTTTTATTTGATGGTGTTTTCTACTCAATTGTCATTCACGAAGATCTCTGTCATATGTAACATTTTGGTCTACATAAAAACATCATTGACTGTCCATTGTCAACAAATATTCCTTTTGTTCGAAGGTCTCTCTCTCTCTCTCTCTCTCTCTCTCTCTCTCTCAATTGTCATTCACGAAGAGCAAAGGGAGAATGAAGAGGCAGGGAAGAAACCTGACAGCCTGATCTGAATAATTCTACCCTCTGGCATCAGCACTAACAACTGTCCGTAAACAGTGTTCATCTTTGTCCCGTCTTAAGACTACTTTTACTGGTGCGCTAAATGCCTACAACGTTCATACCTGCTTATATATGTATACACACACATACGCATACATATGTACATATGTGTATACATATCCTCTGGCTGTAATATAAAAATAGATATGTGCGTATATATGAAAAGACATACGACATGAGTACATAAGTGGATAAATATCTTGTGGCTGTAATATAATAATAAATACATACGTATGTACAAATATTTGCCACGCTGTACGTTAACTTATACCGAATGGCTACCTATACAGGAAGAAGAATAGTAACAGGTGGATATTTCTATCTCTGTTATCCACTGATAACTTCTATAACTGGTATTTCATATATCATATGCAATGTCGAAACAAATTCAAATGGCAAGGAAATGGATTAGTCCCTCTTGGAGATTTCACTTGTAAAATCAACAGCAGAAAATTAATATCAAATATAAAACACGTGAACCTTTTGACGTTGGATTTTTTTTTTTTCACTTTTGCTTTACCAACAGCGTTTAGAGTTCTCTTGCTTGAGGGTACACTCGGGCACACTATTCTATCTTATTTCTCTTCCTCTTGTTTTGTTAAAGTTTTTATAGTTTGTATAGGAAATGTTTATTTCAATGTTGTTCCTGTTCTTAAAATACTTTATTTTTCCCTTGTTTCCTTTCCTTACTGGCCTATTTTCCATGTTGGGACCACTGGGCTTATAGAATCCTGTTTTTTCCAACTAGGGTTGTAGCTTAGCAAGTAATAATAATAATAATAATAATAATAATAATAATAATAATGTAAAAAAAAAGATAGGTTAACACGTAAATGGTCCTTTGGAATATATCATATCCTATGTTTGATTGTCAAGTATCGTCTCTCTTTTCTATGCCACCGAAATTAACCCCAGAGTTTGATGTTGCCGAAAAGATAAATCGTATATAAGTAAACGTATAATGTATGATTTCAATAGAAAACCTCAAAGGAAAACTGAAGCTGGATGAAATTAGAGTGATCTTTTCATTTCCCAACTCTTCTCTGTACTGGCGACGTCAGTGTATATTATTCTCGGAAGCCTTCTGCATTCATTGCTTAACTAAAGTTTGAGCCGAGGAAGAATGTCCGGGGTTTTATTCTGGGCTCTCCTTGAATGTATTATTCATTTTCGCTGTTGATCTATCTCAAGTAGATTTCAAATGAACATTTCGATTATATCACGACCATGAAATTCCTTCGGATAAGAGATAATTTTTTAGATTTAATTTTTTTTTTCTTTCAGCTTTTTAAGGCCCGTGATGGCTTTCCTCTGTGTCTAGATCAAAAGCAACAGACAACCAAGAAATTTCTTCGGATAGGAACCGTCCCCCAAGCTTTTAAACACACGCACAAAAAGGGATCATATTTAAAAAGAAAAAAAAAAAATTATAATTCTGAATAACAATATTCTTTCTACGATCTATATTCAATTTTCTTTAATATAATTTGGAACATATTTTCGAAAGAAGTCAGGTTTAGGATAACTCATTTTTCAGCCTATTATACAATGAATTGAACAACACTCGTCTACATACGCGCTATATGAATTCTCCTTCATTATGATTTTGAGTATAATTTCAAAAAGAAGTCAGGTTAGGGCGTAATCAAAAGGACAGCACCAAAAAGCTCTTCTTGTGTGACACCGCCATCTCGTCTAGCGCCACCATCAAAAGAAAGACCACCACCGTCAACTCGTTCATCTGATATGTTTTCTCGGGACAGGTGCCCCATTAAAGCTACAATGAGCCAATGCTCCATTGTTTGGGGTTATTTTGTAAAAAGACTAGATTCTTTTCTGCGCCATCCTTGATTACCACCTTATTTACCCCCACTTCCCCCGTATTTACCCCCTTCTCCTTATTTACCCTTCCCCCACCCAACTAACATCCTGACAATGAATTTTATTTTCGTCGTTTTTTCCTCTTTTCAAGATGTCAAGTAGTTCATTTGCAGTGGCTCCTACTACTCCCTACAGCCACCCCTCGCTTAATCAGCCTCTTTTTTACCCCCTCCACCTACCCCTGATTCGTATGTCAGCCCTCACCCCGTCGTACAGGTGGATTTCTTTCGCATTAGTCAGTGTCCAATGCATTGACACTCTCTTTTTGCTTGGGCCTTTGCCATGCCGAATACCATCACTCTTCAGTAGAGCTCTGGGTTGTGTTTTAGTTGTTCTATTAAGGAACCTTAATTCCTGACTGTGGTTACCTTGAAAAGACGGCAGAGGGGCAAGTACAGTAAGACTATGTAATACTGAAGGCTTTTGGTATTTGGTTCAGTTTTAGATGAAGAAATGTGTGTTTCGGATACTTGAATACTTAATTTTTACCTATTTTCTGTCTATCTTATTTATTGGTCTACGAGTATCTGGAAAGTTAAGTGTCTAACCAAAGCCCTCTTGGTTTGTGAATAATAGACGTCATATGTCATGTAGACAAGACCTGACTCCGGTGTAGCCATAGGCTATACAAGTGAGCTTCAAGTTCTTTGCCGCTGATCGGAAGTAGTTTGTTTTACCTTTAGTGTAGCGACTGTCCGTTGTCGCTATTGGGTCGATTGATTAATCCACGTCGTATAGCCGCCATTGAGGTCCCCCTTATAGGAGGGAACTCCGCTAACTTTATAATACGTGGGCGGGGCTCACAAAGATAATGGCCGGCCCATTGTCACACAGAATATGCGTACCGCTACCGACTGACTTCATGTCACATAGGCCTCTCTCTCTCTCTCTCTCTCTCTCTCTCTCTCTCTGTTTGTTTGTCTGTATAAGTAAGAAAACAATAGCAAAGGTTATTTATGTCACATAGGCCTCTCTCTCTCTCTCTCTCTCTCTCTCTCTCTCTCTGTGTTTGTTTGTCTGTATAAGTAAGAAAACAATAGCAAAGGTTGTTTATGTTACATAGACCACCTCTCTCTCTCTCTCTCTCTGTGTTTGTTTGTCTGTATAAGTAAGAAAACAATAGCAAAGGTTGTTTATGTCACATAGACCACCTCTCTCTCTCTCTCTCTCTCTCTGTTTGTTTGTCTGTATAAGTAAGAACACAATAGCAAAGGTTGTTTATGTCACATAGACCACCTCTCTCTCTCTCTCTCTGTTTGTTTGTCTGTATAAGTAAGAAAACAATAGCAAAGGTTGTTTATGTCACATAGACCACCTCTCTCTCTCTCTCTCTCTCTGTTTGTTTGTCTGTATAAGTAAGAAAACAATAGCAAAGGTTGTTTATGTCACATAGACCACCTCTCTCTCTCTCTCTCTCTCTCTCTCTCTCTCTCTCCATGTATGTGTGTTTGTCTTTCACTGTCTTGGGTTGGAGTTCTCTTCTTTGAAGGCCAATATTTTATCGTTTTACTTATTTCCTTTTCTCACTTGGGCATATTCACTGTTGGAGCCCTTGTAGAGCATATAGCATCCTGCTTTTTCAAACAGGTTTGCAGTTTAGCTAATAATAATAATAATAATAATAATAATAATAATAATAATAATAATAATAATAAAAATAATAATAATAATAAAGACAATGATAGCATAGGTTATCCATATAACGGGAATTTAACAGAAGATCGATGCGATTCCATTTCTTGTTGTTATTGGTTTGTTAATCTGGATAATAATGCTCTTTTTCATTTTATCTATTATCAGTTCCTTTATTTGGATATATTGACCGTAGACCCACATACGTATGGAAATTAAAGGGTCCGATTATAATTACATACGAAATTATGGAAAGTCTTATTTTCATAGTCTTCGTCATTAGAAGCTGAGTTATTAGGCCTATTATTGTTATAACATATTCGCATTGTTATTAAATATTCTTACTCTATTGGATGATTTATTATTATTATTATTATTATTATTATTATTATTATTATTATTATTATTATTATTATTATTAGTGGAGCTACAAACTTCGTTGGAAAAGTAGGATGTTATAAGCCCAAGGGCTTCAATACGGATATAATCTATTCTTCTTATTTATCATCTGTTTATTATTTTCCTAACTGCGATTTTACAAATTTTAATGACACCACCATTGATAGGCCTATCACAGGGAAGAACGAAAAGTTCCAAAGTAGGCCTATATACTGCTTTTGTCATGAACTAAAAATCAAAATTGATAAATGAACAAATCTTAGAACGGTTCGATAAAAACTGCTGATTGGACAACTTTTTGACATATGTTGAGACAGTGATATCGTCCGCTGTTCAGAAGCTCATTTCTATTAATATGGAAATTTTGTAAACACT
>NC_090733.1:76858855-76863259 GCF_036898095.1 Palaemon carinicauda | reverse complement strand
TGGTTAAATCAGAAAAATCCCATTCAAACTTTTGTAATACCTTCACCTTCCAATTTCCAAATTCAGGAAAATGCAAATCTTCTGCCACTGAAAGAACTCTACACAAAAGAACGTGATAAATATGTTAAACTAGCGCCAGGTTTGTCAGAGAAAGTTCTTTTCCCTACTAATTTGGAAAGACAGAATGTGCAGTTTGTTGTCAGACTGTTTGATGAAAAGAATGTAGCTGCATTGAAAACAATGAATACTTTTGATGTGTCAGGTACTATTAATTTCTTGGAACAAATAATATCCTGGTGGCATATTGTAAATGTGAAAACTCCAAAGAAAGGCGTCCACCTACGTCAGAAAGAATCTGACCCCTATTAAGCAAGTTTCATCTTCAGATCCAAACTTGATATTTCTCAGTAAATTTGATCACTGGCTTGGTGCTTGGGAAGAGTTGGATATGCTTCACCATGGAAGGAATGGTAGATTGTCATGAAAAACATATTTTTGCTCTCAGGCACACTACATCAACATTGATAAAATTATGTGATTATTTGTTGAAGCACCATAACTTTCATTATGTATTACTGGGGAAATTTCAAACAGATAAGCTAGAAAGTAGATTTGGACAGTATAGAAAGATGAGTGGTACAAATTATAATGTAGCTGTTGCTCAAGTAATGGAGTCTGAAAAGAAACTAAAAATTATGAATGTTCTTTCATGGCTAAACAAGAACAAAAAAGAAAAAAGAACGATTCAAATTCGAGAACTGATAAAATAGAAATATTTCATACACGAATAAACCGAAGTTTTCTTGTTCTTAGTTTTTCGATAATGTGGATTTTACAATAAAAACCAGTCATGCCAGGTGATACGCAAAATACCTAAGAATATTTACGATAAACTGAATGTGTATATCCTGTAGTGAGGAGGGTTCCCCTGCATGATAGGACCATGAAAATAATCATTAAAATAAAGTAAAAGTCTTTCGTATCTGGTCAATTTACCTTTCAATAATATCTAATTAACCATCAGCTGGGATTACACTTCGTTTGTCGTTGACGAACATGTAGAAAGAAGCTCAACATCGCCTGGGAATTATTTTAAAAATTACATTCTTTATTTTGGCACACTATTTGCCAAGAACATAAAAAAGCTGAGCGTATCGTAATGTTGTCTTTGACACATAATCGGCAACGTATGTAATAAGGTTTACTTATATTTATACTTTTATACCTTTAGGTCTGGTATTTTGTCTCAGTAATGTTAGTAGGGATACCTTAACGTAGTGAAAGGGTTTGTGTATCGTTATGATCAGCAAAGCTATACTTGTCAGGATTACCCATACTAGGCTGATTTGCTGTGAGAGATCAGACTAAAGTCTCCCGCCATCACCAATCTGCAGTGGTCAGCGTGGCAATGAAAACTGTCCAAACCCCAAACATGAATAAGAACATATTTGAGGCTTTTGTCCTGCAGTGGACAAGAAACGGCTGCATATGATGTTTGATCTTGTTATTTTATTTGAGAATCCAATAATTAGCTAATGTCGGGGACAGTACTTAAATTTGTATACCTTTTTAGTAAGGATAGGTGGTAGGTCACCAGGAATGACTCGGTGGTCAGAGACAAAAGAAATTGTGGGGAAGATTAATGTGGGGTTGTTGGGCCAAGGTGTAGGGGGTGTGGGGTTGAAAGTGACGAGTGTAGGTTGATTTGTAGGCGGGGCCTGTCCCACTATTGGTTAAGGAACTCCGTATATATTTACCAATAAGTGATGGCAGATGGTTTTTGGTAGGTGGGGCTTGAGTGACCATCATTCTACCTGACCCTAATTAGGAAACCTGGACAACAAGGGTATATCCTCTCTCTCTCTCTCTCTCTCTCCTCTCTCTCTCTCTCCTCTCTCTCTCTCTCTCTCTCTCTCTCTCCTCTAAATAGATAGATAGATAGAGCTACAACTCATGAACTTACAAAAGATTTTTTTTTAATCATTTATCAACCCATCAAAACCTTATTCGTCTACAGTCAGAGACACACCAGTGGAGAGCGTGGCCTACCTCGCTTTAGGACACGATTTAGCATCATAATCAACTCATTCATTCTCAAGATATATTTTTTCTTGGCCATTCAACTGTAATTTGTGCATTCTCTCTCTCTCTCTCTCTCCTCTCTCTCTCTCTCTCTCTCTCTCTCTCTCTCTCTCATAGAGGCTTATATTCGGTTGATCTAACGTATTGTTTTTCTTCTATTCCACAGGACCACCCATCTCTAAGAGGTACACCCCTGGCCATGTTGGCTGCCAGTGTAACAAACTGACCAGCAAGAGCCCACCGCCATTGGCAGACGCTGCAGTCGGCAAGGGATTTCATCCCTGAAGAAAAGCCCCGTCGGAGGCGCCGCGGGATCAGGCGGCGGGGCCGGAGGAGGAGGAGGAGGGACCTCAGGTGTGGTCACAAGCCAAAGGTCAGGCCCCGCCTCCACCCCCACCGGTGGTCACGGTTCCGCGTCCTCTTCCACCAGTTACCAACGACCCACCGTCACCACCAGTGCCGCTTGCTCTTATCCTCAGCCATCCGATTTGTACTTCCCTTCGGCGTCTTCATCCGGCGGACAGACAGACACAGCTCAAGCTTCCCTCCTCTCCAAAGTGGACGCCTCCTCCCATATCCCCGCCATGAGTTCCATGTACTCCAGAGTAGCGGGCGTGACACACCCTTATGAATCGTGGCCCTTCAACAGTATGGCAGGGGCAGCTTCGGCTATCAAACCCGAAGTCTCGGCTGTCAATACACTGAACACCACCAGCTGGTGGGACATGCACAGCGCAGCGGCTGCCTCCGCAGGCTCCTGGTTAGATATGTCTGGGGCAACGTCAGCTGGCCTGTCTGGCGTGGCAGGCATGTCACAAATGGCCAACTACCCCACGAGCGACTATTCCACACTCCTCACACACATTAGCCGCCTCCAACACGGCTCACATCCTCTCCTCCGCCAACACTTGCTGCAGGACACCTACAAATCCATGCTGCCAACTCAAGGCATGGCTCCGGCCATGGGCTCCCCCTTCGGACTGGGTCAACCCACGCTGCCACAAGTTCCATCTCCCCGCTCCCAAAGGCGATACACAGGGGCGGGCCACGTGCGACTGCCCGAACTGCCAAGAAGCCGACCGTCTGGGCCCAGCAGGTGCGCATCTACGGAAGAGAAACATCCACTCTTGCCACATCCCCGGCTGCGGGGAAGGTTTACGGCAAGACGTCCCATCTGAAGGCGCATCTACGCTGGCATACGGGTGAGCGCCCTTTTGTTTGCAACTGGCTGTTTTGTGGGAAAAGGTTCACGCGGTCGGACGAACTGCAGCGTCATCTGCGCACCCACACAGGTGAGAAGCGGTTCGCGTGTCCAGTCTGCAACAAGAGGTTCATGCGGTCGGACCACCTCAGCAAGCACGTCAAGACGCACAACGCCTGCAGCGCCGGCAAGAAGAACTCCGACGGCAGCGAATGCGACAGTGAAAACAGTCAGAGCGAACCGCCGTCCGTCTCCTCTCCGGCGTCTGTCAACACGCCCCCCATCAACACGCCCACCAGCCCCACCGCCCAGGCGATGAGTCCGCCCGCCCCAGATCTTAAGCCTATTGTGTGAGAGGAAGGGGATCACGGGTATATTTTTCTGATTATCACTCCCTCCCCCCACCCCCCACCCCCACACCCACACTCTGCAATACGAGTCGTATAACTTGGTTGAATTCCCTTGTGCCGGGCAGGGTGGTGGTGGGCAGTGTGTGTGTGGGCAGGAGGAGCTATATCATCAACACCAACAACAATAACTTCAGCACCACCAACGACAACAAAATCAGCATCAACACAAATATCAACAGCGGGGTGCAGAGGGGCGTTTGTCGTCACACACACACATACACATACACACCTACACATACACATTTATACACCTTATTCTTTGTGATAGTGGGCGTCGGAAGCGGCGCCCAGGGTGTTGGGTGGTCAGAGGCCAGATGAATACAGGTCCCTGGTGTTTGCTCAGAGAAAAAAGTAGTTCCAAAGAAAATGTAATGAGAAAGAGAAGAAAAAGAATGATAATAATAACAAATCAATTCAAGTCCTCAAAGATTATTTCTTCGACCTGCAGGTCCTGTCGTTTTCTCTGCCCTCTGACCTTTCCTGTCACCGTGTCAGAATGTGCCAAATCTAGCGCCCTTCTATAAGCCATGTATGTAAAGTGTCTATAGTGTTTACTAATTTAAGGTGATTTCAAAATCCAGTATGATAAAACTAACTACGAAGTATTTATGGGCATTTGTTCCAATATTATTTTTTTTTTTTGGCGTAATTCTTGCCTTTCATTCAATTGTATCATAATTCTATTTTGTATTTTCTGCTTATTTTATCCAA
>NC_090733.1:76846355-76856355 GCF_036898095.1 Palaemon carinicauda | reverse complement strand
TTAGATTATGATCAACTTCCATAGTTCGGTGAAAACGTTTTTTTTTTTTTTTTTTTTTTTTTTTGTTAACGTTGAAATGTATAAATATTCCAAATGTAAAACTCTACTGCAGAAACGACTAAGTTATAAATTAATCAAAATAACTGAAAACATGAAAGAGAAGTGTATAACACCGATGAATTAGAGTACTCAAACTAGTTTATTCTTATTTCTTTGACGAACGATTTCTATGTAACCGTATCTTATTCAAGCGGTCAAGATGATATACCGAGTGATATTTACTACAGGTTTACTTGAATCCTTCTTATCATTCTAAAAAAAAGACAAAATACCTTACTCATTAATAAAATTTTCACGAACTTCTTATGTTTTTCAATCACTTAGATATTTGGCAAACGATAAAAGACCCATTTGCTTTAAAGATATGAAACACTTGGACGATAAAAAAAAAAAAATAGAAACAATCTTACAAGCAATGCGTGCAATCACAATCAGCTCAGAGGCACATCCTACAACTTGTATTTTACATTCAACTTAATATCTGCTGTAGACTCGAGTTACAGTCTTGAGTTGCCAGACACAGCCAAGAACTTCAATGAACCCCTTTTATCAGTGGAAACTTGAATTTAGAATCCCCTCAACCAACTCACAAGAATTAAAGAAAAATTCTAAGCAACAATATTAATTCAGTCAAGTTTCCCATCAGGTTATATTAGTCACAGCAAGCCAAGAGTTATGTCTCTCATTTGCTTCATTATTATAAGTTGAAATCCAGTGCCTGGGAGGAGTCCTGAAGTTAGCTAGCTGCTTGACGCCACTTGTCTCAACAAGTCAGATTGTGATTTCCTTGCCATATGGGAAACACCCGAAACTGAAACGAGTTTTTAGGAATCCCAAACTGAAATGCAGCCATTAATTTTAGCTTTACAATGCCCATATACATGTTAATCTATTTTGTATATATATCTTTGTACCAGATAATACAAGAACCTTTTTTTTTTTTTGATATCTCCAGCGGGCTGCGTTATGGAAAATAGCCCATTCCTCAGAGTATGTGCAAATTCCTATCTTTTAAAATATTCATGAGCCCCTGTTTATATATACACTGCATATATATATATATATATATATATATATATATATATATATATATATATATATTTCCTTTTGCAGGATCGTTTCTTATGTCTGATAAAATTTGATTGCAGTTATAAGTTCTATTTTATCTATATTTGATTAAGCAGTGATGCATACGCACACAGACACAACACACACAAACACAATATATATATATATATATATATATATATATATATATATATATATATGTATGTATATACAAATATATATATACATATATGTATATATATATAAATAAATATATATATATACACACACACACACACATATATATATATATATATATATATATATATATATATATATATATATATATATATATATATATATATATATATCAGACATAAACGCGCTTTCACACACACAATAAATACATAACTATGTGTGAAAATTTGCCTGTTTTTATAATAAATTTAATTTCAATGTATATTTTCCATTTCTATTAAAAGGCAAATGAAACAGTGTACACATGGCTGTAAATATTATCTACAGTTAACTGTATCTAAGTAAAATAAGCTCATGAAGAAATGTAGAAAAAAACAGAACTTATGATTTTAATTGAGATTTCTCCATATCATGTAAAAGTATGTTAGTCACATTGCTCTTGGAAGGTTTTTTTAATGCTTAAAAGTAAATGCTTTTCTTTATTTGATGTGTTACATATATATATATATATATATATATATATATATATATATATATATATATATATATATATATACATATATATATACACATATATATATATGTATATATATAGTGAAATATATATATATATATATATATATATATATATATATATATATATATATATATATATATATATATGTATATATATATAGTGAAATCATCATTACGTCTTAGTGTTTTTGTTTCAGTGGTACAACGTTCTGTTTTTATCATTTAAAAGCTTTAAAATATATGTTAATCCGAGAGCAAGTGACTAAGAAAATTTCTGTCAAAATCCTAAAAGCACTATATCTGAAATTCCATTTCCGAAAATCTGTGATGAAATTAATGAATTTTGTCTGTCTTATGTCAAAGAGCTGTGGGAGCGGAAGATCAGAAATGCCAGAATGGAATAGCCATGCGATGGATTATTTTGATGTTTACCATTCCAAAATTTAGATTTTTCTAGTTTCAAATCTTTCTTAATTTTGAGAAGAGGAAGGTCCAGTGTTTTAAGATGAATAACAATTAGTTGGTATCAGTTGCTTCTCCTTCAGCTGGCCTTTCACATAAGACAGTTATTAAATCTGACTTTTAGAGAGATTCCTCTTCATGTCTGATATGTCCTGCTGGTCGATTTCGTAACATTATATTTTACTTATTGTTTTATGGAAGGCTATTGTTTGTTCTATGAAGGCTCAGGGACGAATCTCCAGTGCCCTGCACTTTCATAATACTCCTCCACTTCTTTGCAATAATATTTTAATAGCCCGCCAACCCCAGAAAACAAAGTGGTCAAGTTTATGAGAAAAGTTTTCAATGATTTCAGTTGTAATGTGGGAAAATTTAGTTTCAAGAAAGATATTTGAGCGAATCTAGTTTTGCTACATTGTTTGAGCCATGGTTAGAGCCACAGGATTTTTTATTGCAGTAATTTTCTATTCACAACTGAAATCAATCACTTACAATATTTTTTCCGGGTATGTTTCACAGATCCTCAACACAGATCACTCCAAAAACACAGGTAGGATCCAGCAAAGAACTCGGACGAATATATCTATATTTATGATTTTTGCTCATTCTAAATAAATCTTTTTTATTAGTCCTATTGCTTTGTAAACTACCGAAAAACCATGGCATTTCTGTATTCACACAACCTTTGTCATGTAAATTAATATTTCTGATTCAATATTTTTATGTATTGCTAACATACTTTCAGGTTTTTAAGTGACAGTTTGTGTGTATATCTTAGTATACATACATTTCTTGAAAAGATCCCATTTCCGTTCCAATTAAGGAAAATAACGTCCGTACTCGTTTTGCTGGATCCTACCAAAATGACCCACATGTACCCTAAAGATATTTTAGGGTACATATATGACAGTTGCACCCGAAACTTTACCTACTGATATTTTTGTGGAAAAGGTAATGAATTCGGGTCTCATGCTCAGGTATTCCTGGTTAAGGAATCCCCAGTTTTCCCTCCCAACTCCCTCCCCCTTATTTGAACTATGTCATGTTCAGGTTATATGTTCTAACCAAGTTTTGTTAAAATGAATCTTGACAATTGCTGGTATCTGGACAAGATCTTTACTTCCTGGGCAGAGTTCCTTTCCATGTGACAAGATTTTATTTTTCTCAATCCCTTTTAAAAGAGTCTAAGGTCTCTCTCTCTCTCTCTCTCTCTCTCTCTCTCTCTCTCTCTCTCTCTCTCTCTCTCTCTCTCTCTCATAAATATAAAACATTGGAAACCAGGTTCAGCAGCTTTAGATAGTCTTAAAGTTTTCCATTTCCTGAATCCAGGTAATTCCTACCGTGCCATGCTTAGTCCAATAATAATTATTTTTGCTTCTTTTGTTACTTATGCTGTACACATCTAGTCGCTAGTTCAGAAATCACAGAGAATATCATGGTGCCTTTAATGAGCTCATTACATGCAAATCTATTTGGTATTTTTGCAATATTTTACGTTTCACTCGTTTAATGAATTTATTTATGTTATTGCTCTTTCCTTATTAATTTTGTTATGATTTTTTAAAAGCTTAAACCTTAGTTTTACTGTATATTCAAACATAATCCTCTCTTTCTCTTTCTCTTTATGAGCGTGTGTGCAAATCTATTTGGCTTTATTTGCAATATTTGATGTTTCACTCTTTTTTATGAATTTATATTAGTGCTCTTCCAAACTTGTTATGATTTTTTAAAACATAATCCTTAGTTCTTCTGTATATTCAACATATTTCTCTCTTTCTCTCTCTATGAGTGTGATAGTGTGTGTGTGCGTTCGTGTGTTTCCTGTTCAGGATTTCTTGTCCAGATGTACCGATAATCTGTAGTGTTTTGGCCGGAGGGCGGGACCGACGAGACCAGAGAAGCTATCCCAGTGATGTAATCAGATTGTAAGTCATCAAGCATAGTTCAAAAATGCTCCGTATTATTTGATCACAGTGTATCTCCCTCCTTTGGCAGCTTCGCTTTGGTCCAGTGAAGGCTAAGTATGAGACGTTTGTTTGTTTATTAATGATTTACCTGCATAAGGTTATATCACAAGGGCATTATTGTCCAAAATTAGATCGAATGCAATTGCTCGGACATTTTGGTGAGTCACATTGCTCAAGTAAGAATACTTACATATTTCTTTTTTTATGTGAAAGCTTTTACCTCATTAGAGACATATCTTCCCTCTGATACAAACAAATAATACTTGGCCTTTGTTGATACCGGAAAGCTGTACTATATGAAAGAATTTGAATCATTATTTTCTAAACCCGAACTTGAGAATATAATCCCTTCTATAAAGTTTATCTTTTGTTAACTAAAAGTACAAAATAAAAGTTCCCGTCAATGACTTGAGAGGAGTTCGTAGCCTCTGGAATTCTAAATTTGGGACGATTAAAAAACTCCCTTCTCTTCTCTGGCTCTGCATCCCGTCCTGTCGAGGCCCCGCCCTTGGCCCAAGACACAGGTCACCTAACTCCCGTTTTCTTTAAAGGAGAAGTGGGGTGACCATGCCAAACACAACCATTGCAAAGTCATATAAGGCTAACAGGTATTTGTATATAAATGAAGATTTTAAAATGTCCAATTCTAGCTGTACGAAAAGAAATGAATAACATTTGTGTAAATAAACTGTGCCTTCAGAAAATCTGCATCTGCTATATGTATATGTATAATAAGAATGAATAAAACATAAGCGTTCACCAGTCTATCCTTATCTTCCGAACACGATATGAGTCTAAGAAATAAAATAGAAAAGTTCAAAAATATTTTAATTAAGATAGAAAATAACTTCATATCAGCCAACAAGTGGAATGACCTGAATACTGAAAAAAGAACAGTAATTATTTGCATGCTAAGCGAAAGATAATATTATTTCTGTTTAATCATTAAAAAAACGGGAAAAAATCTCGATTAAATTTAGGATTTGGGTTCATGTCCCAATTTTACAGTCCACCCAATTAATCCGACCTTTTTCTCTTTTATGCTTAATTGTTAATCATTTCTAGAATTGAAATCAGATTCAAAATCGGAATAATTCAAGCAAATAATATAGAAAACTGCATATGTAACCATCCATCCCTTTTCGATAATCAAGAAATTTTAATTTATTTTAATAATATCATTTACTGTCAATACGTCGAGTATTTCAATTCCATTTAAAAGGAACAGACAAAAGAAATGATCGTGGTCGGATTATTAAGGGTAGACTGTGAATCTGGTAACATATACTTGTATGTCGCTAATTGTTTACTTACTGTCTTGTCTCTCTTCTTTCTATTTCCATCTCTTCTCTCTTGCTGTTTCTTCACTTGCACAATTTCTCTTCCACTATTCTACGTCTGTACTTTCCGACAAAAATATGATCTTGTCAAAATATGAAACTTGTCCTTAAATGTAAAGTTAGAGAGTGGCAATATAAGTCTTTAAAAAGCTTTGGAAAGATAAAATCACTTCTGATGGGTCAAAATCTATATCAAACATGAAATACAAATGGTATATATATATATATATATATATATATATATATATATATATATATATATATATATATATATATGTATATAACGTTGTAACAAATGAAACACAACTCAAGTAATAAAAGATAATCTGCCAGCCATCTGTTTGAAAAGGAATTCTAGGAATAAAAGTTAATAGAAGAAAAATTATACTCAAGGATATATTGAACAATGTGTAGCTAGCAAGTCAGTGTGTTGTATAAAAAACATCTATTATTTTGAAGACATATTTAAAAAGTCATTTCATCCTTATCTGATTTAATATATTCAAAATCTTCAGCTTTGTTACCTTTAGGTTGAAATTTAAGTTGAGATGATATTGAAAAAAAGAATATCAACCTAGAAATGACTATTTCAGATACTGTCGGATAACAATAGCTTCTATGATCAAAATTAAAATACAATGAATTAATGAAATTTTCAACACCTCATATATTTAACATATGTGAGTACATTTGTAAATCTGCTATCACTGCAGAGTTAGATTTGATTATCCTAGAAACATAAGTCACAAGATTGAAAAATTAAATTATGTGAATTTTGTCGAAGGATTTTTTTTTTTAGTTTTGTAGTCAAAAGCTACGATAAAATCCTTCCATGATAACAAAATTATGGACAGAGAGAGAGAGAGAGAGAGAGAGAGAGAGAGAGAGAGAGAGAGAGAGAGAGAGAGAGAGAGAGAGAGAGAGAGAGAGAGAGAGAGTGTGTGTTAATGTCAGAAATAAAGATGCAAAGTGCCACATAGAAAATATCAAACCTTCAGTAATTTTCAATATGAATCCTAGAATTCTTTATCAAGCAGTTTCACATTTGCAACCATTCTCACACCACTGGCTATAAAAAGTAAGTATGGACACACAAACATAGCTAAAACATAGCGATGGTATTCGATGTAGAATCAGCAAGTTTAACATATCACAGCCTAAATGAAGGCGACTCTTCATCATCAAAAGTGATAATTTCAGTCAGAAAATCCAAAAGGCTTTGAGCATATACAACCTCACTTCATTGTCAGAATAAGACATATTGCTTCAAGCGCTCTGGACACAAAGTCTCAGTTCTGACCAATTGGTATTTTAATGCACTTAAGCAATTATGGCTACATGTAAGTACATTTGAGCTTCCTGACATTAGATGTCATTTGTGGCTACTAAATAATTCTAGGAATATTTCATTTCTGACCGATTATTCTTGGATGATATTAAGGTTATTGAAAACAATACAATTTTATGTATCTCTCATATATGGAAGGTGTAATTATAGAAAGATACATCCATATCCCATGTGCTATTATTGTATTGTAAGTTCGTGAACAACATGGTAAGTTATTACTTTTTCTACAGATCAACATATATGCTTACGTTTTGAAATGTATTATCAATTATGAAATCCTGCAGAACATGTATAATACATCAGCTGATTTGACATCCCATAGTAGATTGATGTATGGTATTATTATCAATATTGTTAATAATGTTATTCTTTTATTCATTTATGTTGTTGTTATATCTGTTCCTATTCTTGTTATTATTGTTTTAGCTTTTTATTATAATATCATGAATATTTAACATTCAGTTTTGTTTATTGCTATGAAATAGTCTTAATGATCTGTTATTCTATTAATGCAACGCATAACGCATTGCATATAATACTATCAATGACAGAATGAGGTCTGAAATGGTTTACTTTTTATCAAAATCTAGTTTTTTCTTTGTTTAAAGATACTTATCGGTGAACCTTATTTTACTTTCTAAGTTTTCATGAAACGAGTAATAAGAATTATTCATTGTATTCTGATTCGAGAGACTAAGCCCTAAAGAAATGATTCATAGTTTGTATTGTAAAACATGATGGCAGCGTTTAACTGTTAGTTTATCATTATTAACAGACAAAAAAAAAAAAATGGTTTTCAGCGTAATTGGAGAGCAGTAATGACCAAATCTCCACATTATGCAGAACACTGAGAAGTTAGAAAGGAAAGTAGTTCTGACCAGTTAAATGAAGTTCAAAAGGCATTTGATTCAAATTTCCTGACCCCCCCTGAAATATAACTTTCAAATTATTAAATATAGAACAACAGGAGAATGTTTCATTAGATGTAGAGTCTAGCTTTAAGTGCTCTATGATAAAAAGAATATCCTCAACAAACAACGTTTATCATAGATACTTCAAGAATAGAAAGACAAAGATAGAAAAGCCAGGAAGAACATTTTACGAACGTGTTATTGAGTCTTTAATAGCCGAGTTTTTTGGACCCCTCTTTATGAAGAGGAAACTAATGTCACTTTCCGTTAAATTAATTGTTGATATCAATCGATAGCTTACAATATTTATAAGGATGATCATGAACTTAACTTACGACAATACCGTCCATATCATTACCTTTATATATATATATATATATATATACATACATCACGCACACAAACACACACGCACACACACACACATATATATATATATATATATATATATATATATATATATATATACGGATATATATATATATATAGATGCATATAGTATATATATATATATATATATATCATATATATACATATATATAAATTAAGTATACATATATATATTATATATATATATATATATATATATATATATATATATATATACATATATATATATATATATATATATACATACAGTATATATATGCATGTGTGTATGTATTCATGTATTTATCTATCTGTCTATCTACATATATACATATATGTGTATATATGTATATATATATATATATATATATATATATATACATATATATATATGTATATAAATTATATACACATATATACAGTATAAACACTATATATGGATATCTACATGTTATATATATGTATATATATATATGTATCTATATATATATATATATATATATATATATATATATATATATATGTGTGTGTGTGTGTGTGTGTGCGTGTGTGTGTGTGTTAGTATCTAAGGCTACAGAGGTGTGAGGGCGCACATCAAGCCAGTACAGTAGTCGAATGTGCGGACATGATCCACAGCTAGAATATGTTAATCAGAAGCTCCATCACCTAAGTCGAGTTCTAAGGAAATCCCTTTTCATTGTGGATCTTAATCCTAATTTATGACTCCAATTAAAGACGGAATCTTCAAATTACCTGCCCTTTAACATGTGCTTCTATTCTTCCTTTTGCTCTTCATCTCACGCAGTTAAATGGAGCCATCATGCGGTAGGATATCTGTATTTATGTATAAAAAGGTTCATTTCTTTCTAAGGGGTTTGGGAAATTTTGTATATATATATATATATATATATATATATATATATATATATACATATTTGTGTGTATACAGTATATATATATATATATATATATATATATATATATATGTATATATATATATATATATATATATATTTGTGTGTATACAGTATATATATATACATACATATATATATATATATATATATATGTATATATAATTTATTTCTCTGTGTGGATTATGTCACGTGTAATTTTTATTGTTTTATTTGAGGAAGAAGCTTTTAGGATTGACAAATGTGATATCGGTTTTGATGAAAAATCAGTAAAGTTATTTCATTATGCTACTGTTTACTAAGAATTTTCATATATAGATCTCTCTCTCTCTCTCTCTCTCTCTCTCTCTCTCTCTCTCTCTCTCTCACAAAGACATAGATCTTAAAAATCATAATTGATTCGACGTGACGAGTGAATTATACAGTTTAAAAATACGAGACATTTGATCAAACTTTATTTAGATCAATATGATTAAGCAAATTTTTGGATAGTTTGACTGAAATTTACCTGTGCATTGCAACAATCTTCAGTTTCCTTTCCTTAAGGTTTCTTTCTCATAAACAGTTAAGTCTCATATTCAAAGATATACCAACATATGTACCTCTATATTCCTTTTCAGTAAATTATTCATAAAATAATTTACAAAATCTCATTAGTTATTTAATATTAAGAATTATTATGAACTCATGAAGACAATCTTGTCTTGTAAATAAACGTACATATACGTACATAAGTAAATGAATATATATATATATATATATATATATATATATATAGTATGTATGTATGTATATATATATATATATATATATATATATATATATATATATATATATATATATATATATATAAATGTATGTGTGTGCC
>NC_090733.1:76828855-76841355 GCF_036898095.1 Palaemon carinicauda | reverse complement strand
CATCATTATCTTTTGCATATGATTTTTATTCATAATCCTACATAAACATTAGACCAGATACCTCAACTTCCAATTTTTTTGCCGATGACATTTCTGTAACATGAAATGATCTAATCCCTCATTTATTTTTCAACCAACGACATTTTTGTAACATTAAATGAATTGATACCTCATTATTTTGCCAATGACATTTCTATAACATGGAATGGATTAATCCCTCAGTTGTTTTAACCAACGATATTTCTGTAACATAAAATGAATTAATCCCTCATTTTTTTTTTTATAACCAATGACATTTCTGGTGTTCTTCCACGACCCCAGGACCAGCACCAAGGCGACAGCAACAGCGAGGGCCGGCCAACAGAGACAAGATCAACGGAGAGGAGACCCCAGAGAGCAGCAGTGTCTTAGGCAGCGGGGGCGTCTCCTCCAGGGGGCAGAGCCCCACCACCATCGTGAACGTCGCCGACATCAAGAGAAGTCCAAGCCCCCGGGGGGCGTGTCCAACCCCCGATTAGGATAGGATGCTTCAGCCAGCGACGTTTTTATTTTTCCTTTCCTTAGATATCTTTAGGTATCCTACACCCTTTTCATAAGAAGCAAATGAAATTGCCCTCAAAGGGCGACTTCTCTCTTTGTGTATCATACTGTAATATTTTTTTAAGAAAAAAGATGAGTGAATTTATGAAAAAAAAAATATTATGTGTAGTGAACATATTATTATTATTATAATTATTATTATTATTATTAGAATTGTCTGGTGATGGAAGAGTTATGGCATTTAACTAATAGACAGTGAAGTTTAAAATGGTTTCAGACAGTCACTCATAAAAGCTCTTATTAATTTATATTTTTAGAAAAGGGAACCGTTTTCTTTTGTATAGTACTTATTTGTACCGTTGGGTTCATTATATCCTTTATAAATTATGTTATTAGAAAATGTCAGTTTTCGCACGATTTCTCAGAGTATACTTTTAGATCAAGAGAAGAGAAAGAAAGAAGGAAAGAAAGAGAACCAGGCAAAATAGTCTGAAGAGAAATACAGAATTTCATCTGATAACATTAAAAATGCATTGTCAAGTTAGAAGTCTAGTCAAATTTATCTGTCCTTTTTATTCTTTTTTTTTTTCTTTCCTTTTCGTGAGTGAATTT
Source organism: Palaemon carinicauda (assembly GCF_036898095.1). Lineage (NCBI taxonomy): Eukaryota > Metazoa > Arthropoda > Malacostraca > Decapoda > Palaemonidae > Palaemon > Palaemon carinicauda. The sequence goes on along the minus strand of NC_090733.1, from coordinate 76,840,203 downwards.
ATCGTTTGTATCTACCATCACAGAAAGGAGCCTTAAGCACTGAGTAACTCCAGGTTATAGAAAAAATGCAAAAAAAAAAAAAAAAAAAAAAAAAAAAGATATATCTTTCTACTCTTCTTTAATTGATAAAATCGGACTTTACTCGTCGTCCCGACAGTCTCATCTTGATTGGTAAATGAATCATACGTCAACACTAAATGAATAGAACTCTTTCTTCATCTTTCTCTCTCTTCCTCTTGGTCGAATCAAACGAAATATATTGTCGAGAAGGGCAGAAGGAGGAGGAGGAGGAGGAGGAGCTTTTTAAAAAGTCTTTTTTAGAGAATGTTCAAGCGGAGTCTATGAAAGGTGGAGCAGCACAATCAAAACTTTCAAAAATGTTAAGTAGAGGTGGAGAGGTTTTTTTTTTTCAAAACTCCGCTTTGCTGTGAACAGGCCTTACATACGTACTGTATACAGTATAATTATTATTATGATGTATGTATACTTGGACAGTTTCTTGATAGCAAATGAAAGTTTCCCTGTAAAGCATATATACATTGACAGTCTTTTTTTTTTTCTTTTGTCTCCAAATAAAATCAGATTTCGATTCTCAAAAATATTCTTTGACTCGTTTATTTATTTCCTTCATCTTTTTTTTTTTAATTTTATTCTCCGGCATGATGGATTGTTCCATGATGACAGTCGACCAGATTAAACGTTGATTTAGGCACAGGACTTGCAGGTACAAAACTAGGAACTTCTCAAAGAACTTATAAAACCGGCAACTTGACTTATTCCCGCATATCGTATGTACCACCTAGGGATAACCAGTCTCTCTCTCTCTCTCTCTCTCTCTCTCTCTCTGCTTTTAACAATGCCACATCAGCGCAATATCAAATTAGATTTCACATAGTTTACGAGGTTAATATAAATGAAAATAAAAGTTCAAATACATATCTTGATGAGGTTTTAGTAATTCTCTCTCTCTCTCTCTCTCTCTCTCTCTCTCTCTCTCTCTCTGCTTGTAACAATGTTACATCAACTCAATGTCAAATTAGATTTCCACAATAGTTTACGTGGTTAACTTACATAGTAAATTGCTGTCAAGAATCTGTCTTATAGATGTGTAATGTCCAATATTTTTGTTCAAACACTGGATATCCATATAGCTGATAAATGTCTGAAATCTCCTCAATGTAAATTACATATAAACAGGTATTTGTGTTCGTAGTTATGATACATGCATAGTCACGCCCACAAAAACACACAGGAGGAAGATTTGGTTCTCCCACAGAGTAACGACTACTCTGGGTGACACCCAAAACAGTATTTCTATCTTTATTTCTTTCTATACATAGTATAGAGTCTGGAAAACGTTTGTTCAAAATAAACATTTATTAAAGAAAACTAACGGGACTTTTTAAAGCTACGATTTAGTGTTACTTCCTGTTAACAGTAAATGTTATAGACCAATCGAAATGAAAACCTTGTTGTTATTCGAAGGCCGTTTAGCAGTTTATGGTTATCCAGAAGTTAGACGGTTGTTCATACGGTACCAGTGTTCTACCTCTTTTTGTGATTATTTTACATAATGCTCTCTTATTATTGTCCATTTTAAGAAACGACGAAAAGCAAACAAGCATGGCACACTACATTCATTGGTTTATAGGGTTGTTTTTGCGACTTGTGTCGTCCGATGTCTGTGGAAGTAGGCGTTGATGGTCGATTTGTTACCAGCTCTTTCAGAACTTACCCACCAAGACTAATTAATTGGATGGATTTTAGGTAACATTTGAATGACCATATAAGTTGACGACGTTCAAGAAGGTTGTGACTAACTGCTAATTTAGTTTCTGACAGAAAGATGGGGAGAAAGAGCGAGCGTTACGCAAGAATGTGCTAAATTGTGTATATTCTAGTGATTAGGTGACAAATGAAAATTCATTTCTTAAATTTCTTTATTACTAATGTTGCTGTTATTAGTGCAGGTGATGTGTTGATGGTAACGGCAGAAATTGCACAGAATGTGAAAATATCTGATGGCAATGAAATGAGGAAATGAGGAAAATCTTAGGAAATACGCCAAATCAGTTCTTGTTTACTTGGATTTGACGACAGAAATCCTAAGTTATCTACTCTTGGCAAGTTCATGATTAATTAGTTTAGACTAGATCGGTGCCAATCGTCGATATCTACTGTTGATGCAGTATTTTCATCTCGAGTGGATGTTCCAGGACAATTTTTTTTATATAATTTCGAATTGACAGTTTTGGGTCAAAAGAAACGCTAGCTGTTTTTTCCAGTAATCAAGAGATGCTATTAAAACCAAGGTTTCTTTTCTCACTAGAACTTTCAACCAAACAAAGTGAAAGAGTCGCAGCTTCACATCAGTAAGCAACATCAGTTTGTTTGTAAACAAGAGAAGCAACATCTGTTTGTTTTGTAAACAAGATCGATATTATTCCATATAATTTTGAGGCTATGTGTACATGTGCGCTTGAATTATAAGTCAGAAAATCGGAGCAAGAAAAATATTGTGTTGAATATGGACCTCATTGTTCTATCCATAGATATAAACTCTTATTCATTATGAAGAATATAACCAATGAATTATTCAATGTAAAACTGCTACAGGGTATAATTATGGAGGATGTGGGCAATGTTTGTTAACCTTATCTCCCGATCGCTATTATTGCAAGGAAAATTAGCATTATTTTCCACATGTAATCTATAGGTAAATGGATTTATTTCGTTATCTCCTGCCTCTGTTAGTTCTCTGTCTCTTCCCTTTTGGATTACCAAAAAACGTCACCTTTTTTTTTTATTCACAAGATATTGTTTTCCTTGCTTTGTTATGAAGGAGATGCTCGCTTTTCTTTTACATAATCTTATAATTCAATTCACCAGAGTTGCAGTCTGCAATGTACTTTTACACCATGTCGTGCCTTGCAATTCTGATTATTTATCTATCTATGGATCTATCTATCTTTTTGTCTATTTGTACATATTCGATCTTTGAATGAGTGATAAGAAAATCTATCTGTCTATCTATCTGTATTCTTTTGAGTGACAAAATTAGAATGCTGCTTATCTGTCTATTTATCTATGTATCTGTCTATCTGTACTCTTTCGATCTTTGTATGAGTGACCAAAAATTTTGCTTACCTATCTATCTATCCATCTAAGAAGTCTATCAATCTATCTATCTGCATTTTTTATCTTTGTACGAGTGACAAAAATGACACTGTATGCTGTGAAATCATGTTTCAAAACTGATGTAATTCTAAGTTTCATGTGATTAATAATATAGGAATTTCGTTAATGTAATGGGGTTGGCTTCCTCAACTAAGATTTCACAGCCGGTGTCTATTTTCCATTAATAACTACTAATAATTGCGTTTTAATCCTTTTTATCCTTCTTCCATATCTTTTTACATTTGTAAAATGATTGTTGAATAATAAGGCATGACTGGAACTTATGTTAATACGAAAAGGAAATTACTTTTCACGATGTCAGAGTAAGTTGAAATTATCAATAAAATGTTTTTCAACGATCTTATTACGTATATATATATATATATATATATATAGGCCTACACATTCCAATGTCGTATAATTATAAACAATATTTTTGCTTTGTTATTAGCCGAGTCAATCTCCTTCTGCTTAAACGATTTGTATATTATTTCCCGGAAGTTAGTTTATAATATGTACGTATTAAAATCAAAATAGATAGATTTTACAAGATTACAGTATTGCATGTTTTCCTGTCTTTTATTTATTCATCTCTTTTCACAAGACATCCACCGATTTAATGAACCAATGAGAAAGGTGACTTTTTTAGGACCTGGTTCTCATTCGCTCACTAGAATCGTCGTCTAAGGGGATAGTTAGGGTTCACAGTATATCAGAAAGCCCACAACATGCCAGGGTTCTGAGATCCCACATTATTTTTTAGTTTGTTGATTCAGTGGGAGTAGACGTAGACCTACTCAATTTTATTAGAAAAAAAGAAGACATGTTTCTGGTTGGACTGAGAAGGTGCTAATGTGACTTTGCATTTGTTCAGCCTATTCCATTCTCCTTTTTTTTTTCTTTTTGCCTATGTGTATAATACTGTGTTTTTTGGAGAACAATAAATCCTACACGGCCACGGTTATTAATTTTTCTTGAAATCCTTCAATAATGATGTATATGGTGGCGCTATTCTTGGTTTATATTAACTCAGGAATAGCTTTGACAGTGATGCTTCATATGATCTTGAGTAGTTCCGTCGACTGGGATTCAAGAATCTGTCAGGATGAGTGACACCTTGCAAAAAATATCTGAATGATGAAGCTGGGATAAAATTGATTCGCAGGATAATACTCTCAAACATAAATTTTCTTAGAAATAGTTCCTTTGCCTGTTAAAGGAATTTAAAGGTCACTCATTAAGAGGCAAGGGACAGGGGCAATGGCCTAGCAGGACAATGCCCCAGAACAGGGGTTCCCAACTTGGGGTGCATGTACCCCCGATGGTAATTGATTACTCTTCAAGGGGTACATTGGGTGTGAGAGAATAGCCAATACTGCGCAATGCATGAGGTAATCTGCAGTGAGATTGAATAATAGAATTACATCACAATTCCAATTTCATTGTTTCTTTTATCCATCCTCAATTTTAAGGGTATACAGGATTCTATAAAAATGCCCAAGGGGTACAGAAGAACAGAACGGTTGGGAAGCCCTGCCCTAGAGACTGACTAAACATATAAGCTTATGAACAGCGTCCAAAACCCCTTATGAGGTTGCAGACACTACAAGAAACAATTGAACACAGGTTGGTCTCGAACCCCAGTCCAGCACATCACTAGGCAGGGGCATTTCCAATAGGCTACCACAACGTTCTTCACTGAACTGTTACTCCAGGAATTTTTACATTCTACTGAACAGATGCAATATCGAGTCTGGAGTGTAAAAAACAAAATTCGAATTTGATAACCTAAAGCCAGAAGTGTATCTTTATAGTAAGGATTATAAAGAGATTATCTGTACTAACATCATGTGTTATCTAATTCAAGTAGTTCGTTACTATTTGTTTGTATGTGTATATAGAATTTTCGGTACGAATAATATAATGAGTGGCATCTGATAAATTTACTTTAATAATCTATAATTAAAAAGATATTTCTGGTCGTAATGAATTTCAATGACTATCAAAAGATTCAGTTTGGCAGAATACTATCATTCATATAATTATATATATACTGTATATATATATGTATATATATATATATATATATACATATATATATACAGTATATATATATATATATATATATATGTATATATATATATATATATATATATATATGTGTGTGTGTGTGTGTGTGTGTGTCTGTGTATGTGCGTGTGTGTGTATAGTATATATATAAATATATATATATATGGATATGAATTTATAATATATATATATATATATATATATATATATATATATATATATATTTACACATATTTTTGTTTATATATAAATTCATATATACACATACATACAATGGGGAAATTACCAGCTACTATAAAAGTGATATTCAGTTTTCTTTATATGCTTGTAATATTTAAAATATTAAGAATATCTTGAAGAAGAATATGAGTCGATCATAATAATATGATGGCCTTACTACAATATTAATGGAACTGACATCGCTACTAGTACTTGGGTTCAAGATTTATGCTTAGAGCAGTGGTTCTCAAATGGCGGTTCGTGGACCACAATTGGTCCACAGTCATTTCTCATGTGAACCTCAGGTCATCCACCATATCTGGTAATAAACTGGAAATACTGAAGATGAATATGATTTATATAATATCCAGTATGAAGAATTTAATCTTGTTGATTAATTGGTTATTCATTTTCCTATATCATTTCCATTCAAGAGATACATTGACGGTCATCAAGTAGTAGCTACTAAGTAATAACCTTTCCAGTGACGTAGTTATAAGAGTTATCCTTATTAGAAAATAAAGTGGTCTTAGATATACACTGTTAAAAAAACCGTAATTGTAAATGGAAATTTTCCGTAAAAATAGGCAGCTCTCAGCCGTATTTGAGTAAAATACAGGAGACCGTAATTTTTACCCTACTTAGTTATTATGTTTTACGGGTTGGTGACCGTAATATCACTACTTAACATCAATATATCAGATTTTAAAACGGCAAATGCCTGGCAACATTTATTCCAAGATTTTTTCCCGTATATTTTTACGGCAAATTTTTAATAGTGTATGCTTTTCAGTGGGTTGGTGACCGGTATATAGCCTGATTCGATTTGAGTACAATGTCACGATCTCTTATAGGACATACGTCTTTCTGAATTCTATTTTTTTTTTTACACAAAAATCCACATATACTTTGTATGTCCATCGGTATAAGGGTTACAAGTATTTCCCATTTAGCTTCCTACATTTTTTCTTCCTTATTTCTATTTTCTCTCTGATTTCATCATAGTTACCTTCATCATTCATAAACATCTTTCTATTCTCAAAATAAGAAAACTTAGTAGATATTGAATAGATATCATGTACTAATATGACATGAATATAAATGACCATTAAGTATACGAAAATACAGTGATTAAAGGCCATTCATGAATATCAGAGGCAAGGGACAGTGACAGCGCCCTTGAGACTAACCGTATATTCATATGATCAGTGCTATAGCACCCTCTCCACCCAAGCTAGGACCAGGGAGGCCCAGGCAATGACTGCTAAGGACACAGCAGGTAGACCTATGGGCATCCCCTTAGCTCACAAGGATGGTGAGGTTGCAGATACTACAGACAACTATTAAGCTTGAGCGGGGCTTGATCTCCCGTCCAGTAGAATGCCAGGCAGGGACTTTTCCAAATGGCCACCACCCTTCCTTTAGCTAGGAACAATAAGTGGCTATTGTAAAGACTATGAAACAGCTGAGGCAAGGAATGAATATTGGAGAAACCACAGGAATAGAGATATCATTCCTATATAGAAATTATTGGATAACTATTGAAGGCTATCTATCTTTAAGCAGTTCATGCATATGATTATAACACTTTAAATATGAGTAGAAAAGGTTTGCATATGAAGTTATGGAAATTTCAAAAAGAAAATTATTTGAGCTTGAATAGGAAATGGTTATACTTATTAGAAATTTGTCCTCGATGAGGTATTTAGCATCTGAATGGTTAAATTACCTACGCAAGAAATAAGAAATTAAAAATGATATACATTCATATATACTAGATATATTGAAAAATCACAATCACCTTATTCACTTGTGTTTGTTATAAGATGATGTATCATTCACAAAGTAAATACACAAATACACTTATATATATATATGCATATATATATATATATATATATATATGTATATATATATACACATATATATATATATATATATATATGTGTGTGTGTGTATATATATATATATATATATATATATATATATTTATATATATATATATATATATATATATATATATATATATATATATTACATATATATGTATGTATGTATATATATATATATATACAGTATATATATATATATATATATACATAAATATATATATATATACATTTATAATATTTAGGCTACATATAGATATATCTTTATATACGGTATATGTATATATTTGAATATATATGTATTCATGTATATGTATGTATATTCGCACATATGTGTATATATAAATGTACTATATATATATATATATATATATATATATATATATATATATGTATATATATATGTATATATATATTATGTCAGAAGACATATTTGTTAGAGGGGATGTCTTCATATGTCATTCAGCCAAGCTTCTGTTATTCACTAAAGTCTGATAGTTATTCAGTATATAATTTATTTCACAAGTCAACATAAACGTGTTAATTTTTAATTGAATGTATTATATTGATCGAGAGTGGCTGAAGAATAGTAACTTGTGATCATTGGATGTCCAGTTGCATGTAACAGGAGACAAGTATCAATAGGTTTAAAGGTTTAAAGTCCGCTCATAAATGGCAGAGGCAATGGGCAGTGAAATTGCCTTATCAAGCAGGACAATGCCCTAGAGATTAACCAAATTACATATGATCAGCACCCAGTTCCTTCTTCACCCAAGCTAGGACCAACGAGGGTCAGGCAATGGCTGGTGATGACTCAGCAGATAGATCTATAGGTTCCCTCAAACCCTCCATCCTTAGCTCACAAGGATGGCGAGGTTGCAGCGACCAAGGCACTAAAGAGTTTGAGCAGGACTCGAACCTAAGTCTGGCAATCACTAGGCGAGGACGCTACCATCAGCTTCTGAGAGCCAATGAGATAGTGAGAAAGAATAATAAATGAGAAAGGATTTGTAAGCGAGAACAATGTTCTATTTAAGAAGCTGTTGTATTGTGAAGAAAATTCATAAAGAAAGATTATTTGAAAATTAAACTAACATTAAAAAAACAGGCAAATTAGGTGTTGCTATCTGACTGAATGCGATCCAGCCTTGACGGACTGAATCTCTCTAGTACTGCATCGTTAAATGTACTAAATGGAACAGAGAAATTGCCTGAAGATTCAACAAAGAATTTTTGTTTGTAACTACTTGTATAATGTTTATAAAAAGGACTGTTGTGGACCAAACAGGATAGTTCACATATTAAAGAATAAAATGATCAATGGGTTGTGGTGTTACTGTAACCGAGCGGGTTTGTGATACTGTAAACGAGTTAAAATATATATATATATAGAATCATTAGATATGCAACTGGTGCGTATTGATGTAGGTGGTATCAAAGTCACTCTGGGTGGTACATTAGTGGCCGAGAGCCATTAAACATTTCTTAATGGAATTTAATAAGCTCTTTGAATATGTATATGGAGAGTGATTGGCATAAAGTAAAATTGGGTCTGGAAGAAGGGCGGGTTATTTCTATATGGACGGAGTTATATAAAAAGCCAAAGTAATGAAATTACACATTGATACAAATTTATGATATAAAAACACGATTCAGAAATGGAGTCTTTAATATTCGTTGTTTGAAGGTTTTAAAGGTCGCTTATGAATAGCAGAGGCAAGGCACAGTGACAATGCCCTAGCTAGCAGAAGAATGTCCTAGAGACAGGCCATATATAATGAACATGTGATCAGTGTCCAAGTCCCCTTTTCACCCAACCTAGGACCAGGGAGGGCCAGGCAATGGCTACTCATGACTCAGCAGGTAGACTTTAGGCTCCCCAAAATCTATCATCCTTATCTTACAAGGATGGTGAGGTTGCAGACACTACTGTACAAGAAACTGTCGAGCTTGAGGCGGACTTGAACCTAGGTCTGACGATCGCCAGGCAGGGATGTTTCCAATAGGCCACTATAATGGTTTAGAATAGCAAAGAGAAATTGCAAAACTTAATAAGAGGTTGAAAATATCTTCAAGAGGAGCTATTTGTTAATACATGTTAGCAAGCCCAAGGCCAAGAGAAAACACAGTGATTGTTGATATAGATGAAGTGTGGATGTTGAAGGTGAATGAAAGGGAAAAATTGAGCTGTTAAGATTAGTGTGGGTGGAAATATGGAGGTCTGGTAATTTTTTTTTTATTATTATTATTATTATTATTATTATTATTATTATTATTATTATTATTATTATTATTATATTAACTAAGCTACAACCCTAGTTGGCTGATTAATTCTAAGTTATCTGGCACCCTGACATCTAAGGTCATTGACGCCGAAAAAAAACCCTATTTGCAAAGGCAGGATACTATAATCTCAAGTGGTCTAACCGGAAAAATATCCCAGTGAGGAGAGGAAATAAGGAAACAGATAGAATGGTGCGCCGTAGTGTACCCTCAAGCAAGTGAACTCTAACGCAAAACAGTGGAAAACCATGGTAAAGAGGCTATGGCACTACCCAAGGTTAGAGAACAATGATTTGATTTTGGAGTGTCCTTCTCCCAGAAGAACTGCTTACCTATGGCAAGCAGTTCTTCTGGGAGAGTCTCTTCCGCCCTTACAAGTGTTTGTAAAGAATCTGTAACTGGGATGTTCTAAACAGAAGGAACAGCTGGAAGCTTAGTAAAGGCAGTCCAAATAGGATGAAGAGGGAATTGCAAAGGTAGAAATTTACATCCAGAAAGTGAGATGGTTCTTGCAAGATTGATGGTAATGTGACGTACAGATGGGCGCAGGAATTCCTGGTAAGTGGTTTGAGTAAGTGCATCCTGTCACATCCTTACTCGGACGGTGAGCAACCAAACAGATAGTATAGTGAGAGATGGGATAATTGATCGGTGGGGCAACCGACAGGAACTCTCTGCTCAGTAGGAGTGTAGCAGGGTGCACTTCCCCAGAGCAGGGTGTACCAGGAATCCCTGTGTCCGATTGTACACGTAGATAAGGTTTCGACGCATTGGAATATATTTTACCTAATAAAGAGTATGAATACACAAATGTATATAAGAATAGAACAGCAAGGAAAAGAATAAAAGATTGACACTGAAAATTCTTCGCCAGGTATTTCATACTACAAACTAAAGAACTGACCAACAATGAAACCTGGCAATGGCTACAGAATAAGGGAACTTAACCAAGAAACGCAAGGATTGATAATAAAGCAAAAAATTAAACACTTGGAGCTAGTCAAATGAAAGAGCAATAGACGGAAATATATGGTAAAAGTAGAAAATATAAACCAGCATTAGCACAGGGTCAGTATGAAGAGAAACACGATAGGGTCTATATAAAGAACTATCCTCCACTGTGTAAGATGGCATCAATGACAATCTCTGTTCTGATGCCAGATACTATCTAATAATCAATCTAATAATACTCTATGAGAAATATGAATTATTATGCAACAAGTGGTACGAATATCTCAGTATGTAGTGGGAAACGAGGTGGGTAAATTACTCTGGGACTATAGAATCGTTATGGACAGTGAGATACGATCACATCAACCAGACGTCTTTGTTCAATAAAAAAAATAAAATAAAAAAAAAAATAAACAAGGCATTTGTTATGGATGTCGCAGTACCGTGTGACTCGTAAATGGAAAAGAAAGAGAGAAGACATACAAGGAGAGGCAGTGTCCAAAATTATCGGAGTTCTTGGCACAATACCAAAATCAGTGAAGAGATAAAAAGATTGGGAGCTGAAGTAGCCCCGGGAATCATGCAATAGAACGAGGGAATCATGAGATAGCAGGACGAGCCTGGAACCCCACACTATATTTTATGTTCACTGCCTTCTATTGTTTCCTCCCCTTTCTTCCATCTGGCTACATGCTGATTGTAAGCTTTGTAAACTAGCCAAAGATGATACTGATGATTTTGTATGTTGACTAAAATCTT
>NC_090733.1:76808855-76816355 GCF_036898095.1 Palaemon carinicauda | reverse complement strand
TCGCTCAAGCATCAAAGCATTGGGATGTGTTGGTCAACTCGAGCTCCCGAGGCAGTAGCGTCTCGAATTGGGTCGTAAATACGCTTAAGAATTATTGTGAGTGAGAAACACCCTTTATCGATTAGCACATGAGTAATACAAGCATTGTTTTACACGTCTAAATACGTTCATTTTTGTTCTTCTTTGACGCTATGGGAATGATGGCAATGCCGAGATTAATCCTTTTTTTATTTTCCTGATGTTCATTGTTATTTCTTTATTGCTTGTTTTCCATTTTCTGGTTTAGTGCTTTGGATTCACGATAAGGTTACAATTAAAAAAATATTGTCTAAAAAACCGGAATTATCAATCTCGAATTTTATTAGGTAAAGAACAAAAATGATCAATATTAAAAATTATTATCTGAAGAACAAGAATTAACAACTTCTAAAACTATTTTCTGAGGAACAAGAGATATCAATTTCAAAAACTATTATCTAAAGAACAAAAATTATCAATTTCGAAAACTATCACCTAAAGAACAAGAATTATCAATTTCGAAAACTATTATCTAAAGAACAAAAATGATCAATTTCGAAAACTATCATCTGAAGAACAAGAATTATCTATTTCGAAAACTATTATCCATTGAAAAGGAAATATCAATTTCGAAAACTATTATCTTGAGAACAAGGATTATCAATTTCGAAAACTATCACCTAAAGAACAAGAATTATCAATTTCGAAAACTATTATCCATTGAATAGGAAATATCAATTTCGAGAACTATTATCTTGAGAACAAGGATTATCAATTTCGAAAACTATCATCTAAAGAACAAGAATTATCAATTTCGAAAACTATTATCCATTGAATAGGAAATATCAATTTCGAAAACTATTATCTTGAGAACAAGGATTATCAATTTCGAAAACTATCATCCAAAGAACAAGAATTATCAATTTTGAAAACTATTATCTTGAGAACAAGGATTATCAATTTCGAAAACTATCATCCAAAGAACAAGAACTATCAATTTCGAAAACTATCACCTAAAGGAAAAGAATTATCAATTTCGAAAACTATTATCCATTGAATAGGAAATATCAATTTCGAAAACTATTATCTTGAGAACAAGGATTATCAATTTCGAAAACTATTATCTTGAGAACAAGGATTATCAATTTCGAAAACTATCATCAAAAGAACAAGAATTATCAATTTCGAAAACTATCATCCAAAGAACAAGGATTATCAATTTCGAAAACTATCATCCAAAGAACAAGAACTATCAATTTCGAAAACTATCACCTAAAGGACAAGAATTATCAATTTCGAAAACTATTATCCATTGAATAGGAAATATCAATTTCGAAAACTATTATCTTGAGAACAAGGATTATCAATTTCGAAAACTATCATCCAAAGAACAAGAATTATCAATTTCGAAAACTATTATCTTGAGAACAAGGATTATCAATTTCGAAAACTATCATCTAAAGAACAAGAATTATCAATTTCGAAAACTATTATCCATTGAATAGGAAATATCAATTTCGAAAACTATTATCTTGAGAACAAGGATTATCAATTTCGAAAACTATCACCTAAAGAACAAGAATTATCAATTTCGAAAACTATTATCCATTGAATAGGAAATATCAATTTCGAAAACTATTATCTTGAGAACAAGGATTATCAATTTCGAAAACTATCATCCAAAGAACAAGAATTATCAATTTCGAAAACTATTATCTTGAGAACAAGGATTATCAATTTCGAAAACTATCATCTAAAGAACAAGAATTATCAATTTCGAAAACTATTATCCATTGAATAGGAAATATCAATTTCGAAAACTATTATCCATTGAATAGGAAATATCAATTTTGAAAACAATTATCTTGAGAACAAGGATTATCAATTTCGAAAACTATCATCTAAAGAACAAGAATTATCAATTTCGAAAACTATTATCTTAAGAACAAGAGTTATCAATTTCGAAAACTATTATCCATTGAATAGGAAATATCAATTTAGAAAACTATTATCTCGAGAACAAGGATTATCAATTTCGAAAACTATCATCCAAAGAACAAGAATTATCAATTTCGAAAACTATTATCTTAAGAACAAGAGTTATCAATTTCAAAAACTATTATCCATTGAATAGTAAATATCAATTTCGAAAACTATTATCTTGAGAACAAGGATTATCAATTTCGAAAACTATCATCCAAAGAACAAGAACTATCAATTTCGAAAACTATCATCTAAAGATCAAGAATTATCAATTTCGAAAACTATTATCCATTGAATAGGAAATATCAATTTCGAAAACTATTATCTTGAGAACAAGGATTATCAATTTCGAAAACTATCATCTAAAGATAAAGAATTATCAATTTCAAAAACTATTATCTTGAGAACAAGGATTATCAATTTCGAAAACTATCATCTAAAGATCAAGAATTATGAGTTTCGAAAACTATTATCCATTGAATAGGATATATCAATTTCGAAAACTATTATCTTGAGAACAAGGATTATCAATTTCGAAAACTATCATCTAAAGATCAAGAATTATCAGTTTCGAAAACTATCATCTAAAGAACAAGAATTATCAATTTCGAAAACTATCATCCAAAGAACAAGAATTATCAATTTCGAAAACTATTATCTTAAGAACAAGAGTTATCAATTTCGAAAACTATCATCTAAAGAACAAGAATTATCACCTTCAAAAACTATTATCTTAAGGACAAGAGTTATCAATTTCAAAAACTATCATCTAAAGAATTATCAATTTCAAAAACTATTATCTTAAGAACAAGAATTATCAATTTCAAAAACTATCATCTAAAGAACAAGAATTATCAATTTCGAAAACTATAATCTAAAGAACAAGAATTGTCATTTTCGAAAACTATTATCTTAAGAACAAGAGTTATCAATTTCGAAAACTATTATCTAAAGAACAAGAATTATCAATTTTGGAACCTATCATCTTCACAACAAGAGCTATCAATTTTGAAAACTATCATCTAAAGAACAAAAATTACCAATTTTTTAAGACAGTCATATAAAGAACAAGAATTATATATTTCGAAAACTATCATCTAAAGAACAAGAATTATCTATCTCAAAAACTACCATCTAAAGAACAAGAATTACCAGTTTCAAAACTATCATCTTAAGAACTAGAGTTATCAATTTCGAAAACTATCATCTACAGGACAAGAATTATCATTCTCAAAAACTATCATCATAAAAGAGTTATCAATTTCGAAAACTATCATCTACAGAACCAGAATTATCATTCTCAAAAACTATCATCTTGAGAACAAGAGTTATCAATTTCGGAAACTGTCATCTAAAGGAAAAGAATAATCAATTTCGAAAACTATCCTCTAAAGAATAAGAATTATCAACTTCAAAAACTATCATCTAAAAACAATAATCATCAGTTTCGAAAACTATTATTTTGAGAACAAGAATTATAATTTTCGAAAACTATTATCTTCAGAACAGGAGTTATCAATTTCGAAAACTATCATCTAAAGAACAAGAATTATCAATTTCGAAAACTATCGTCCAAAGAACAAGAATTATCAATTTCGAAAACTATTATCCAATGAGCAGGAATTATCAATTTCGAAAACTATCATCTTGAAAACAATAATTATCAATTTCGAAAACTATCATTTGAAAAACAGAAGTTATCAATTTCGAAAACTATCATTTAAAGAACAAGAGTTATCAATTTCAAAAACTATCATCTAAAGAACAAGAATTATTAATTTCAAAAACTATCATCTTAAGAACAAGAGTTATCAATTTCGAAAACTATTATCCAATGAGCATGAATTATCAATTTCGAAAACTATCATCTTGAAAACAATAATTATCAATTTCGAAAACTATCATCTGAAAAACAGAAGTTATCAATTTCGAAAACTATCATTTAAAGAACAAAAGTTAACAATTTCGAAAATTATCATCTTAAGAATAAGGATTATCAATTTCAAAAACTATCATCTAAAGAACAATAATTATTAATTTCAAAAACTATCATCTATAGAACAATAATTACCAATTTCGAAAACTATCGTCTAAAGAACAAGAATTATCAATTTCGAAAACTATTATATAAGGAACAAGAATTATCAATTCAAAAACTATCATTTAAAGAACAATAATTATTAATTTCGAAAACTATCCTCTTATGAACAATAGTTATCAATTTCGAAAACTATTATCCAGTGAAGAGGAATTATCAATTTCTAAAACTATCATCTTAAAAACAATAATTATCAATTTCGAAAACTATCATATGAAGAACAAGAGTTTTCTATTTCGAAAACTATCATCTAAAAAACAAAAGTTAGCAATCTCGAAAACTTTCATCTAATGAACAATAATCATCAATTTTGAAAATTATTATCCAATGTATAGGAATTATCAATTTCGAAAACTATCATCTTAAGAAAAAGGATTATCAATTTTGAAAACTATCATCTAAAGAACAATAATTATCAATTTTGAAAACTATCATCTAAAGAACAATAATTATCAATTTCGAAAACTATCATCTAAAGAACAATAATTATCAATTTCAAAAACTATCATCTAAAGAACAAGAATTATCAATTTCGAAAACTATCAGCTAAAGAACCAGAATTATCAATTTCAAAAAATATCATCTAAAGAACTATAATTATCAATTTCGAAAACTATCATCTTAAGAACAAGAGTTATCAATTTCGAAAACTATAATACAATGAACATGAATTATCAATTTTGAAAACTATCATCATAAAAATAATAATCCTCAATTTCGAAAACTCTCATCTGAAGAGAGTTATCAATTTTGAAAACTATCATCTAAAGAACAAGAATGATCAATTTTGAAAACTATTATTCAATAAATAGGAATTATCAATTTCGAAAACTATCATCTTAAGGACAAGAGTTGTCAAATTCAAAAACTATTATCCAATGAACATGAATTATCAATTTCGAAAACTATCGTCATAAAAACATTCAATTTCGAAAACTATCATCTGAAGAACAAGAGTTATCAATTTCGAAAATTATCATGTGAAGAAAAGGATTACTAAATTTCTTGAATCATATCAGAGACAGCCGAACCAAAAATTATATACAACAAATCAAATGCAAATATAAAACCTGTCTTACTATTATCAAAATATTTAGAAATCCATGTAAAATTATTTTACTAAGAATGAGAAAAAAATCCGGATGTGTTTTTAAATGTAAAGCGAGTCTTCGAAATTTTCAAGTAATAAATTTATGAAATTGCTCCTACTTTGCAGTGTTTATTAAGCTGAGAGGTGAGCATGAATGTTGTGTTTTGTAGATATTCTATACACGTGAACTCTCAGAAAATAAACTTGCAATCACAAAGGGTGAATAAAGACAGGAACAATCATGAGGTGTTGATTGCACCATTCTGCAGTTATTACAGGAGCTATCAAAAGAATCAGGGAGTCTAAAGACGATTTGATAAAAAGAAGAAAGGAAAATAAAAGAGAAAGAAAGACTTAATCACCTTCTTTGGCAATTGCGAAGGGAACATTTACGCCCAATCTCTGAGATTCATTGTTTATAGATTGTGTATTTTTTTTCTTCCACATTTTAGTGTCTGCTTATTTATTACTGAATAACGGACACAGATATCGCCGGTAAGAGTGGACTTACTCATTTTCAATCAATTGAGAAAAGACTAGATATGTATATACACATGTATTATATACATACATACATATACCAAAGGCACTTCCCCCAATTTTGGGGGGTAGCCGACAACAACAAGAAACAAAACAAAAAAGGGGACCTCTACTCTCTACGTTCCTCCAGCCTAACCAGGGACTCAGCCGAGTTCAGCTGGTACTGCTAGGGTGCCACAGCCCAACCTCCCACATTTCCACCACAGATGAAGCTTCATACTGCTGAGTCCAAAAGTAAAATGCCGCTTTCTCTAAAAAGAAAAGAATTTAATCAGATGGTCCTACCAGTTTTAACTTATGCATCTGAAACTTGGAGCCTTACTAAAGCCTTAGACCAAAAGCTAGTTACAACACAAAGAGCTAAGGAAAGAATAATGATAAGATTAACACTAAGAGACAGAACAAGAGTAAACTAAAGTAGAGGATATTCTAACAACATGTAAGAAAAGGAAATGGACATGGGCAGGACATATAACGATTTTAACAGATAACAAACGGACATTTAGAATAACAAAATGGGTCCCTAGAGAATGCAAAAGAAGCAGGTGAATGAAGAGAAGACGATGGATTGACGAACTAAGAATGTTTGTGGGTGTTGACTGGTATAGAAAGACCATAAAAAGACGTAGGTGGAAGGACATATCTGAGGCTTTTGTTCTGCAGTGGACTAGCAACAGCTAATATATATATATATATATATATATATATATATATATATATAATTATATATATATATATATATATATATATATATGTGTGTGTGTGTGTGTGCATGTGTGTGCGTATGTGTGTTTGAATGTGTGGGTATGAGAGCATGGGCGCGTAAGCTCATGTGGGTGTTACTGGACTAACATTACATTCTAAGCACCTTATCCTTGATCTGGTTACCAATCTCTAACATTGACAATCAAATACTTCTTATTGAATGGACATGCATAAAAATTTCATTATTCTGACCATCCTTTACATTCAGATCTTTCCAGACTATAACGTCTACAGCATATCACTAATTGCAAAGTGAATACCAACAGTCTTGCTATACTACACAATATTCTTCCTAATCGAATGGTTGAGCTTAAGCAGCTTAAACTTAGATATGTTATTAATTTCATATTGTTGTTTACTTATGGCATTTGTTATTAGTTGATTGTTTACTTTTCCTTTTTTTCGCACTAGGGTGCCTTCCGTAGTGGGGGCCATTTGATTTTATAAGTATTATGTTGATAATAATAATAATAATAATAATAATAATAATAATAATAATAATAATAATAATAATAATGAAAATGATAATAATAATAATCATAATAATAAAGAGGAAACCAAAAATATAAAAGTAAAATATGAAACTCAATTTGAATCACACCTTGTACCTACAGAAATATTCTAGTGATGTAATCATTAAATCTTTTGAAAGGTTAGGATGAATTACGAAAATCTTCATTGCGAACTAACAAAGAGTTCATCTTATCTTATTTTTGTTTCCATTTCTAACTGATGGACGGTGCTAAACACAAAATTCTAGATCAGGAATAAGGAATGAAGGAATTTATTGGACTGCAAGTTTCTGTACAACAAATTAAGATGAGAGTCAAAAGTTGAAGACCAGACAGGAAAAAAATACTCGAAACAAGATTGGATGGAAGAATTAAAACACTTCTTTAGAATAGATTGATCACCGAAAATCTTACAAGACATCATCAGTAAGCCAAATATTTGCTCAATTGCAGAAGAAACAAACTGAATATGTTTCTCATAAGTAAATTTGCAA
>NC_090733.1:76801355-76803855 GCF_036898095.1 Palaemon carinicauda | reverse complement strand
GAAGATTAAAGTACGACTATTTTGCTAATATTCTTCTTCGTCGTTCCAGATGTTACTATTGATTTTCGGCCTGCGTAACATTCTAAGTGAAAATGTTCACAGTTCAAAGATTAATGATGTACCAATTAAACTGGTAATGAACTAGTAATAATGATCTAATCGGGTAAATGAATCAGTTGAATTTACAGCATATGTTTTTATGTTGAAGCGGCTGACATAATTCTCTTTTATAGTTTATATATGAAAGATCTGTTTTAATGTTGTTACTCTTCGGACCTGTTCATTACATCTCATATAGTTTATCTATTTCCTTATTTCCTTTCCTCATTGGGCTATTTTCCTCTGATGGAGCTTTGGGGCTTAAAGTATCCTGCTTTTCCAAATAGGGTTGTGGCTTAATAATAGTAATAATAATAATAATAATAATAATAATAATAATAATAATGATAATAATAATAATGTTATAAAGCACTGCTGACTCTGGTTGTTGAAACGCAAGCCAATAAAAATGAACAAGTGTTTTAGGATATTTGGTAAGCACTACAGAAGTAAATGAAAATATCAGACAAATCAGTTTTATATTCAGGTCTATTGAATATTTTCTATTATTTTTCGTTACGCATATCAAAGTGTTTATGGACATATATTTTGAATTGTTCTAAATTACTTGTAACGATGTCTTCACCATTGTAAACTGCTATTACTAGTGTAAGCGAAAATCAAAACGACGGCTAAATATTTGGATTGACATGTACACACACACACACACACACACGCACAAGCAACCCCCTCTCACCAGGGTATGACCACTTCATCTCACCCATACCCGGGGGGGACGGGGAGAGCTGAAAGTGACCCGGGGTTATATTATTATTATTATCATTATTATTATTATTATTATTATTATTATTATTATTATTATTATTATAGCTAAGCGATAACCTAATTGGAAAAGCAGGATGTTGTAAGCCAAAGAGATCCATCAGGGGAAAAAAAAGTCCAATGAGGAAAGAGAATGAGATGAAATAGTGTGCCTTAGTGTACCATTGCGGATATGTTTTTAAGTATATTAAAAAAAATCAAACAAATCCACCAAAAATGTTAGTCCTTTAGATATAAGAACAGCAAATATCCAATTATGACTGATATCATTCTTTAAAACCTGAAGATTACAATTCAGCAATAAACATACAAAATCTTCCAATCATAGCTGGTTCTTCAATTGCATAGAGTTATCCTGTACGTGATCATAATCAGCTGAACCACTTGAAATAAGATATATGAATCGTTCAACCATGAAATATTTTTTTTTCTTTTTTTAACACTAATGATTTCATTGATTACACGAAAATAAAAGTTTTCATTAGATTATATCTCAGTATTTACGGAGCATTTGAATTTCAAACTTATAAGAATGATTTATCCTAAAGTAGGCGTCTCTCTCTCTCTCTCTCTCCTCTCTCTCCTCCTCTCCTCTCTCTCTCTCTCCTCTCCTCTCTCTCTCTGTATATATATATATATATATATATATATATATATATATTTATATATATATAAATATATATATATATATATATATATATGTATATATATATTTATATATATATATATATACATATACATATATATATATATATATATATATATATATATATATATATATATCTATCTATATTTGTATGTATATGTATATATATATATATATATATATATATATATATATATATATATATATATATATATCTATCTATCTATATTTGTATGTATATGTATATATATATATATATATATATATATATATATATATATATATATATATATACATATATATATATATATATATATAATGAGAGAGAGAGAGAGAGAGAGAGAGAGAGAGAGAGAGAGAGAGAGAGAGAGAGAGAGAGAGAGAGAGAATATGAATTGTATCTATACAGATGTCTACTACACATCGAAATACGTGAATATTTCACGATTGCCTTTGCCATAAGGGCCAAAGTGAATATTTCAGAAGGAAGGCTAACGCGGACGGCCAATTGACGGTCAGCGACCTGGTGACATTAACGTTATTTTAATTCCCCAGTTCACCGACATCTAATGATAGGTAACGTTGATAGATGCGAACGTTGTGTGCTCTGTCTGTCAAGGGCTGTTTACGCGATACGGCAGGCAGAAGTAGTATTCCACCATAGTGAATTGGCTCACGAGATTTCCACCTTTTTTTTTCGTTCTTTCAGAATTCGTGTGGTTTTATTTAACCTTGTGAGGTAGATGGACTTGTTGCTCTTTGTTACTTTTACTATTGGGGATGTTCTTGTTCACTGTTCTTTAGGATTTGTTTTCATCATTGCTCTTTGTGAACAATATCTAACATTTTTTTCTCATACACACACACACACACACACACACACACACACATATATATATATATATATATATATATATATATATATATATACATATATATGTATATATGTGTGTATATACATATATATATTAT
>NC_090733.1:76791355-76793855 GCF_036898095.1 Palaemon carinicauda | reverse complement strand
ATAGATGGCGTTGGAAACTTGTTTATACTAAAAGTAACCACGTTGTCGCCTGGAAATCTGCAAAAGAAAAAAAATGGCTTTACAAATATTTGAATACCAAAGTTATAAAAGCATTCTAATCCTGTTTCCTTAACGTAACTGGTTATTTGGGAAATAAGTTTTTATTTGAAAAAAATATGAAATGTAGTAGAATTATTCATTTTTGCTATGTTGAACAATAAGGATTTTCATAACAATCCTCATGATCGTTATGATTAATTCTAATAACAGGATTGTTTCTACGTGAATTTGTAAAAGTACTAGCGTAAAATTCTGTTGAACAATATTGACATATTGATATGTTGACATATTGCATCTGGAATTACAGTTTTCCAGAATTAATTGTTTTAACCTTTTGAGAAGAACCATCAGAATTATAACCTAATTGCGACCTTTTAATTTAATTCTCAAGAGTTGCAAGACACCTGGGAGTCATGCTATGTTTTGAAAGGCCAAAGTAGAGAAACTGGAACATTAGCAGGTCAATTATGGATGCTAGTGGCTTTCCTTATAACTTCATTTGCACCTATATTTAGAATTCTTTAAAAAAGAATAAACCAAATCTCAATGAAAATTCTTTGAGATTAATTTCATTACAAAGTAACTTTGTGATGGTGAACCCGTATCAAATATGTGACATTCTAGTAATATAAGTTGACTTGACTCTCGACTTGCTTAGAAATTGGGAGTATTTTCTCATAACATAAAGAATTTAATAATATTTCTATAATTCACCATTGCATTAGTAGTAGTAATTAGAAAACAAGATGGTAGAAGAATGGATGTTGGATTTATTAAGAGCGACATAGGAAGAGTAAATAATGCCTAAGGTAGGTAGGAGAGTCGAAGGGTATTGATATTTAAGCAGAAAAGTGATGTCATGGAATGTGGTAACTACAGGGAAATCAACCTATCAGAGCCTGGTTGGAAAGTTTTTGAGAGGTTGAGAGAGATTGTGAAGATTGGGAAACAGCAGCATGTATTCGTGAGGGAGAGAGAGTCTGTAGATGCCATCTTTATAGTAAGGCACCTACAGGAACAGAGGTAAGAGATAAACCATAAGCCCTTCTGTGCTATTACAGATCTAGAGAAGGCTTATGATAGAATCCCAAGAGAAATTATGTTTTGGTGCTTGGGGAAGAGGACAGGCCCAGAAAGGTTAGTTGGAATGGTAGAGATGATGTACAAAAGAACAAGGATAAAAATAATGAAAGCAATTGGGGAAACAGAAACCTTTGAAGTTAGTATTGGATTTCACCAGAGGTCAGCATTATTCCTGTAACAGGAAGAGTTGCGTAAATTTTAAGCCACTCGAACATAATTGGGAAGACAAGTTGGACATCATTCTTCTTGATACATTAGAGGGTGGATCTCAGTTCATGTTTTGGCTGGAAGTAGGATGAGTAAAACGTACGCAAGTCTGTTGAAAGTTTGTCTTCCTTTTATTTGAATTTGTAGAATTTACAGAAATTATGAAGATCTTTACCTAGAGTATTTTCTCTCATGTCTGCACATGCCTTGCAGTTCATTGGTATAGTTAAGTTATGGAGTGAATTCATGATCTTTTCTTGTGATTCTCCCTCATACTTCCTGTCTATAGATAGGTAATATACCCATTTATAGACATACCTAGAACTCCAAAGTCTGTGAAGTGCGATCTGTTATTGGTGACATAAAGGTATGCTTCAACCCTGCTGACACTTTACTTGATTTCTTTTGACTTGTAATCTCTTCTGGAACCTCAACAATGGGTGGGGTATTCCCCGGGTGCGTATGGAGGTTCTCATGGGATGGGGGAGGCCCCAGTGGTGGAGGGAAGTTATATAACCAAGAATTCTTCTTCTGTCCTTAGCTCACTAATTTTCAGTACACCAACATTGATTATATACACAAATTGTTAGTCAAGGTCTTGCTGTTGAAGAGCATTTTATCCAGTAGCTGTATTCGTGAATACTTGTACTGTTTTCTTATAGCAAAAAAGAAAGTCATAGCTAATGCTAGGCAAAAAAGGGCAACATTACTTGCTTTGATTGGTGGATTACCTTCATGTATATCTATCAGTAATTACACTAGAGCTGTAAACTCTGGCCAGGCAATGGCACCCCCCAAACCACACCCCCTCCTTAGATCACAAGAATGGTAAGGTTGCAGACACTACAGGAAACCATCAAGATTGAGTAGGACTCGGACCTCAGTAAGGAAGATCCCCAGGCAGGGTCGTTTCCAATAAGCCACCGCAATCCTAACAACCTTAAAACAGATCATATACACTGTAAACTATGAAAGACTCTGTCAGCCTGTTCAACATAAAAACAGTCGCTATAAATTTGAACTTCTGAAGTTCTACTGATTCAACTGCCCGATAATGAAAAACATTCCACAGTCTGGCCACAGCTAGAATGGAACTAATGGAATATTGTGTAGTACTGAACTTTATGATGGAGAAGGCATGACTGTTAGA
>NC_090733.1:76783855-76786355 GCF_036898095.1 Palaemon carinicauda | reverse complement strand
AGGTAGCTTGGATTTCGCCTTGGAAAGTTTTCTACAGAAGAAGGCCGATGGGTATATTGAGCCTACAATAAACGAATAGTAGAAATGTAAAATATTGTAATGATAAATCAAATCATGATATATAAGAATAAACCGAGAGCGACAAAGTTAGGGGGAAGCTCTTTGGGTTCCAGAGAATGTTGTTATTTTACCCGAGTTTTCATTTCCCCCTCAATTAAGATGCTAAGACTCAAGGGACTCAAGCCCTGATAGTTGTATCATAGTCTTTACATTGGAATATCCCCATCCTTGTTACCAACCACGCAAAAAGAAACTGCAAATATATGAACTATGATGCCTTTTTCACCCAAACACTCAAGAAGAAACTGCAAATATACGCTTTGTGAGACCCTTTTACCAAACCACGCAAGACAAATGTGCAAACATACGTATTGAGGCCTCTTCACCCAAACACGCAAGAGGAAAGTAAATATACGCATTGTGAGGCTTTTTTTACGCAACCACTGTAGAAACGGCAAATATACATATTGTGAGACTCTTTTACCCAACCACGTAAGAAGAAACAGCAAATATACACATTGTGAGGCCTTTCCACCCAAACATGTAAGAAATTGCAAATAGACCCATTGCGAGGCCCTTTTGCCCAAACATACAAGAGAAAACTGCAAATAGATACATTGCGAGACCTTTTTACCCCCAAAAGTGGCAAATATACGCATTTAGAAGTATTTTCACCCAGTCATGCAAGAAGAAACAGCAAATACACGCGTTGTGATACACATTTATCCAATCACGAAAGAAGAAACTGCAGATAGACGAATTGTGAAGCCTTTTATCAAAACATCTAAGAATAAACTGCAAATATATAAATTGAGAGGCTTTTTTACCTTGACAGCAAAGAAGAGACTGCAAATATATGCAATGTTAGGCCTTAACACCCAAACATTGAAGAAGAAATTTCAAATATACAAATTGTGAGACCCTTTTACACAAACAACTAAGAAGAAGCTGCAAATATACACATTGTGAGACCCTTTTACCGAGACACCCAAGAAGAAACTGCAAATATACGGTACGCATTGTGAGGTCTTTTCGCTCAAACAACTAAGAAGAACCTCCAAATATACGCAAAAAGAAAATGCAAATATACGCATTGTGAGGCTATTTTACACAAATATACATATAACCCGCATTGCATCTATGTCCCGTCCTCTTCTTCATCCTCTTCTATCCCCGTCCCTACCCCTCCTCCTGCTTTCGCTCCTGCTCCTGCTACTTCTGCTGCTGCTGCCTCTGCTCTTCCAGATGTAACAGAATGGCTACCTGATTACATTATCATTCCAGTCTGCCTCCCGGTCATTGCCATTCCCCAGCATTCCCCATTCCCGCCAACACTTTTCACTCGGAGGGAACTTTGTTCTTCATTTGCATAGTGAATTTACAACAACTTGGCCCAAGTCCTGAATGTTGCCGTCGTGGGATAGAGAAAGAGAAATAGAAAAAAAAAATGACGATTAATTGCCTTTCTGAGTTTCTAACGAAGCGCAAAATGCAGCGGAGCGACGATTTTGTTAATCATGGAGAGAAGAGCAAAAGGAAGAAGAGGAAGAAGAAAGTATGAGCTGGAAGAAAAAGGCTTTCTAGATTTTACATATTATTGCCAATAGTAATTGAATTACTAACGACTTATTTGTTGTAAATTATTAAGGGAAGGGAGTGAATACTCAAGAAAAAATATGATAGGAAATGTCAATAAATGTTAGAAAATATAAATACGATAAAATGATATCAGACATATGCATGATATAAACTATTGCTAATTTATCAACGTCATAATAGAGCAAAACCTGCCGCGTACAAAATAAAAAAGAAAATGAATCAAAATGATAAAAGACAAAACAAATCGTTATTTATAAAAGAAAGTAAATCACGCCGTAGGCTTACATTACTTTTTAACGTACACACACGAATATATATATATATATATATATATATATATATATATATATATATATATATATATATATATATATATATATATATATATATATCTATATATATATATATATATATATATATATATATATATATATATATATATATATATATATTTATATATATATATATATATATACATATATATATATATATATATATATATATATATATATATATATATATATATATATATATACACACACACACATATATATATATATATATATATATATATATATTATTCATATATATATATATATATATATATATTGTATATAGATATCCGTATACATATTAACATATAAAAAAGATGTTAAAAAAAAGGGAAAGAAACTGGAGTCAATAAAGCATGTAGCCTACACGTGAATTGTCATGTAGAACATGTGACAAGATCTATACAGGAGAGTCGGCAGACTTTGAAAGAAGAAAAAGATAATATAAAGATTTCACTGGAAGAGAAAAATCATTCAGTAGATTTTAAGAATAGATGATAAGTTAATAA
>NC_090733.1:76768855-76776355 GCF_036898095.1 Palaemon carinicauda | reverse complement strand
ATATATATATATATATATATATATATATATATATATATATATATATATATATATATATATATATATATATATATATATGTATGTATGTATGTATGTATGTATATGTATATGTTTTCATATATCATGGGTTTATCCTTGCGCCAGCACAAATCTTTATCGTAAACGGGACCACATCTGTTGATAAATTATTTGTGAAAACCTATTTGTCATCTTCTGGGATTGCTTAGAATTATTATAGAATTAGTAAATGAATTGTATAAAAAGTCAGTCGATTTTCTAAATACTTAGCCATTCGTAAATAACATTTAAATTATAAAGAATAATTAATAATGGCAGAAATTGCGTGGATTCTTTGAATAACATGATTAAGAATAATGCTTCTAAATATCCTTTTAAATATGGCATGATAAAACAATTTCTTTGTTGAAAAAATACGGTAGCAAAGACGAAAACTGGATATTCTTGAATATCTGATTTCTTATTAGTAAAGTGAAAATAAAAACTATAAATGAACGAAAACGAAGTGGATAGGGCTCAGTTGCCCTTTCCCCTCCCCAGATATTTATGATGTACGAGTGCAGTAAATTATTAAAACACTTGGAAGCTTCAGCATGTCTGTGTTAAGGAAATGGCATTTTAAAAATATGAAAGAAAAGGGTCATAAAAATCGCATCCGGGCGCAATAGATATAAATTATTGTTATTATTATTATTATTATTATTATTATTATTATTATTATTATTATTATTATTATTATTATTATTATTATTATTAGCTAAGCTAAAACTCTATTTGGAAAGAAGGATGATATTGCTTTATATAAGAAATCGGCTGCAGCACAATAATTGCAGTCGAATTGTAAAATGGGTAGAAACTTCCAATCAAAAGCGTTTTTTCTTTTTTATTAAAAGCTGCTAATTGTAATAATGCTTTGTTAGTTGGGAGAACCTCTGACTCGAGGGTACACCCAGGCACACTACTCTATCTATTTCCTTATTTCCTTTCCTCACTGGGCTATTTTTCCTTATTGGAGGCCTTGGACTTATACCATCCTGCTTTTTCAACTAGGGTTGTAGCTTTGGTAATAATAATAATAATAATAATAATAATATTGTAGAGAAAAATTTCCACATCTGGGGCAGTGGCGTATCAACCCATGACTTGGCCCATATTCGTCGAGCTTTATTGGGACTATTGACATTCCCTAGTGTCGCCCTCTCCCCCCCAGTGAATTTCACGCTCTCCTTTCATAAAATTTATTACATTAACATTACCAATAAAGTAAATAATACAGTATTTAACACTAAAAAACGTTGCATGGTCCTCTGTTCTTGCTGGGTCTGTAGGTTTCTGCCTAGTCAGCTTTAGAGATAATGCAGCAATGATTTGGGGTCCTCTTAAATAAAAAGATTGAGGAACTATAGCAACGTTGTAAAGGACCCTGCTCTTACCGGGCCTCTGGCTTCTGCTTAGTCAACATTAGGTATAATCCGGCACAGATTTAGGGTCCTTTAAAAAAAAAAAAAAAAAAAAAATGATTGAGGTGACAGGAGTTCCGGTCCTTGCAAGAAGTCATGTTTTCCCCAGCAGACGTCCGCATTTGGCCTCGCTTGTCCTACGTACTGCTCGAGGGGTTACTGATATTGATAATCGTCCTCCTGTAGGGGCAAGAATAGCGGGGAGGGGGGGGGGGGGTATGACTCTCCATAGAACGAAGGTAGCAAGGCGTCCTTTTCCCAAAGGATGATCAGCTAAAGGATGCCAGTCAGGCGTCAAGCGGGAGAAAATCGTTAGGTACACCGGCATGTTAGAAGGGATGAGATCCTGCATCAACCTTAGGAAGTCGGACTGGAAACCATTGCTAATGGGATTTCACACAAACCACAATCTATTCAGATCTCTTTTCATGCCGAAGCCGTAAACAACTAACATCTCTTCTGAAGAGTCGAAGGGGTCACTTGCGCATTTAGCTAGAGCCTAGATCGTTTTGTACCCTCCACTTAGTGGCCTTATGTTAACGGCGTCATCAGAAAGAGCCAACAGCTATTCATAGTTAAGCCTATTCAACTATTCGGAGAAATAATCAAATGCACTATTCAAATCTGCCTCTTCTAAATAAATATGCTGCCATATCTAACATATTTCACACTCTGGTACGACTAATTGCAAATAGCTTAGGTACTAGTAGAATTGTAAAAAAGAAATAGTATAAATCATCTGCAAAAGGGTAGTTACATGCGCAAAAAAATTTCTTATATCCACCTGTCAGCATATCATTCAGCTATGCCCTTGTTTCTCTCCTTAGAGACAGTGGTTTCATAATTTGTTGACATCTTAGTTCTCAGCCAGTCTTTTGGTACAACTTTGCTCGCCCCATGGCATTCTCTGTCGTGGCCAAAACTTGTCACGTTCGACTGCATGAACGAAAGAGGCAAGGGGCATTGACAATGCCCTAGCTAGCAGGACAATTCTCTAGAGAATGATCACATACAGACTTTATTTATATGATCAGCACCCAAGTCCCCTATCCATCCTAGGTAGGGCCAGGAAGGACCAGGCAATGGCTGCTGATAACTCAGCAGGTGGACCTATAGTGGACGAGCCGAGAGAAGGTTGTGACTCAAAGACAGGATGAAAGCAACTGATTAACTTTATTACAGACACTCGCCTTTATATACAAAAACTCAATGCAACAGGAAATTTCTTGTTCAACTGATACCACACCGGTTAACAGTTAACAGTGAGAAAAAATACATGTTATTTCAGGTTCTTTTTAGTGCGAGGGGAGAACGAAGATACAAGCATAATATATACACAAAATGAAATGTCGTTACTATGTACGATCGTGTGACACACGGTTGGTACAATAGGTTCCCCCAAACAAACACCGGCCCCCCACCCACATCCTCAGCTCACAAAGATGGTGAGGTTGCAGGCACTACAAGAAAATATAGAGTTTGAGTGGGACTCGAATCTCAGTCCAGCAGATCACCAGGTATGGACGTTTCCGATAAGCCACCACAACTTTATCTGATTATATCAATAAGAGCCTAATGAATATTCAAATATTTTTGGGAACCAGACGTAGGTCTTTATTCGAAACAAGAGCCAACGTAGATATACGTTCAGTATACCACTGGTCATTCAGTAAAGGAAATTAAGCAATTTGGGGTCTGGTTAGTACTTGGATGGTTATCCTCTAAGAGAAGGCAGATGCCTCTGGCTGACCCAGCACATAATAAATGTTGAAACATTCGTGGGCCTTAAATATATATATATATATATATATATATATATATATATATATATATATATATATATATATATATCAATATATATATATATATATATATATATATATATATATATATATATATATATATATATATATAAGCGTCGATATCGTTATGTACCTATATCGACTCCTAACAAAATTCTGTCTGTCCTGTATTCTGAGTTCCATCAAATTGCTCTTCCAAAAATTGTGATAAACTAAAATGATGATACGTTACTAATTATGTACCTAGATTTCTACGACAGATTTTATTGCATTTATGAAAACAATGGGAAAAGAAATTTGTTTATTTATATTTGGTCACTTCTGGTGGCCTATGGAAAGCGTCCCTGCCTGGAAGCGAGATCGAGTCCCTGTCACCCTCGGTAGTTTCTAGTAACGTCTGGAACCTCACCATCCTTAAGAGCTAAGGATGGCTGTTTTTGGAAGCCTATAGTTCTCCCCACTGAGTAATCGGCATCGGCGTTTTACAAAAGCGTGGATTGACATATTAACAGCTAGGCAAACGTTGCTGATATATTGCTGTCAAAAGTGCTTTTTATCACTCTCATCATAGTCTGATTATTTTTACGTTCATTAAAGATCGCTCGCCTCGGCTGTTACCCAGATGATATCATCTGCATGTAAGTATATTCTTCTTGCACCGCAATACAGGCTTGTCCTTACAGTTCTTTATAAAAGATATTCATCTAAACCTATATTTGTCACGTAAAAATATTTGCAATTGAATGCAGGAATCGATTTTCTGTCTTTGAGACTTTAAGAGAAGAAGAGAAGACAATTCACGAAGAATGGTGTGATATTAAAAATATATATCAGTCAGTTGGTAATGAAGTTTTGGGCCATGCAGTTACAAGACGAAAGCCATGGATATCAAATGATACTTGGGATACTATAAAAAGAAGACAAAGACAGAAATTGATTGCTGAAAGTTTTCGTGGAAGTAATGAAAATTACAAGGCAGAGCACACAAAGTTTTCCAGAATTGATAGTGAGGTCCAAAGAAAAGCCAGGAATGACTGGAGAGAATATTTAGACAGGAAAGCAGATGAGGTTGACAAAGCTATGAATTCAGGGAGTTCTATTGGATAACAACAAAGTATGAAGAATGGCAACGTTGAATAGAACATTTTAGTGAGGTCATGAATAGGAGATAGGAAGGGAATAATTTCATTGACATACCTGAAGCTCAGGAAGACTTGACGTGCCCATGCATGAATTCAGTGTGTTTGAGGCCGAAGCTATCCTTAAAAAACTCAAGGGATGGGAAGCCAATAAAAAAAAAAAAAATCTGACTGATTGCGATTATAGAGGCATCACACTTACTTAAGTTGTCATGAAAATATATAGTATACTTATTCTTAAGAGACTGGAAAGAAAGATTGATGAAAAGCTGAGAGATGAAAAAGCATGATGTAGAAAAGGTAGGAGTTGTACTGGATCAAATGTTAATTTTAAGATAGGGTTGTACTGTAATGTGCACAATATATAAATCCACTTTTGATGGCATTTGTGGGCTATGAAAAAGCCTTTGATAGTGTGCATTGACCAATTTTGTAGAGAGTCCTGTATTATTATGGAGTTCCTCTTACATATGTAAATTTGATTAAGTGTGTTCATGAGCATAGTAAGTACAAAGTTGATGTTAATGGAGTCTTATCAAATGGATTTCCAGTGAAGAGTGGGGTACTCCTAGGGAATGTGTTATCACCTATGTTGTTTGTCCTCCTTATGGATTTTGTAATGCATAGAAAAGTTGGGGATGGTGGAGAAGGATTGGAATGGGTTGGTAATAGGAAATTAGGCGACCTAGAGTATGCTGATGATGCTGTCCTCATCAGCAGAACACCACGGGATTTGCAATGTCTGTTTACCAGAATGCATGAAATATTACAGGAAGTTGGGCTCAAGATAAATAGAAGAAAGACACAGATGATGAGAACGGAATATGTAATAGAAGATGAAATATTATTGGAAGGAGAAAGGATTTATGAGATAGAATCATTTTAATATTTATGAATTATGATCTCTAGTACAGGGTTTTTGGAATATGAATTTAATGAAAAATTTAAGCAAATCAGATAATGGCAAGGTTAAATAAAATTTGGAAATCAAATCGCCTGAAATTACATATAAAAATCAGGCTATATATCAGTTTAGTGAGGTTGGTGTTACTTTATGGACAAGAGTCGTGGTATGACACTGAAACAATATCCAACAGATTTCGTAGATTTGAGGACAAAGTCCACAGAAGAATTTTGGGTATGGAATGGTAGGACAGGATTAGAAATGAAACCATAAGAGAAATCACTCGAGTGCCATATGTGGATGAGATCATTGTGAAAGGTAGATGGGGATGGTTTGGTTATGCTCTTCGCACTTCCACAGAGATACTAGTTCACCAAACGTTTAATTGAGCTCCAGAAGGCACTAGAAGAGTTGGAAGACCAAGGCCTACATGACTGAGTACTATGAAGCGAAAAATAAGAGATGATAAATGGAGAAGCATTGATTTGAAAGCTCAAAATAGAGATGACTGGCGATGTCTAACCGAGGCCCTTTGCGTCAATAGACGTAGGAGGAGATGATGATGATGAAAAACAGGTATGTGTCCATAAAACTACATTATATAATAAAATATTAATCATACACCTCGATCATTACAGTTTTGTATTTCCCCTGAATTTGTTACCCAAACTAGCCATTTCTCCTGAAATATATTTCTTTTGTACTTGGAGATAGCATACTATTTCCTTCTTCGTTCAGGTTTCCTCATTGTTACAGACGTACTTATTTTCACCATCTTTATGTAAAACGTCAAGGAATACATGTATAGATGGCTGGGATGTATAAAAGTGCTCATTAAAATGAGCAGGGAAAAGATTCCGCAACATTGTTTGTGCGCTTGGTATGTGAGGGGATTTCAGTTGAGTTTAATGATACATAATTGGCAATGAGATAGTCCGCAAAACGTGTACATCTATCGACCTTTATGAATCATTAAGACACTAAACGGAACTTATTGAAGTAGCAAGTCAAAGAGGATTAATTTTATCTTGCTTTTGTAACTGCATTAAGAGTGACTTTCGAACTCTGTAATCTTTTCGAATCCGCGTTTTTTGTAGTGCGCCCAACGGCAGCCATTGTCTAGCCCTAGCTTGTCTAACTTGGGTGGGGAGGGATTTCAATCGCTAATTATATCTATATATGGTCAGTCTCTATGACATTGCCATGCTTGGAAATTTCCGCTGTCCATTGCCTCTGCTAAACCTTTAAACCTAGCAGGTGTTAAAATATCATGTTTATTAAATATCAACTGAAATTGGCAGACCGTAAGAAATTGTCCTTTATTCATGCACTAATAGGGTCCCTATATTTACCGCTTCAGGCCCTGGATAAGAAAGCTCATGAGTAGATCGTTGAATTCCTTATCAAACTGTGCATCGCTCAGTTTCATTTGTAGGCCAAAGTTCTCTCCTTTTCACAATCTTTTCCACACTACATATTGGACTCTTTCGAATTTCTCCAGAGACAAAAATTTCCAAAGTACCTTAATCTGTTCTTCCAGTTTTATCTCAACGGTTTCATTCTTATTTTTCACATGCAAATAAGCATTTTCTGTATCGTATTCAGCACTTCCAAAAGAGGAGAGCTGGCTCAACACTTGTTCTATTCATTTCGAGTTCAGCTTCGATATCCAACTCGTATTCTTTTGGCAATGTCTTACTACCTTCCTTACTATTCTATATACTCACCTCAGTTATCATCCTACCATTATTGGAAATATTTATTCCCAAATAAGTACACGAATATATTGATCCCATTCGTCCATCGTCAATATCAAAATCAAATGCTTTGGATTAATAGTCCCCACATACCCTTATAACTGTACTTTTAACTTCCTTCTTTTACATATTTCACTCTCAACTACCTTTTACACACTAGTTCTCTATCAAATTCCTTCTTTGGCATATATTTTCAAAATAGAACTCCGCCGTCCTTAAAATTGCTTTGTACTCGACAAAAAACACTGAATGAAAGATAGCGTAAATATATGTTGATACATTTTTCTAAAAAAGAATACAATAAAAAAGGATTCATTTATATTAGGTTCTGTACGATGAAGGATATAAGTTTTTCAGCATTTTGAAAGGGTCTGTAAATGGCAATTTTATATTCTCCTGCGCCAGGTACACAGAAGTATA
>NC_090733.1:76748855-76761355 GCF_036898095.1 Palaemon carinicauda | reverse complement strand
AGGGGGTGGGGGAGTGTGCTGGAAAGTGTGAACAGAATGACAGCAGCGCAAGTCGATGAGATATTTGCGTGCGATCTGTGCGTGTGACTGTCTGGGTTTCAGGCGTGGTTGTGGATGGAACAGTGGAATAAGCGATTGGGAAACCTCAATTCTCATATAACACCTTTCCTTCTAATGATATTCAATGTTCAACGTTTTTGGCAACCTGACAAGAAGTATTAGGAATCAAATATTTTTGAGACTGAAACTTATGAAACTGTTTTTAAACTCTTATCAGTCGCTGTTAAACTACCAGTTCTTATACAAACAATGGAATTCTTAAAACTAAATAATGCTACATATCTATATTACGTAACAACAAACAACAAATGCAGCAGTTTCTAGTCCACTGCAGGATAAAGGCCTCAGACGTGTTCTTATTCACGTCTGATGTTTGGCCATTTTATCACTACGCTGGCCAGGGATGTGATGGTGGAAGACTTTAATCTGATCCCTCACAGCAAACTAACCTAGTATGGGTGGCCTTGATTAGTAGGCTACATCTTTGTTAATCATGGCAATACACACACCGTTTCATCTCGTTAAGGCATCTCCACTCTGAAAGGGATACTACATAATGTGTTTTTTATATGTCTTTGATTTACATTTTAGAAATTTATTTTTGTTTTGCTCGAATATGAGATAACGTTTATATGAAACTGTTGCCGATTGATTTGTTACCTCCACCAAGGTTATAGAATTACCCGATTCTATTTATTCATTAGTTTATTTATCTGTCATCAGGATTACGTTAAAAATTCTTGCTGGATTTTCACAAAATTTTAACAACAGTTAGGTATGAAAGAATGTTAGATTTTGGAGGTGATCCCAATTATTGTTAGCATTATGCAGTATATTCATTCACGGTCAACGTATGAAGAAGGGAAAGCTTGGTTCGCAGATTTGAGTATAATGTTAACATTTTCTTAGCCATGAGTGAATATTACCTTCAATTCATTGCTGCTATTGTTATTGTAGGGCTGAAGTAGCGTATCGCCACCAGACAGATTGTTCTATACTGCAATGTCTTGAGAACAAATTTGATAAAGAATGACTCGATAACGTATAAAAAAACATTTGTTGTAACCATGAAATAAATGAAGATATAATTAATAGAGAACGATATATGAAAAGGGGAAATGTGATAAGGTCAAAGAATTAACACACAAAACAACATTCATATGTTAATGCAAAATTAACATAAAATCGACAAGCTAAAGATGTCGATAAAACAGAAAATAATGTCACTATTTCAACGATGCCAGACATATCACTCTCTGATGTTCGTCCTGCTCCAACACCTGATGGGAAACATAATGGTCTTTTTTTTCAGAATCAGATAAGAGAAAAATATATGAGGGGTTTAATAATTAGTTTTATTGATAAGATAAGGAATTTATGGAACCTTGTCAGTAATTACATCAGATGCATTTAGGGAAATTAAATCTTTTACTTTATTTTTCGTTTATGCTTTATATATTCAACTATTAAATTTTCTAAAGAGCCAAGATTTGCTCTAATGATTTCCTACCTAATAATGGGCCATTTCCCAAATAAAACAAAATAAAATAAAATAAAATAGAATAATAAGTAATAAAATATGATAGAGTTAAATTAATTCCCAGCATGCCAAGGAAAGCAAAAGACAATTCTGATAAGACGACGAAGATAAATATACCTAAAGCAAAAGATTAAGATGAATAAATATATAAATGAATATGCGTAGTCCTATGCATAATGGAGACATGGGCAGACGTATAAGCTAAGGAGCTAAGATAATAATCTGAGAAATTTAGTCTTGAACCTCATCTAAGTAATGAAACGTGAGCTCAAAAGTAAATATGTTATCAAGAATCACACCTAGAATTTTAAGTCGTGCAGAGTTAAAAAAAAAAAAGAAGAAAAGAAAAAGAAAAAAAAAACGAAAAAAAAAAAACGTTATCAATACTGAGATCCGGATGTTGAAGATCCACTGTCATGGACCTACTCAGGACCATTATTATCAGATTAGATATCATAACCAGTCTAGAAAGAGCCAAGGTCCTTTAAATATACTCCGAGTATATTTGAAGGACCTTGGGAAGAGCAACTAAAAGCATAGAAAATACGACGTCGTGAACATGAAAGTAAAAATTTCCTAAAAACTCGGTCCCCACAAGAGTGAAGAGTAAAGAAAATAAAAATAGAAGAAATTTGGACCTCAGTGTCCTGGTGGTCGCTAGGGCCACCTGTATCAGCAAGGACTCGAGTACCATGTTTATTCATGGATTGGATGAATGAAGTACCAACTAGATTAGTATGAAAATGGCGAATGGGTGGTCCTTTTCCAGATGCGCTTGAACTCTCTAAATGAACGGAACTTTTTTTTTCTTATGCTAATCCTGTGCTTGGGAAGGTCTCATTTTACTTAACTGAATCTAGAATATAATAGCTCAACTCTCTCTCTCTCTCTCTCTCTCTCTCTCTCTCTCTCCTCTCTCTCTCTCTCTCTCTCTCTGAACGCTGTTAATTTACGTAACTCATTTTTTAGTGCTAATCATGTTTGGGAAGATCTAATTTTTCTTAACTAAATCTGAACCAAAAGTATACCAATTGTCTCTCTTTCTCTCTCTCTCATTTTTTCTTACGATAAGCATTTGTTTAGAAAGGTTTTATTTTGCTTAAGTAAATCTAAACTGAAAGCATACCATCTCTCTCTCTCTCTCTCTCTCTCTCTCTCTCTCTCTCTCTCTCTCTCTCTCTCTCTCTCTCTCTCTCTCTCTCTCTCAATGTATTTCTTCGGAAACTCTCCAACATTTCTAAATCGTATGACAATTAATAAAAAGAACACAAAATTAATATTTTTTTTTTTTATTTGTTTGATTAATTTCACAAAATCAAAATCTTATTTTTAGTATATTGAAGAACTATGTCTCCAGACATGTAAAAACGGAAATCTGTAAATTCTCTATTATTAAATTACAAATTTTTCATAATAATAGAATGTCATATTTCTGATTATGAATGCTTATCAACTAGAATTTGAATTGGTGTATATAATATATATATATATATATATATATATATATGTATATATATATATATATATATATATATATATATATATATATATATATATATATATATATACACACACACACACATATATATATATATATATATATATATATATATATATATATAAATATATATATATATATATATATATATATATATATATATATATATATATATATATATATATATATATATATATATATATATATATATATATATATATATATATATATATATAAACATCTTTTTTTGAAGGGAAATGTGCCCAACAACAAATATAGAAATATGTCATTGCTGTTCATATGATGTAGCCATCATAACGAATATGCGTATAGTTGACCTCAGTGTCTAGGAATAGTCAACTTCTAAAAGCATTTGGCATCACTGAAACCAATAAATCCTGAATAGCTTTCACTAATCTCTAAGTGATATCATGAACATAAACGACGGCTTCCGTTTCACGGAATAGTCTAACGCAATACCGCTGACGATTCGCTTTTTTCCTTCTCAATTCTTAGATCTCGAAGAGTTCAGCTGTGTTTTTATTAGGTGGCGCTCTAGAAAAGTGTGATAGACTTAAGGGTTCCCTTCAGCTCTCTCCCTCACCCTCCCTCCCTCCCTCTCTCTCTCTCTCTCTCTCTCTCTCCCTCCCTGAGCCTAAACCATTATCTTCCTTCCTCCCCTCACCCTCACTCATCCTCCCTCCACTATTCATCCTTCTTAATCCTTAGCGGCTACCTTTGAAGCTGTTAAGTCATCCAGAATCCCAGTGGATTACTAGGGATTGCGCGGGAGCTATCCAATGTCCGAATGCCTTCATTCTTGACTCCGATTTCATAGCCAGCCGCATTCGAATATCATTTCTGAAAGATATACCTGGTTTTGGTCCAGACTGTTTTCATTATTGAAGGCTCTAGAGGATTATCTCAACTCTGGCGTGAAGGAGACCGACCAGAGTATTATTTAGGTACCAGAAAAAAAAGGTCTTTAGCAGAGGCAAAACGCGACGGGACGATGCAAACACTGGAAAATGTTTACAGAGCGGCAAACATAAAGCATACAAGTCATAAACGTCAAGACTGTTCACGGCAACACGCGTCGATCCTCTCAAAGAGCCATCCGATCCCTTCTGCAAACACTCGAGCGCAGCTTTTCTCTTTGACTCTTCTTCCGTAGATAAGGGGAAGGAAATCTAGTACCAGGACTTAACCCTCAAATAACTGTTTTATTGCTCTTGATACCTATTGACACTGATGCCCCATCAAGACCTTTCGATATTCTAAGGCATCGAAAGAACGTATTTTCACACGTTAACAGAGAGAGAGAGAGAGAGAGAGAGAGAGAGAGAGAGAGAGAGAGAGAGAGAGAGAGTTACTGTAAACCTCAAGACGAAAATAGATCCTTGAGACACCAAAAGAGAACAAGGCAGCCAGTGCTCTTGATCTGTGAACTTCAGAGGTAATAAATAAGTCAAAGGAATGATAGGACGGCTTAAACAGACAAACACGACTATCTCGACACCAATTTAATGTAATTCGAGATACTTAGCGGTGGATGGCCGATCGTTTGTATTACTTCGATAAAATAAAATCGGTTAATTATGGCTCCTCTTTTGCAGGCTTTCTTTTTGACTGTCCGTTGATGACTAAAGTTTTATATTTGAACTTTAAACTGGAGGGATTGAAATATCAGTCGGATACGATTTGCCTAAACTTGTCTTCGTTTGCGATGCGGATTCGATAGCTCTCTTCCATATCTGATCTGATAACATTGGGTTGAAAGTTACACGTAGAAAGATTACATCTTGCATACATCTGTCAATCAAGGCAGAGAGAGAGAGAGAGAGAGAGAGAGAGAGAGAGAGAGAGAGAGAGAGAGAGAGAGAGAGAGTGTATTACAAGGAGGGTTTGGAAGTCTCAAAGACTTTTTAATCCATCCTCGGAGACTCCATTTGCTCTTGGGTAGAGCGAATTATTTAAAACATTTAGAGAGTTTTATGATAGTCTAACTTATTCTTGAATTCGTTTACCGTGTTGCTGTACACTACATCTGCTCGGAATCTGTTCCATGTATTTGCTATTTTGTATGTAAAGAAATTACCGCATTAGGTTGTGTTGTATCTTTTCAATTTCAGTTTATATCCGTTACCTCTGGAGAAATTGAATAACGAGGAGGAAAGAGAGAGAGAGAGAGAGAGAGAGAGAGAGAGAGAGAGAGAGAGAGAGAGAGAGATTTTGGTACCAATTTTAAGAGTTGGATAAATGGGATATGAGCTACAGATTGAATTCCCAGCCACAATGACTTGAATTTCTACCCAGCGTCCTTTCATGAAAGAACCAAAAACCTAATGGCCTACCCAACCATTTTCCCTTTCGTCTGACTTTAGGGTTATAAAATACGTGAACGAAAAAGAGTAGATGAATAACATCCTAATAAAAAAAATTTCAGTTTATCAAAATCGATCTAAAAATCTATAATATTGAAATATAGGTTTTCGAAATTACGATTATATTTATAATTATTAGACAAATTTTTTTAAGATGAATAAGTTTCGTATCAGAAGAATGATATAAATATATCCAATTTGCTAATTTTACTAGGGACAGAAAAAAAAAAACTACTTTTCAGGTAGTAGGTTGGCCAGGGCACCAGCCACCCGCTAAAATACTACCACTAGAGCTCTTGGTCCTTTGACTGACCAGACAGTAATACATTGGATCCTTCTCTCTGGTTACGGTTCTTTCCCTTTGCCTACACAGACATCGAATAGTCGGGCCTATTCTTTCCACATTCTCGTCTGTCCTCATACACTTGACAACACTGAGATTACTAAACATTTCTTCTTCGCTCAAGGAGTTAACTACTGCATAACAATTGTTCAGTGACTACTTTCCTCTTTGTAAGGGTGGAAGAGACTCTTTACTTATGATAAGCACCTCTCGTAGGAGAAGGACACTCCAAAATGAAACCATAGAAAACCTCAAAACAATCAATCAATCAATCTCTAGTCTTAGGTAGTGACATAGCCTCTGTACAAAGGCCTTCCACAGTCTTGGATTAGAGTTCTCTTACTTGAGGGTTCACCAGGGTACGCTGCTCTATGCTAAATCTCTTCCTCTTGTTATTTTGAATTTTTTATGAAAGATCTAATTTAATGTTGTTACTGTTCTTAAAATTGTAATTTGGTTTTTTTATTACTTCTCTTGTAGATTTTTTTTCCATGTTCCCTTTCCTTACTGGGCTACTTTTCTCTGTTGGAGCCCTTGGTCTTATAGCATCTTGCTTTTCTAATTTTCTAACTAGGGTTACAGCTTAGCTTGTAATAATAATAATAATAATGATACTGATAACAACAACAACAACAACAACAACAATAATAATAATAATAATAATAACAATAATAATAATAATAATAAGACAAAGCCGCGAGAATATGATTATACTTATGACTTTGAGACACATTTCAATAAGATTAATAAGTTTTGTATCAAAAGATTGATATAAAAATATTTCATAAACAAGGGGTACTAAGACGAAAGACTCTCGATTGACTAAAATGAGTAATGTTAGAATTTTGATTTAGCAGAATATGATATTTATAATTCTAAGACAAATTTCAATAACCAATAAGCTTCGTATCAAAAGAATGATATATATAAATCCTATATTATTTATTTATTGGGATAGAAACAAATATGCTGTACTAAAGACGCTCGCTTGAGAAACAAAAAGACTGTTAATCAAATCAGAAGCTAAAGTAAAGAAGAAAAGAAAAACCATTTCGTAACAGCGCCAGGAGTCCCAATCTTTTCTCGCACTCTCGAAAGCCAAAGGAATAACGGAGGAGGCTGAAGCAAATCAAATTACAGATAAAGAAAGACAAAATAAATAAGAAATAAAAAGAGAAGATAACACGAAAGACGAGATTCCCTTTCCAAAGGATTCGCCGAAAAGGAAGACTTTAAACACGTGCTGTAATAAAATATGATTACACAGATTACATAAGATTTACAGCGGTGAGTACGATGCTCTCAGTCTATAAAGAAACATACAATTAACCACTTCAGCCGACAGGAAACAGCAACAATCTTTTATTTGGTCAAGACACCATTCAATACGCTGCCCACTTCGAGAGAGAGAGAGAGAGAGAGAGAGAGAGAGAGAGAGAGAAGTAGGAAGTTTTCGTTATGTATCTTGTATTTGCAAATCGTAATGTATCATGTGTGACATGGATGAGAGAGAGAGAGAGAGAGAGAGAGAGAGAGAGAGAGAGAGAGAGAGAGAGATCGGAAATTTTGCAGTCGTAAAAGATCTTATTTGCAAATCGGAATCTATTTTCTGCGACGGATTCGTATATATTCTGAATCATTGAGAGAGAGAGAGAGAGAGAGAGAGAGAGAGAGAGAGAGAGAGAGAGAGAGAGAGAGAGAATTATGAAGTTTTCAAAGCATAAAATATCTTGTATTTGCAAAGCGGAATGTATTATGTGACATGGATTCATGTATATTCCAGCTCACTTCCTGAGAGAGAGAGAGAGAGAGAGAGAGAGAGAGAGAGAGAGAGAGAGAGAGAGAGAGAGAGAGAGAGAGAGAGAGAGAGTATTACGAATTTTTGCAGGCATAAAATATCTTGTATTTGAAAAGCAGAATGTAGGCTATTATGTCGGACATGACGCCATGTATTTTCATATATAGTTAAATGAAATAAAAGGCTAAAAAACAACAAGTATAATATATTGATGATAAAAGCTTGTCAAAACCTATGCAACATCTTAAAAGGACGGAATCCTCCCTACCAATAACTTTCTGATATCAATATCATTTACTTTTTTAGTAGCCTGGTAAATTTGCTCCTTATTTTTCTTGCCCGAACACAATATCGCCTAAACTCTCGCTGGCGTCTAAGTTTTTTATACCGTGTTCTAATTGTCACTAAAATATGACCGATTCCCTTGATTGTAACTACTGACGCAGCTGTTGATATGATGGAAGAATCGTACGATTGTGTCATTCATTCCACTAATGAGCATTATCCCTGTGCAACACATGTCCCTTACGACCCAAACACAAATACCTGGAATATTGACAATTCTTCTGCCTGGAACATCACTAAGTTTCTTGCTGTTGTTGTTTTTCTTCTTCCATTTGCTATGAACCCGCATCATAACGACGAAGGAATCAGGCACGGAATCTGCATCTTAAAATAAAGGACTACAAGATTATATAAACCATGTCAAGAAGCAATAGGCAAATTTTAACTTGATGTTCCTCAGCTAGAAATTTCCGATGTTACTGATGATTTAGCAAGTGTTATACGCCCTCTTTGGTAAAAGTGCTTGTGTATTGCCATGATCAGCAAAGCTGT
The DNA here is from genome assembly GCF_036898095.1 of Palaemon carinicauda. Lineage (NCBI taxonomy): Eukaryota > Metazoa > Arthropoda > Malacostraca > Decapoda > Palaemonidae > Palaemon > Palaemon carinicauda. Next base: position 76,752,895 of record NC_090733.1, on the reverse strand, counting down.
ACTAGTCAGGGACACCCATACGAGGTAGGTTTGCTGTGAGCGATCAGACTAAAGTTTCTCATCATTGTGTGGACAGCGAGGTGATGAAAACTGAGCAATGTCTGACGCCTTTGTCCTACAGTGGACAAGAAATGGCTCCATTTGTTGTTGTTGTTGTTGTTGTTGTTGTATACTACTACAACTAAGCATACATTTCCTAGCTTATGAATATTAGTCATTTTATTATCAGATTTCTAGTTCGAACCATGCAGTTCCTTACTTCATCTTCAATAATTTTCTTTTGTGTAGCTGATCTTCAACAATTGTCAGTAATTATTTCGTGATACTGTAACGTGTCAATATCTTATTAGTTAATAACGACATAAACAATCCAAATTTTCAACAGTTTAGTAGGGTCCATACATTTTATATGAACGTTTCCTCATTTTGACTAATAATAATAATAATAATAATAATAATAATAATAATAATAATAATAATAATAATAATACTAAAAAAATAAATAGATAAATGAATAAATAGATTAATGAATAAATAAAGCTTTCTCTGCGTTTCCCAGAAAACTTATAATTTTTAGCAGGGCAAAATAAAAACCAACAATTTATCTATAATGAGACTTCTCGTCTGTATTGAAACTGCAATTTTGTTAGAGAGTACGGGAATCACTGAAGGAATATTACTGGATATTTTTATTACTAACTTTTAGAAATGTTGCTCTTTTATCTATGCTAGCATTCATAGCTCACAAGGATAGTGAGGCTGCAGACAACACGAGAAACTATCAAGCTTGAGCTGGTCTTGAATCCCAGTCCAGCATATCGTTACACAGGAACGTATTTAATAGATATAATAGATATAATGTTTTTAGGATACTCAAGAAGAAGAATAAAAGATGTAGTCGTATTTTCAAGCGGTTAAAGTCGAGCAGATGAAATAAAACAAGGGATTGAGTAGCATGAGATACATTGATGGTAGCATTCGGTGTGTGATGTGTATCTTATCCTTATCAAAACATTTTCTTGCAATAACTTACAATTCAGAAGTGGAATCTGTACTCACTACAACATCAACATACATAAACTGATCGAAATGACAGACAACTCTTTCTCCCAAGTTTATTGCTAAACTACTCCTTCGCCACTCCACTCCCACCGTTATGTTTCGTTTGTATCATTGAGTTTAAGATCTCCCGTTATCATCCTGATTATAGTGAATTTTTTGAGGCTTGCTTTTAGGGAGATTCTATATTTCTTGTTAATTCTATCTTTTTATTTTTCTTAATTTCAGAACTCATATGATGGTACATTTTCCATTTGCAAGCAACTTTCTTATTTTTTTTTTCCTATTTTTTTTTTCTTTGATAATTCTAATCCGCGCTAATAGATTAGTCTTATAGGTATTTGGAGGAAGCCTTCATGCAAAAGGTTGTTGTAACCTATTGGAAACGTCTCTGCCTGGTGATCTGCTGTACTGGGGTTCAAAGCAAGCTAAATCTCGAGAGTTTCTTGTACTGTCTGCAACCTCACCATCCTAGAGATGGGGGTTTGGGGGAGCCTATAGGTCTACCTGCTGAGTTATTAGCAGCCATTCCCTGGCCCTCCCTGGTCCTAGCTTAAAGGTTAAAGGTGTCTGGTTTCATTTCCAGTTCCATCAGAATAGATGCTCACCAGAACGTCAGCCGGGTAAGCCCAACGCCCCACTGTGGTGCTCTACCACAGCAGTGGCCTCCCCAGTAAACAGCTTAAACTCACGGTCCCGGGTGGGGGATCGATCTGCTGCCACGCGAATGCTAGGCAAACAGGTTACCACTGTACTAGCTTAGGAGGAGAGGGGGATTGGACGCTGATTAAATTTACAAATGGTCAATCTCTAGGGCGCTATCCTGCTCGGGTGTTGTCACTGTCCCTTGTCTCTGTCATTCATGAACGACTTTTGAAAGCTTTAAATTGCTTCATATGGTAATATACAATATGCTCACTTATACACGCATGGGCACTCACGTAAACATTGAAAATACTATGTATAATTGTTCTCAATACATTGACCTCACAGGAAATCGGATACAGTTTCCTTACTGATAAAAGATTTCGTTTCCTTTTATATGATCTTTGATTCCTTGGCATAAGAATCGACACTCAGTTTTTCTCTCTTTGTCCTTTTCTTATCTCCTTAATTTCAGAAACAATTTACTTTTTATTTTGTGCATTGACCCCATTCAATTTTCCAATTAGTTTTTCTATGTTTTCAATCAGTTTTTTTAATCATATCTTCACGAATAATCGTTTAGCCTTCTCTTATTTTTTGTTTAGGACTTGTTAATATAATCCCCCACCCAGCTACCACCTATGAGTAACAAACAATATAAGAACTTGGTAAACATTTCAGTAAGAGATTTTCATCAGATTTTCCGATCCGTCTCTCTCTCTCTCCTCTCTCTCTCTCTCTCTCCTCTCTCTCTCTCTCTCTCTCTCTCTCTCTCTCTCTCTCTCTCTCTCTCTCTCTCTCTCATTTATATATATATATATATATATATATATATATATATATATATATATATATATATACATATATATATATATATATATATATATATATATATACACACACACATATATATATATATATATACATATATATATATATATATATATATATATATATATATATATATATATATATATATACATATATATATGTACTACGTCATTTGAAATCAGCTGCTAATACCCCACCAGCACCTGGCATGTGTCTTATGAGGAAAAAAGGAAAAAAACAACATAACAGTCACCAACACTTATCTACTTAAACTTTTGAATCGAGTGTGAACCATTCTATAGAAATCATGCACAGCTTTAGCCACTTTCTTTTACTACACAAAACACCCTGCGGTTTTCTATACCTCAGGTTTCCCGTTACCATATAAAATAATACTCTTCCTAAACTTTCCTTTAAATTCACATTGTTTCACAAACAAATTTTAATACATTTACTAGTTTCCGGAATTCTGCTTGTATGGTCTTTTTTTCTCTTACCCTATAATCTATATAGCCAAACCTTTATGCCCTCTTGTTGGATATACTAAACGTTTCAGTGTAGCTTCTTAATACAACCTCTGGGTGACCAAGAAGCACACGATATCACCCTTACTTTTACAGTTTGAATGAACAATGTTTGGATGCTAGTGTGACAGCATTCTGTTAGTAGTTCAGTTTTGGTATTACGTCAGAAAACGACGCGACAGGACTAATACTTGTAGATACGAAGGTCTTCCGTATCTGCACTTATCAATCATTTTAAGATGGTATGTAGATTATAGCAGGAGTACTATTAATGGTTGATTGACCTTTAAATAGGTATTCATAACTCCATTGAAGGTGAGGTCACTGAAGACTTAAATAACAGGAAGGAAGATTGACAGGACGAACTAATAATATAATAAGCTTCATCCTAGTTAATGACTCATGATGATTAGTATAAGTATTTCGTTCTCGCCTATGTAGGAGGTCATGCCTGTATAAAGAACATGTTTGGTTTTCTGATCCAGATTAGGGCAATGAAATAAAACTGGTAAATAGTCCATAACCTGTGTACTATGGTCTTCCACTGTCTTGGGTTAGAGTTCTCTTGCTTGAAGGTGCACTCAAGGCTTACTATTTTATCTGTTTCCTCATTTCCTTTCGTCAGTGGGCTATTTTCCCGGTGGAAGCCATTGGACTTATTGCATCCTGCCCTTCCAACCATATATAGACCTTGCTTCCAACTAGGGTTGGAGCTTCGCTAAAAATAATAATAATGATAATAATAATAATAATAATAAAAAAAAAAAAATAATAATAATAATAATAATAATAATAATAATAATAAAGGTTACCAGAAAAAAAAAATGCTGAAAATTTGCTTTATCCTGACAGTTAGTGTGTTATTAGAATTGGATCCTATCGGGCAAATATTGGCTCCGGGAATATAAGCAGAAAGGAGAATAAGATATTGAAAATATCGACGATTGATTCACTCAATATAGTTGTTTAATAGGTTGTAAT
>NC_090733.1:76743088-76748355 GCF_036898095.1 Palaemon carinicauda | reverse complement strand
TGAGGGTTTTGCCTTGTTTCTGTAAGTACAGTACACAGTATGAATTGTTTCCGTTTTTAATTTTGGCTGATAAATGTTGCTCTGGGAGGGTTTTTATTTGGAGTGCTTACGCACAGGTTCAGTGTTACTCGTTGCCACTTTTACCCATAAATGACTGATTTTCTCGTCAACTGGATGTATAGGTAGTTGTATTATGATCAAGGCTCTGGCAATAGCAACTTCTAGGTCTTGAGATGAATCGCTTGATTATCTATATATGCAAAGTTGTTGAGACATATTACGGTAACCTCATGGTTGCAAATGTAAAATTCAAGTTTAACTCTAGTACTACTGTATCGTTCCCCATCTCTTTCAGTTTTTAAATTTAAGTAAAATTTTGTATGTATGCCTTTCTAGATACTTTCCTCTGAACAGATCATGAAATGAGGACCAAAAGAATATTGGAAGTGTTTTTTGTTTGAATGTCAGATGTTGCTTATTATTGAAGCACACCAAGATTCATTTTGTTTAACATATAAGTTATATTTATGCTAATTTCAAGTTATAACTATACGTTGTACAATGGATAACTTGACCACAATTCTTTTTTTTTTTTCTTTTTTTTTTTCAAAAACACGTTAGTCTGCAGGGAAAGTGTATTGATAAGGGTGACGTGGGGTGAAAAAACCCTGACTTTCTTAGCATGTGTAGGTTCAGTTATGAAGAAAACTCCAAATAGAGGAGATCTCCAATTTGTCTGTTGTGCTTAACGAAAAGTTGGTGTGGTTTTTAAACTTGCATACTTGATCAATACCCAAAAAGGATACTTGCAGATCAGTAACTCTTAGCGGCTTAGCCCTATGTACCAACCGTGTAGGTCATACGATCGTACATAGTAACGACATTTCATTTTGTGTATATATTATGCTTGTATCTTCGCCCTCCCCCTCGCACTAACAAGGACCTGAAATAACATGTATGTTTTTCTCACCGTTAACTGTTAACCGGTGCGGTGTCATGTTATTTCAGGTCCTTGTTAGTGCGAGGGGAGAGCAAAGATACAAGCATAATATATACACAAAATGAAATGTCGTTACTATGTACGATCGTGTGACACACGGTTGGTACACCTATTTACCCCATGCACCCCTTCCATCACACATCAGAATGCCATTCCCCCTCCTTTCCAAGACTGTCTGCCTCAAAAGGTACATTCAAAATATGCTTATAATACAAAAGAAATCCTTAGATTTTTACCAATAGTATTAAAGTACACATACAATTACAAGTTCAAATTTATTTTTCATAGTGCTCCCCTGGGGAGCCCTAAGGCAATGCAAAATTGACATTCTAACAGTTTTACTTTGCAAATCTGTGGTCCCAATCTGCCTCTTCAAAACCTGAAATTCTTTCCTTTGGGAGAATTCCTTTGGGTTGAAAATCCCTGTTGTAGAAGAATGTTGGAAATATTAGAGTTCAAAAAGAAATTTTTATTCAACAAAGTTGTGAAGAGTGGAAAGTAAAATCCACCCTAAATATGTCCCATATGGAGCAGGCTTCCGATTATTTGACTAATCCATATTCTTATCTACTAGTAAATATGAAATTCTCGTAAATTGAGGATTGTGATTTCAACATCAATAGGAGAAGGAATATGAAACAGAGGAAAGAAAGGTATTTTGGAGGCATTAAAACTAATCTTTTTTTCTCTTTCTCTGTCTATTCACAGGTAGTTTCTTTCCAGATCCATATTACTGTTACAGCATAGAATTTAGATTGAGGGAGGCAAATGTCTCAAGAGTAGGCTTGAGGTTCTGTGATATTTTATGCAGCTCCTGATCGAGTATATTTTATGTGATCATTGTCTCTTTCTCTGGATGTTCTTTTGACCTTATTATACACCCCCTCCTACAAATGCACACGCACATACGCACATGCATATACTGTATTTATATATATATATATATATGTGTGTGTGTGTGTGTGTGTGTGTGTAAGTGTGTATGTATGAGTGCGTGTGTGCGTGTATGTATAAGCTATACGCATACTCATATATATATATATATATATATATGTGTGTGTATATATATATATATATATATGTATATATATATATATATATATATCATCATCATCATCATCATAAGACGTTACTATTCCACTGCAAAACAAAAGCCTCATACATGTCCTTTTCTCTAATGTGTGATTATGATCTTTCTAAGCTGGTCCACACCGGCAAACTGTCTTAGTTCGTCAATCTATCGTTATCTCTTCCTTCCCCTACATCTTTTGCATTCGCTTGGGAACCATTCTGTTATTCTTAAAATCCAAATATTATCTGACATTCCTATTATATCTCCTGCCCAAGTCCATTTCTTCTTCTTTCTTGTTGTTAGATTATCCGCTACTTTAGTTTGCTCTCGTATTTATGGCGTTTTTTTTCATTCCTAGTATTATTCCCATCATTAGGCTTTCCATAGCTCTTTGAGTTGTAACTAGCATATATATATATATATATATATAAGTACATAAAATATATATATATATATATATATATACAATTAACACACACACACATGTATAAGTATATATATATAATATATATATATACATTAACACACACATGTATATATATATATATATATATATAGGCTTACAAGGGTGTATGCAAGATGCAAAACAAGAAATAAAGGGAATAACTCCTGAAATAAAATCATATCATTAGTTAGTAGGATATCAACAAATGATGGTACATTTATAATAACCGGTATATCATCAACAAATGCTTATTAGAGAGAGAGAGAGAGAGAGAGAGACGGGGAACGTGGTTGGCAACCCGCCCAAAGAAACCGCGTAGGGGAGAGAGAGAGAGAGAGAGAGAGAGAGAGAGAGAGAGAGAGAGAGAGAGACGGTGTGTCGGTGTAGATCCCCAAACACAAGTAAGGTTTCGGCCGCACGGATGAAATGAGTGACTGTTGTGCCCCGCCCCCCTTTTAATAATCTGGCTCTCCACTGTCACAGGCTCCAACTAATAACATTAATTAGCAAGTATTCATTACTCAATGCCTCCCAAGAGAAGGCAGCCATGACCTCCAGGGGAAACAGGAAAGGTACGAGGCCAGCCTATATCGGAATCACCGAAGACTAGTGATTATGTGATGGTTGGAAGTGGAGTGTAACTAAGTGACTGATAGTCAGCCCCGCCCCCTTAAGCCTGATTGGTCCCCCGCCCCTTAGCCACGATGCCATCTTGTTTAACACTTTATAACACCCAACAAAGTCTCGGCCACCACTAGGCCTTGGAATCTAAGCTCCTCAACTTGGTCCAATTTATTTTGGCTCCCTTGGCAAAGGGATCTGGAACTAGAAAAATCGCAGGCTTTCTTTTTTTTATTTTCTACTTTTTTTGCTCAAGTTTTCTTAGTTAGTAGAAAATACAGTAGATTGCTTTTAGTGCTTAATTAGGTCTAACTTCTGCTAATTACCTCATGAGTAGGTCTACAAGTATAACTTATAGTATTTAGTCCATTTGCCTCTCTAAGTAATTGATTTGAAAAACCTTTTTAAATTGTATCTACACAATATTTATCATAAGTCCCAAAGAAGAAAACAAGAGAGAGAGAGAGAGAGAGAGAGAGAGAGAGAGAGAGAGAAGGGGGCGGGACAGGTGAATGGGGAGAAAGATTAATCTCTACTATATATTATAAAGTTTTCTATCTCATAATACATATGAAGAAAATTTTTTATTTCCTCCCAAGTCACGGAATATACTGAACTGTTCTCCCAGTCTGACGGTAGAGATCCTGATGTAAGGCCAGATAATGCCAAAACCTTAATTGCTATTATGATTGAACTCACGATGTTATTGCTCTCTCTCTCTCTCTCTCTCTCCTCTCTCTCTCTCTCTCTCTAACATTTCTTATTCTCATTGGATAATTTCCCGATAATAATATTACACTTTGAATAAAATTAGCAACATACTAACTCTCTCTCTCTCTCTCTCTCTCTCTCTCTCTCTCTCTCTCTCTCTCTCTCATTTCTATTATTAATGGGATAATTTCTCGACAATTAATATCTAAACCTCTTGAATAGGAAAATTTTTAAAATACTATATTTGCCCTCTCTCTCTCTCTCTCTCTCTCTCTCTCTCTCTCTCTCTCTCTCTCACTACCTTGAAACTAGATAATTTTATAGGCATCTGGATACAGACTTCTTCCTTTGATGTTTTTTGGAAAATACCATTTCTGGGTAGATTTTTCATGTTTTTTTTTTAAAGAATAATTTAAATATTTTTGGGGGCTTTTTTTAATTTACTGAATAGTATCATTAATTACAAGACACGTCTCATTTGTAATTACAGATATCTTCGTTAAGATGTTCGTCAAGAAGGTTCTATTGCTATACTTTTGGGACATAGGCCTATATCAGTGCTCATTATCATGGAAAGGATAAAAAACTTGTAAAGTAAGAATCATTAACTTCACTGAAGATTGAAATAGAAATTAGAAATGTAATTATTTCGAGGTTATTTTGTTAAATGTCATGAAAGCGATGATTAGAAATTATCAAGTCTCTTCTGTAGGATCTTGAGAAAGCGAAAAAACTGCTAACCTCCACATGATTTGTATAATAGAAGTTCCTGTTGTGCTTCTCTATCATTTCTTCAATAGAAAATATTTGCAATTTAGAACGATATTTCTTTACTTTAAGAATATTTTCAGTTTACTAATTGTTTCGAGATAACCCACGAGAGAGAGAGAGAGAGAGAGAGAGAGAGAGAGAGAGATTATCTGTTTGTTATATTTGTTATAGTATTCGTAAAAAAAAAAGAGAGACAATAATTAAATGGGCCCTAAGCGTAAAATTCGCCATTAAATATACACAGACGAGAACATACCACGCTAGTCAGGTCTTGCCCATGTGTGGCATTTGATAGATTATTATTATTATTATTATTATTATTATTATTATTATTATTATCATTTGCTAGGCTAGTTGGAAAAAGCAGGATGCTATAAGCCCAGGGTTTCCAACGGGGAAAATAGCCTAATGAGGAACGAAAAAAAAGGAAAATAAGATATTTTATGAACAGTAACATCAAAATAAATATTTCTTATATAAACTATATAAACTTAAAAAGGAACAAGAGGAAGAGAAATAAGATAGGATATTTCTCAAGCAAGAGAACTCTAACCCAAGACACTGGAAGGCCATGGTACAGAGGCTATGGCACTACCTAAGATTAGAGAACAATGGCTTTATTTTGGAGTGTCCTGCTCTTAGAGGAG
>NC_090733.1:76730588-76740588 GCF_036898095.1 Palaemon carinicauda | reverse complement strand
AGAAAAAAAAATTCACATTCTAATATTCCTGCCAAATGTATTGTTACTCTGTCGGAAGAGTCATAACACCAACGTTTGTTGTAGAAAGAAGACGAAAACCGGCATACATCTTGTTTCCAACATTTTCCGTAATTAAACGTCCTACATTTTTCCAAATGGTGGTACCTCTAATTTAGATTCCAGGTTAGGTATATTAAAGTAATACAGTAATACCTTGAGATACGAGCTTAATGCATTCCGGGACCCAAGCTCGTATGTCAATTCACTCGTATCTCGGATAAATTTTTCCCATATAAAATAACTAAAAAAAATTAATCTGTTCCCACCCTCTGAAAAAACACCTAAAACAGTATATTACAGTGGAAAACATGTTTTTATTAGTTCTAACTCACAACCTACGCTCACAAAATAACAAATACCTATGTACTGGTTATGACATTATTATGGAGTTCTTACCTTCCAGACAGACGGTAGCGGCTAAAGGTGGTGTGTGCAGAGGAGGAGGGAGAGAGAAAGGGGAGGAGAGAGACTTGACGGCAACACGTTCGGTACGCTACGCTTTCGTAACACTACGTAACATAACTTAAACTTTAAATTTAACTTAAATGAAATTAGCTAACTGTATGCACACTTAAGAATAAATGTTAATTTTACATTACACTAAACTTAATTGTAATTATGTTTTCATTTTAATTTTTTTACTTTTCTTCTTCCGGCTTGGCTCTTTTTACCTCGCTTTTTGATTCACTTTCACCTTCACTTTTTGCGGGCCTTTTTAAAAGGAACCTATCAAGGGATACTTGGTTTCGTCTGCCCTTCAAAATGTTACGAAAATGACGTACACAAGTGTCTTCACAAAAGGCTAACGCACTACCACTCGCCAACTTGTTCGGGTGCCTCTTTTCATAAAATCAGAAAACTCCTGCCACTTCGCAAACATGCCTCTGATTTTCTTCTTTATAGCATCCTTCTGCTTGAGGATGGTACATATTGTTGATGTACTCCTCTCATATTGGCGAGCCAGCTCAGTCACTCGTACACCACTCTCATGTTTTTTTATTATTTTATGCTTTACCTCGATTGTTATCATACACTTTTTCTTTTCACTACCCTTGTTTGCACTCGTTTGCTTTAGACCCATTGCTTATTCACTTAATTCTGTACTGATTAACACAAAAACCACGTAAAAAATGCAAACACTACGGTCGATGCTAGGCGATAACTTTACGCGACGGAGATCCGACGGGAAAGAGCGAGCCTCTCGCACACTCGGGCACCTAGTGGCCCCATAGGGAACCGTCTCGTATCCTCGTATCTCAAATTTGTCTCATATCTCGGGGCAAAAATTTGCTTGAAACTTTCCTCTTATCTCAAATTTCTTGTATGTTGGGACACTCATATGTCGAGGTATTACTGTGTTACAGTTATTTCAAATAAAATTTGTCTAGATAGGTAGTTTGCAATATTGGTAGGTCTACTCCATTTTGTTTGGGCAGTCATAGACCAAGAAATTTTACAAATGGCATAACTTCGTAGGTCTAAATCCTGTGTAAATGTGCAAGTCCAATTTTAATGGGTATTATTATAGAACAACATGGAAAAACTTTACTAATGAAAAAAAATTGGGTTATATATAAAAAATTCACGTTTTCTTCGAAAATCATCTTTAATAGTTAATAAGATATACCCAAATATATCCTGTGGTAATGGGGGCCACCCAGTGAGAACCAGGGGTTTTGGGTGGGGACAATTTACTGGGAAATCGATATTGGTAAAACTAACCTTTTCTTTTTTATAAATAATTCTCTGGGATGCAAAATAAATTCACGAAAAATTGCACAAAGTATGGGGATTCTCTTCCTCAGAAATATTTATTTCATTTTTTTGTTTACATTTTACAAATCAGATGTATCTGCTTCTGTTTGTGCATAGCCTGTTGCACGATAACGACTTTATACTTCTGCAAACGAGCCATCCTTCCACTTTCTTTCTACCAGTGGAATTATTCCTGCCTGTTCGTTCATTTGTAAGTAGCTCCTCTTCCTTCCTTCCCCTACCATATGACAAAGTTTACCATATTTAGGTATGAAAGTATGCTTGAGTGTTATGTAGGCAGTTCTGTGACACACCCCATTTTTTTAGGACAACTTTTCAGTTCCTTTGTAGCTGTGTTACGTGTTGGGTGTGCATTATGGCGCCCAATGTAACAAAGTGTAATGGCTGCCATTAAGGTTATTTTAATGCCATAGCCAAGTTTCACGGTGAATATCACACTACTCCTGGTGTAGTGAATAATCTTTTAAAAGCTCATTGTGTTATCCCTCAAAGGTTAAAGTGACCCAAGTGCAATTCTGGTAACGATTTATTTGTTATTTACTTTATCATAATGGAAGGATTTATTTGTGATTTACTTTCTGTTTGTGACCTGAAAAGGGCTCTGTTGGGCTTTCTCTCGTCTATACCTGTAACCTGGAAACTACTAAGTTAGGTTCTGTGGCCTTTTACAAATCTCGATAGTGTTAGATAATACCGTTTTGTCCTGTTTTCGCACACCCAAATTCAGGAAAGGAGGGGAGGGGTTCATAACGGTACAACAACTTATTTCAGTGGAAATAAATGTCAAATTCACTGAAAGCACGATATTTACTGAAGGAAAAGCTGTTTTTCCTATTAGCAATGTTGTCCCGTATTGTTCTATAATTTTCCTGCCTAATATGAAAGGAATATTAGTTTTAATAGAACATAGAACTTTGAAACAGTTTAGAAGTCCTTGCAGCGGGACATCAAAGCTGCTTTGAGGGTGCAATGAATACGTTCAACCATTCCATTGGCAGCAGGGTTGTAGGTGGTTGTCTGATGTAGGGTAATTCCCAGGAGATTTGCTAATGATGTCCAGAATTAAGAGGTGAAAGTGGTACCCTTGTCAAAAAAAATATGCTCAGGGATACCAAATTTTGATTTGCACCCTAAGTGTAAAGCAGATGTGTATTGTACGAGGTGGACGATACAGTTTCCATGGTAATGGCTTCAGGCCAACGAGTGGAGTAGTTGATAACGGTAAACAGGTAACAATGTCCTTGTGATTTGGGTAGAAGACCCATTACGTCAATGTGAATCTGGGCAAAACGACGCCTAGGTTAAGGAAAAGAATGCACTCCTGAATCTGTGAGTCGATACATTTTTTAAGTTTGGCATGAAGTACAGGTGCAGAACCAATCTTTAGCATCCTTAGTAATGCTAAAACCAAATGAACTTCATCTTCAGTGGATGTGCAGTAATCGGCGTATGGGAGGTGAAAGACCATGAATGAAATCAAACTCCTGTATTCGCATGGGGCCAGGTAATCATGTTTGTGACCTATTGGTACTGATGTCACTGAGAAGGGTGGTGGTCATCGAAGGAGACGTCTTCCCAACGCAAGGATGTGCAGGATGTCCTACATGCTTGGTACTATGGATCTTTTCATTGGGCTTCTGCCAAGGCATTTTAATCCAATTCCAGGTAAATGGCAGCCAATGTGTTTCTTGACGGGGCATAGGTAATGAGAACTACTAGGTTAGGTTTTGTGGCCATTTACAAATCTCGATAGTGTTAGATAATTCCATGATGTCCCTTTCTGCTTAAATATAGATACAATTAGACTCTCCTCCCAGTCTTTGGGCATTATTTGCTTTTTCCATATTGCCCTCAATAAATCCAGCACTCATTTTTCCACCTCTGTAGCTAGTATCTTTATCATTTCAATTTAAAACTCTGATGGGACTAGTGCTTTACCATTCTTCATTTTACTTAATGCCTGCTTCACTAGTATTTTATGGAGTATACTAAACTATTTTATTCAGCCACAGCGGAGAGATGTCGGCACGTCGGCACTGACGGGTGGGACAACGGTTACACTGTCGAGCGAGAAGTGGTGAAAGTGGCGGAGAGCCAAACGCATGGCCAGCATTTTGTGGTCAAAGGTAGAGTAGCAGGATTCCACCAATGGGTGGGGCGAGCCATTGACCACCTACTAGAGTATTATTACTATTATTGTTGGCCAAGGCACCAGCCACCCGTTGAGATACTACCGCTAGAGAGTTATGGGGTCTTTTGACTGGCCAGACAGTACTACATTGGATCCTTCTCTCTGGTTACGGTTCATTTTCCCTTTTGCCTACATACACACTGAATAGTCTGGCCTATTCTTTACATATTCTCCTCTGTCCTCATACACCTGACAACACAGATTACCAAATAATTCTTCTTCACTCAAGGGGTTACTGCACTGTAATTGTTCAGTGGCCACTTTTCTCTTGGTAAGGGTAGAAGAGACTCTTTAGCTATGGTAAGCAGCTCTTCTAGGAGAAGGACACTCCAAAATCAAACCATTGTTCTCTAGTCTTGGGTAGTGCCATAACCTCTGTACCATGGTCTTCCACTGCCTTGGTTTAGAGTTCTCTTGCTTGAGGGTACACTCAAGCACACACTTCTATCTTATTTCTTTTCCTATTGTTTTGTTAAAGTTTTTATAGTTTATACAGGAAATATTTATTTCAATGTTGTTACTCTAACTGAAATATTTTATTTTCCTTGTTTCCTTTCCTCACTGAGCTACTTTCCCTGTTGGGGCCTCTGGGCCTATAGCATCCTGCTTTTCCAACTAGGGTTGTAGCTTAGCAAGTAATAATAATAATAATAATATTATAATCATTATCATTATTATTACTATTAATATTATTATTATTATCATTATTATTACTATTATTATTAGTAGTAGTATTATTATTATTATTATTATTATTATTATTATTATTATTATTATTATTATTATTATTATTATTATTATTAGCCAAGCTGCAAACCTAGTTAGAAAAGCAAGACGCTATAAGCCCAATGGCTCCAACACGGAAAAATAGCCAAGTGATGAGAGGAAATACAGAAATAAATAAACGATATAAGAAGCAATGAACTATTAAAATAAAATATTTCAAAAACATTAACAACATTAAAACAGATATTTCATATAGAACTATAAAAGGACTTATGGCAGCCTGTTCATCATAGAAACATTTGCAAGTTTGAACTTTTGAGGTTCTACTGATTAAACTACCCAATTAGGAAGATCCTTCCTCAACTTGGTCACAGCTGGAATAAAACTTCTAGAGTACTGTGTAGTATTGAGCATCATGGTAAAAAAGGCCTGACTATTAGAATTAACTGCATGCCTAGGATTACGAATAGGATGGAACTGTTCGGGAATATCTGAATGTAAAGGATGGTCAGAATTAAAAATAATCCTATGCAGAATGCATACTAAACTAATTGGGCGACGGTGCCAGATATTAATATCTAAATCGGGAATAAAAAATTTATTAGAATGTGAGTTCCTGTCTAACAAATTAAGATGAGAATCAGCAGCTGAAGACCAGAAAAGAGAACAATACTCGAAACAAGGTAGAATGAAAGAATTAAAACACTTCTTCAGAATAGATTGATCACCGAAGATCTTACAAGACTTTCTCAATAAGCTAATTTTTTTGTGCAATTGAAGAAGACACAGACCTAATGTGTTTCTTAAAAGTAAATTTGATGTCGAAAATCACTACTAAAATTTCAAGAGTCATAAAAAGTTGAACATTATCAATGCTGAGATACGGATGTTGAAGATCCACTGTCCTTGACCTACTTACCATCGTACTTTGAGTTTTATTAGGATTCAACTTCATACCCCATAATTTGCACCATGCACTAATTTTAGCTAGATCTCTATTAAGGGATTCAGCAACCCCAGATCTACATTCAGAGGATGGAATTTATGTAAAGAGAGTAGCATCATCTGCATATGCAACGAGCTTGTTTTCTAGGTCAAATCCCATGTCATGTATATATAGTATGAAAAGTAATGGGTTAAGAATACTACCCTGAGGAACACCAAATATCACATTCCTATACTCATTATGGTGCCCATCAACAACTACTCTTTGTAATCTATTACTTAAAATTCAATAATGATGCTAAGGAATGACCCACCCACGCCCAACTGTTTGAGTTTGAAAACAAGGACCTCATGATTAACACGATCAAAGGCAGCACTAAAATCAAGGCCAATCATACAAACTTCCTGACCACAATCAAGCGATTTCTGTACAGAGATTGTAAGAAGCATCACATGCTCCAAAACCTTTATGAAAACCAAATTGCAAACTAGGGAACTGTAGATAATATGGGAGTTATGGAAATTAGAAATTGTGAAGTAAGATTACCAATTTTACAACAAGTGCTAAAAGCTCCTTTTCTTGCTAACTTGCGCAAAATAACAGAAAACTTTGGAGCTAAGAAATCTGAAGTCTTTATAAAAAACAAAGGAGAAATACTATTTAGGTCTACACCTCCATAAGCATCAAGGTCCACCAAGAGAGCTTTGATTTCTCGAGATCATAAGACTAAACTCGTTAGTTTAACCTCAGGAAAACAGGAATGAGGACGTTCGGGTTTCTCAATTCTCTTCTTACTGTCAAATACATCTTCCAAAACAGTTGCCTTTTCCTTTGGACAATGAGTGACAGAGCCATCTGGTTTAAGTAAAGGAGGAATTGCTGCATCTACACTAAAAAGTGCAGATTTAAGAGTAGTCCACCACTTATACTCCTTGGTTGTACCAGAAAGGGTTTCTTTTATGGTTAAATTGTATTCCTTTTCAGTTGAAGCATAAACTCTCTGAGCAAAAGCTCTAAGCTGAGTGTAGTTATTCCAGATCAAATCTGATCTGTTACTCTTCCAAAGAAGATAGGTCTCTTGATTCTCCAAATAAGAACATCTGCAATCATCAATGAACCATGGTTTGTCCTTCACTCGGCACCTTGGAACACATGAAGTGATACGGCTATCAGTTATGTTGACTAGATTCTCATTCAAAGGGACAACAGGATCAACACTACAATACAATTGTGACCAATTCTAGGACAAAAGATTATGCAAGATCCCATTCCAGTCTGCTTGAGACATCATATAAATCTTACATGAGTATTATACATCAGGGACAGGCTGCTGTTTTCACTACTAATGAAATCAAGGCATGATCAGATGTCCCACCTGGAGAACCAACCTTAATTGTTATAACACCAGGGGAGTCGGTGTATACAAGGTCCAAGTAGTTACCAGACCTGTGAGCTCAGATGAGTGCCTCATATTAGAAACCAATGTGTCTGAGCACAAAAGAATATCATACTGTCTGGACACAACTATAAGGTCTTGAATATTTGCATGAAGACTACGAATATTGCAATACCGTAGGCGACATTGACGAAATCTAGGACGTACTGGTCAAGGTTTTTGCTCAATGTCTCCAGAGGGCATAAGAATTAATGGTAATAAAAAAGATACGCCATTCTTAAAAACCAAATTTACAAGAATGATAACAAAACCAATATGCACAGAAATATAAATAAAGTGGTTGATCAAACCCATAGGCTATAGAAAAAAGTTGGAAAAACTGGTTAACATGGAGGAGCCAATACGCCATGCAAGGCTAGATACCCTCCAGGATAGCCACTTCAACTGAAGGGAGGACAGTAAGGATGGTTTTGAAAAGAAAAAGAATCAGATAAGGAAAAGACAACCTCTTGATAAACCACCAGGCATCCATGGCCTTTCTATTAAGCCTGCCCAACACACCATTTGAAAAAAACAAAAGGAAGAAAAAAAAATTAGATAGAATGGTGTGCCCGAATGTACCCTCAAGCAAGAGAACTCTAACCCAAGACAGTGGAAGACCATGGTACAGAGGTTATGGCACTACCCAAGGCTATAGAAAAATAGTTTGATTTTGGAATGTACTGCACCAATAGCAACGTTGTTGGTAACGGTGGAAAGAAGACGAGGGGCATGTGGCACGTGAAAAGTAGGAACAGCAGAAGTTGATAGGGCATCCTTTGCATTGCAGAAGTCTGCTTCTTATAGGGGACCCCACTTTGGGTCTTTTAGCTTCCCCTTGAGGGAGGCATACAGGGGGGCAAGAGTGGTAGCGATGGTAGGCAGGAAACGGTGATAATAGTTGATCATGCCCAAGAATTCTTGCAGTGCTTTGATGGTTGAGGAGATAAGGGAGCTCTGAACGGCTGCTACCTTCTCAGGGAGGAATTGGACTTCTTCGGGAGTGATGTGGTGCCTTAAGAATACTTTGCTGGCGCTGAAGGTACACTTGTTATACCGGACTACAAGGCCATTCTGTTATAGCTCGTTATGTAGGTGAAGGTGGTGTTTCTCTTTGGAGGTAGAGAACACAAGTATATTATCCACGTAACATACACAGAAGGGGAGGTCCCCTAAAATGCCATCCATGAGACATTGAAAAGTGGCCCCAGCATCACGAAGGCCAAAACAGGAGTAATTGAAGATGTATGTACCGAACGGGATGATAATGGCGGTCTTGGGGATGTCTTTTAGGTTCAATGGCACCGGATGATACCCCTTCATGAGGTTCAGAAAACCTTAGCTTTGTGCAAGTAGGAGGACACGTTGGCGATGTTATGGAGTGGGTAGTGATTCAGTTCTTTTATTTATTTTCAGGTGCCTGTAATCCCCTCACGGAGGCAGAGAGCCCTCTTTCTTCAGGATGATGTGTAAGGGTGCAGCCATGGGCTTGAGGCCTTTTAGCAAAGACCCATTTCTTCCATTTCAGCAAACGTTTCTTTAGAGGCTGTTAAACAATCTGATACCAGACGCCTGATTGTGGCGAACACTCTGGGTCCGTCATCTTTATTATCTTTTAATGACAAACATTTATAACAGTGGAGAGATTTGTGACAGACAACATTAGAATACTAGCACCCAGATGTTACTGTATTTGGAAAACTTGTTACTTGAGAATGTAATGTTGTTGTTCTTCGCCTGAATTATGAACAATCGACCATGGTAGTAAGGTTGTTTTCCTTTGATGTTCTTGCTTCTGACATCATTGCCACTCCCCATCATATTCTGGTAACAGTGGTTACCCATCATGCACTGCCAAGTCATATAGATGCAAAATTAATGTTTGCTCTTACAGAAGTACAAATTCCTGACCTTTAATGTGAGTATGCTTGCAGTGAAGATGGAGAATGCCATTAAAATCTTTAACAAAGTGGTGGTGGTTACTGCCAGGGGGTGGGCATGCTCCCCACTCTAAACAGTCAACTGAGCACACACAGCAGAGAGTATAGGTGTACTTCCAGTGTCATTATCTGGGAGTTCTGATATTTTGCTTTTTATTTTATATAATGTTTTGGACATAGCCGTGTGTAAGGTATTTTAAGAATGACGGAGGTTTTGCAGTTATATCCGATAACTGTAGTTGTGGGACAGCAGTCTGGGCATCCTGCCTACTCCTTTTTCTTGTTGGACAACATGACTGTTTGCTGTCTCCCTCACTAGTATGGCTGTATGATGACTAGTAAAAATAACTAATCCTCAGGAGGGGATTTACCATTAAGCTTAGATGTACTTCAATCGAAGGAAGTCACTGTCAGGTGTGATGGGAAAGATTTGCTGCCCATTCCCTTGCTTTCAATGTCTACTTGATCCCAGAAAGATGCTAAGGGCAGATACTTGGTTACTGTCTCTCAGTGAGAGACTGCTCACCAGTGACTAATGTAGCCAAAGATAGTACATGGAAGACAGGAACGTCAATTAGATTTCTGTGAGCATTTGGCCACTTTAGTAGGGCGCGTCAGCAACAGATGGCGCTGCGCTTGTTATTCTACTACTTGCTTACTCAAGTTAGTGTTACCTGATGGAAAAATTTCACCTGAGTTATTTTCAAACTAAGATGGGTGTATTTATCAGGCATGATACAAATTTATGCTACACTTTGAATAAAACAAAATTTAGCATTAAAAAACGTACTCATGGTTTTTCTATTTTCATCTAAGCTCAGTCTTCTCAGGGGAATTTGGGATCTAACAATCTGGTAACGCTAACTGAAGTCTTCAAAACAATTATAGCAATGCTGTTGCCATATATCAAACAAAAATCAGATGTA
>NC_090733.1:76705588-76723088 GCF_036898095.1 Palaemon carinicauda | reverse complement strand
TATGATACCATTTAGTGAGAATTCAGACACTCCCTCCGACTTCCCTCTTCTGCATTTTCTTTGCTGGAGCCTTCGATTCTGCTTCAAGGAGGAGAACAACAAAGGTAATCAAGAAGTCTAGGAAATTACGTTCATGTGACTCTTACCGTTTCACTCCCGGTGGGAGAGGGAGTGCAGTACCAACCTGCTGCGAGTGCCGATAGCTGTCTTTTATGGAAAGAAACATCGGCAAGCATTTATAGGAGGTGCCTGAGTACTCGAAATAGGTGTTCTCACACCTACAGTATTGTTAGTGCTCTTGTATCGGAAATAGAGGTGCTAGGTCCCCACGCACTGGAACCTTACCAGATAGATCTCACTTCGCTGAATCTCTGTTAAAGAGAAATTCAGATTTCGAAGAAACAAAACTCTGGTAAGTTGCATTCTCTCCGACCTGTTAACAATTATGTACAATTTTCAATAAGAAGAAAATTTGTAGTCTGTTGAATTAATATTTTCCAAGGTCATGCATTTTTCATTTGATATTTTAACTCTCATGTCTTTAAGAATTATGGTTTAATTTTGTTATCATAACTGTAATAGCTGTTCTAGGTAATTCATTATTCATTTAATTTTGATGCATACTATGGCAACATAACATAATCAAATATTTTATATTACTGATATTAGTTTACAATCTTCCTAATATCAATAAGGAAATCTATGAAAGATATACTTCTAATTCAGTAAGAGGAATACAGTAAAAAACTTAAGGTTTTATGAGAGGTGACTTAACATAAGCCATTGTTTTTTATCAAACTATTAGATACAGTATGTAACCTGAAGCTTAGATTCATAAAAAGGAACACAAAAATCTAGGAGCTTATAATTTTGAGAGTCATACCGACTCTTGTTAAAGATTCAGTGATGTAAACAAATTGTAATAGTCAAATTAATAATCGATTTATTAGTCGATGTAAAATGAGATTAGTGATTCGATTAGACAATGATAGGTTCTTCAAGGGACAAAAGCAGGATAGGGCAGCCAATGGTGGATAAGGCAGGATTATATAATTAGAGGATAAGGTTAGATAGATTTTTATTAATTTAAGGTAACATTGGTTAATTATTGGGAAAACTCATATTATTGTTCTGTGTCTATTAACATTAAAGGTGTGACTTCGGTAAGACCAAGTCATAAGTTTGGTAATGTTGGACATTTTAGTAAAAAAACAATGAACAAATTGAGACTAGGTTTTTTTAGTCAGTATGTGATAACTTTTTCCATTGTTTAAGGCAAGAAAAGTAAGATATGAAGATGGTTAGAAGATACTGGTTCATTAACTAAATGTTAACCATAAAATCCACGTAGATGAATCATTTATTACTGAATGATAAGATAGCTGGAGTTAGTTTATGTAGGATTCATACTATATATAATGAAAATTTAGCATGTCATTTCAGTTACTGGAATGGCACATTTGCTTGATGAATTTAGGAAGTTGCAGGTCGTTTTTTTTTTTTTTTTTTTTTTTTTACGAGAATGAAAACAACACAATAATTATTCATTTGCAAAGTACTACACTCTTGTATACTATGTAATATTCTACTCCTGAAACTGTTACAATGTCAATAAATACTAATTTTGTTCATAATTTGTACCTAACTTTTAACAAAAATATATATGAGGATTGTGTGCGTTTGACCAGGTATCCTCTGTAGTCTTAATGTAGAATGTTCTTTCAGGGAATTATGAATTATTGAGTATATCTTGAAGAAAATTGAAGCATTATGAGAGCTCATGTTAGTCGGCGGATTACCTGAGGCCAGTCATTCGATTATTGTAGTGAATTATATCCTTGTTATAATTTATGAGGTGATACTTTTCCATTTTACAAGATATACTTTCGGTTGCAATATTTGCCATTCTAAATGTCATGAACATTTATAGTTTCCTTTTTATTTCCACTGTTTTACATTTTTTACATCCGACTATTTTATATTCTTTATAGTTTATCATGCAGATTATTTTGTTAAATTTATAGTCTTGGTATTAAAGTGCACGGTTATTTATTTGAATAAGACTGAAAAAAATCTGTACAATTAACATCCTTTAATTTCTAATACTAGAATCGTCAAAACAAAAAAAAACTGTTTCAAGCCTCCTGCTCAAAACAGGAAATATGGTGAGACATTCCCAATGACAAAGATGAAAATCAGCAACGAATAATCTGGGATTTACTACAGAAAAAAAATGTGTTTTTAAAAGGAGCACAGAATCATCTCGACTGAGGCGGCCACTGTGTCATCAAACTTTTCTGCATTGAAATACTATTATGAGAAATTTCATTACAGTACTACAAATATCTTGAAATACTTAATTGGCCCAAGTTATTGAGATTTTAGTGGGTTTTGTGTTCCAATGGTCCCTCCATTTATAGATTCAATAACATTTAACTAACTGAAGATGAAAAGATTAGTTAAGTTAACGTAAATAAGTAATATAGATTTTTATAAGAACAATGTTGACAGATTATTAAAATTTTATAAAAGTTTCTTTATTTCTGAAAGCCGTGAATTTCATCATTAAAATTATTGACTTTTACCCAGTTTAAGAACTCCTAATATTTACAAAGCCAGTGCATATAAAGCTAGTTTTAGTAATCTTTTTAATTGTATCCTTTCGTTAAGAAATACAAGTGAAGCCATTTTTTTCTAGTTAATTCTAAACGCTCAAAAGTTAACTTGAAAATTAGGTTCAGGTCTACAATTGAACTTTTTTTTTTTCTACTTTCTAAATAGAATTCAAATTTCATTTTCCAAATTATTATTTGATCCTCAACCAGCACAATCATTCGTTAAATTGTCCTAAAATTAGTTGGCGAATAAAAATATACTAATTGTATGGATTGCTATTACCTTTTAATATACAGTTGTCTAGATTTATCATAGGTAATGATAAATTGACTAATTTTATATTATCTATCATTGTAAATGTTTATGAAATAGGAGGAAACTGAACATTAAAAACCAATTAAAACCAACAAATAATATAAATGAGGAAGGACTTCTTCCATGGAAATTTGCAGCTCGTGTTTTCAATTTCCATCAACTCGATGTTAACTGAAATGTCTATTTCCTCTGGCCCTCTGAATAGAGTTCTAGATCGTATCATTCTCATAATTGTTTAAAGTACTGTAAACAGGCTATTTAAAAGTGTGACTGAAGGAAAATTGATTCTATCAAGTGATTCATATTCATTGTACAATCTACATATTAAAGCACATTAATTACAAGCGAATATAACCTCCAACTAATTATTCTAACTCTATGAATATTATTTCATCTTTGTGTATGTATACCATTTCCTCTGTCTTTCGAGACTGTCATCCAATTATTAGCAACTGTTAGTGAATTTTCTTCTGCGCAACGTCAGATCTATAGCAGGCCTAGGCCTATGTTTTCTTGAGATCTATCAGCAGATATGCTTAACATAATAGCTATTGGATAAATTAAAGTCTGGCTCTCTAATACACCTCCTCTCGCCAGTGCTGTTCAGACATTTTTTTTCCTTGGGTGGTGGGTGAGATTGTGGAAGAATAGCTTATTATATTCTAACAATTAACACGTGCATAAGTATTTGATTATAGATATACCACAGTATTGGAAAAAAATACTAAGTGACGATTTAGGCTTAAAAGTTTCAAAATAACCGTCATATTTCCTTTCTTCTTGCAATAATGAAAGATATTTTGGATAACTGAAAATTTTATATAAAGCTCCAATACTAGAATTATTTTCAATATAATGGTATTTCAGCTGAAGGGAGAATCAACTATGCTCCATAAAGATTTTGCTTTGAATTTTTTAAATATGTTTACATATTGTGCGAGCAATTAATCCAGTCTAGTGTAAATAATTTGATTTCGAATATTTGTGAATAGAATCACTTTATTTAAGGTCTTTAATAATAGTATTGATAAGTATTAAAAGGCAAAGACAATTTTCTCTCTCTCTCTCTCTCTCTCTCTCTCTCTCTCTCTCTCTCTCTCTCTCTCTCTCTCTCTGATTTAAGGTTATATCAGCAATAATAAATAAGCTTAAATTGCTTGTAAGCTTCATCTCAGAACTTTATACTGTGACGGGCCGAGAGAGGAGTTGTGAACTCAAAGGCAGATTGGAAACGACTGAGTTATATTGTTGTGGAACACTCTCCTTATATACAAAACCTCAAGGCAACAGGACATGACAAGTTCACAAGACAGACAATATCACAGAGGAAAAACCAGACAGGAATTTTCATGTTCGTTTTAGTGCGAGGGAGGAGCGAATATACAAGCATAATATATACAAAAGGAATTATGTACAATTGTGTGAAACACGGTTGGTACATGGTTCCCCCCCTAAAAATTACATACTGTACATGTTAAATAGGGCGCCCTAATCTAGAGAGGCGAACTGTAGGCGGGTCATCTGGCAGAAGATAAGCAGGTTTTAGACGATCAATGGAGACCCAGTCTTCTTTGCCCCGAATGTTTAGGAGGAATGCTTTCGGACTGCGTCGGATCACAAGGAAAGGTCCCGTGTAAGGGGGCGTTAACGGTGGCTTGCCGGTGTCGTTGCGCAGGAAGACGTGCGTTGCAGAGTGCAAGTCCGTTGGTATGTGATGCTTCGCTGGGGGCTTGTAAGTCTGGCGGCACGGAGTAAATTTTCCCACGACGTGACGTATGCGCTGGAGATCGTCGGAGGAGGTTGTAGAAGGAAAAAACTCGGCAGGGACGACCAACGGGTCGCCATACACCATTTCGGCTGCCGAGACGTCGAGGGCGTCTTTAGGAGTGGTCCTTAGTCCAAGGAGGTCCCAGGGAAGCTGAGTAAACCAGTTGCAATCCTTGCAGCGGGACATCAAAGCTGCTTTGAGGGTGCGATGAAAACGTTCAACCATTCCATTGGCAGCGGGGTTGTAGGCCGTTGTCTGATGTAGGGTGATGCCCAAGAGATTCGCTAATGACGTCCATAATTGAGAGGTGAAAGTGGTTCCCCTGTCAGAAGTAATATGCTCAGGTTTACCGAATCTTGAAATCCATCCAGAGAGTAAGGCAGATGTACATGAGGCGGACGTTGCAGTTTCCATGGGAATGGCTTCAGGCCAACGAGTGGAGCGGTCGATGACGGTAAACAGGTAACGATGTCCTTGTGATGTGGGTAGGGGGCCTACAACGTCGACGTGAATGTGTGCGAAACGACGCTGAGGTTGAGGAAAGGTGCCCACTCCTGAATCCGTGTGTCGATGTACTTTGGAAGTTTGGCAAGAAGTACAGGCACGGACCCAATCCTTAGCATCCTTAGAAATGCCGTGCCAAATGAACTTTGCCTTCAGCAGCTGTGCAGTAGAACGGCACGAGGGATGTGAAAGGACGTGGATGAAATCAAACACCTGTCGGCGCATGGGAGCAGGAATCCAAGGTCGTGGTCTACCAGTACTGACGTCACAGAGGAGGGTGGCGTTGGAGTTTTTGAGGGGAAAATCCTCCCAACGGAGGGACGTGCAGGATGTCCTACAAGCTTGATACTCTGGATCCTGTCGTTGGGCTTCAGCCAGGGCGTTATAATCCAATCCCAGTTGAACGGCAGCCAACGTGTTTCTTGACAGGGCATCGGCAACGGGATTTATTTTCCCAGGGACGTATTGGAGGGTGCAATTGTATTCAGCCACGGCGGAGAGATGTCGGCGTTGACGGGCGGACCAGGCGTCAGACTGTCGAGTGAAGGCGTGCACCAGAGGCATGTGGTCTGTGCGAATGACGAAGGGCGTACCTTCTAAGAAATGGCGAAAGTGACGGACAGCCAAGTGCACCGCCAGCAATTCTCGATCGAAGGTAGAATAACCCGATTCTGCCTTGGACAGTTTTCTGCTGAAGAACGCCAATGGGCGGGGCGAGCCTTTGACCACCTGCTCGAGTACTGCACCAATAGCGACGTCGCTGGCATCGGTGGAGAGAAGGAGAGGGGCGTGTGGGATAGGAAAAGTGAGAGCCGCAGCAGTTGATAGGGCCTTCTTTGCATTGCAGAAGGCCGCTTCTTGAAGGGGACCCCACTTCAAGTCCTTTGGCTTGCCCTTGAGGGAGGCGTAGAGGGGAGCAAGAGTGGCGGCAATGGCTGGCAGAAAACGGTGATAATAGTTGATCATGCCCAAGAATTCCTGCAGAGCTTTGACGGTCGAGGGCGTGGGGAAGTTCTGAACGGCTGCTACCTTCTCAGGGAGGGGATGGACTCCTTCAGGAGTGATACGGTGCCCTAAGAACGACACTTCGTTGGCGCCAAAGGTACACTTGTCGTACCGGACTACAAGGCCGTTTTGTTGCAGGCGGTCGAGCACGATGCGCAGGTGACGGAGGTGTTCCTCTTTTGAGGAGGAGAACACAAGTATGTCGTCCACATAACATACACAGAAAGGGAGATCCCCTAAGATGCCATCCATGAGACGTTGAAACGTTGCCCTAGCATTACGAAGGCCAAAACAAGAGTAATTGAAGGTGTATGTGCCAAATGGAGTGGTGATGGCGGTCTTGGGGATGTCTTCTGGGTTCATAGGCACCTGATAATACACCTTCAGGAGGTCAAGCGTAGAGAAAACCTTTGCTTTGTGCAGGTAGGAGGTTACATCGGCAATGTTTGGGAGGGGGTAGTGATCCGGTTCTGTTTGCATGTTCAGGCGCCTGTAATCCCCACACGGACGGAGGGAGCCGTCTTTCTTCAGAACGATGTGTAAGGGTGACAACCATGGGCTGGAGGCCTTTTGGCAAAGGCCCATTTTCTCCATTTCGGCGAACGTCTGTTTGGCGGCTGCCAATCGTTCCGGTGCAAGACGTCTGAATTTTGCGAAGACTGGGGGTCCTGTCGTCTTGATATGGTGATAAATACCGTGCTTGGCAGGAACCGTGGGCGTTTGGCGAAGTTCTGGACGGAAAACTTCCGGGTACGACGTGAGGAGGTGGGCGTAGGCATCCGTGGGTGCGCTGATGTGGAGAGCGAGGTTAGAGGGGGCGGGTTGAAGAGGTGTCGACAAGTACGAGTCTGCGTTGACCAATCGTCGGTGGGCGACATCGACCAGAAGGTGGAAATGAGAGAGGAAATCCGCACCGAGGATTGGCATTGTGACGTCAGCAACGAGAAACTTCCAATTGAATTTACCGTTTCCGAACGATAATGTGAGGCTCTCGTAACCGTAGGTGGGTATCGCAGATCCGTTGGCAGCTACCAAGCGGACGTCGGCAGATGTAGACAGACTACGTTGTGCCTTGAAGAGTTTCCTTGGCAAAAGAGAACGACAAGCACCCGTGTCTACCAAAAATCGCACGCCCGTTCCTGCATCCTGTAAAAAAAAAAGATTAGAAACATGGGAGGCCACCGCCACAAGCGATGGCCTACTTACACGTTTTTTGGCCACTGACAATCTTTGGCACATTTCTTCGCGGTTGCCCCGAATCTGAAGTGGTAGTAACAAACCTGCGGCGGATGGGAGGTAGTAAGTGGCTGTAGAAGTCGTTCGTTGGGGCGCGAGCGATTGGTGGGTGGTGGGCGGCTTTGTCGCTGCTTCGGCACGTCACGGGGTAGGCGTGTATGTCCTACGGCATTCATGTCAGCTTCGGTTGACGTTGAATAGGCATCCTCGTCGTCAGGGGTGGAGGCGTTGATGGAGGTCTTGAAGTGGCTGTCCATAAGGGCGTCGGCTTTGGTCATCAAGTCCTTTATGGGTAAACTATCGACATCGGGTATGGCAGCGCGCACAGGTTCAGGTAAACGGCGTATCCAAAGGGCACGGAGTAGGTTCACCTCACGAGGAGAGCCGTCTGCGGCAGGTTGAAGGCGAGCGATACTGGTCATTTCCCTGAGGGCAAGCGAAGCCCTTTGGTCCCCCAACGGTTGTTGCGAGAGCTGAAAAAGCTTTGCTATAAGGGCGGCTGGCGACGGCGAGTACTGCTGCAGAAGGTATGATTTGAGGTCATCATACGCTATTGGGGTGTCTCCTTGTTCACAAAGCCAGTCGGATATTTCTGGGAAGGTGTCCTCGGGTATCGCCGCGAGAACATAATCCGCTTTGGTGGTTGAGCGAGTCACGCCCCTGATACGAAAGTGGACTTCAGCGCGTTGAAACCAAGCGAACGCTTCTCCGCTAGCGAACGGTGAAAGTTTCAATGGAGCGGCCGCAGTGCCAACTGCTGGGGTAGAGTCTGCCTCCGTCATATTACCAACGATGGAGGGGCGAGGGAGGTGGGGGTGGAAGGCAGTGGGAGCGAGTCGACTTCCGGGGTCACCAATGTGACGGGCCGAGAGAGGAGTTGTGAACTCAAAGGCAGATTGGAAACGACTGAGTTATATTGTTGTGGAACACTCTCCTTATATACAAAACCTCAAGGCAACAGGACATGACAAGTTCACAAGACAGACAATATCACAGAGGAAAAACCAGACAGGAATTTTCATGTTCGTTTTAGTGCGAGGGAGGAGCGAATATACAAGTATATTATATACAAAAGGAATTATGTACAATTGTGTGAAACACGGTTGGTACAATACCAAATACGTTTAATTTTTGTCAAATAAATCTTTCCAAAATATCAATATTTTAATTATTCTGGTCACGTGTAATATTTCTATTTTTCATCAATTCATTGAACGGGAATTTGTTTTTTAAGACATTAGAATGACAAAACTGCTATTTATATAAAAGACTAAAATCTCTTGTCCACTTGTTTGAAGCTTTGCATATTCTTTATACAAAAGTTGTAATTAACTTACTTGTACTATGGTCTAGATTCTAGAATATAGCCCATATAGTTAACAGCAGCTGTAGCTTGGAGCATTTTACATATTGATTATATAATAAAGGTTTTATGAAAGAAATAGTAATTTGATTTGAGTTATGGTACTCTTAAGAGAAGGAAACCATCAGTGAAGTAATCTTAAATCAACATTCACGGACTATTTCTTGCTTAAAGATATTCTAAGAGCGGTTTCAATGTAAAATTTCAAGAACATTTCTGAAAATGTTAAAGGTGTAGTTTTGTTTATGAAAAAGTCAGTAATATTAATATTTTGTAGAGAATGCTCAGACACATCTGGTTCTTGATACGTAGGATAAACTTAAAGGGATTTAGGAATTGCATCTAAGGCAATGCATCGGAGGAAAAGAAAATACCCAGGTCATGATCGATTATTTAGGACAATGAGAGGAATAATTACCTCTAGGGAAGCTCAAAGTAAAACAATTATGAATTTCTTGAGGCAATTTTATGAATGCCTGCGAGATTTCGTTTTGAAGGAGTATTTTATAGGTTAGTATTTCTAAAATAAACTTTTGCAGATTTAGAGGGTAACGTTGGGGTTTAAAATTTCAATTGGAATAGAGATGTAGACTGTATGTTTTAAACCTAGCAAACGTGTATTTATAGGTATGATAACTTTGCAAATCTAAAGAAAACACTTCATATAGATAGGATGTGAATTGAAAATAGAAATTAAGGAATATCATATGCTTAAACCAGATGCTACTCTTATACAATAAAATACTGTTTTGTCCTTCTCGATTTTATCAGATACAAATATTAATCCTTCAAACTTAAATGAGACGAGATGCTTAGACGACTCGTAACTGTACATTGGTTAAAATGACTATTTCAAATATTTTGTAAATAGTACAAAATATTGTACTATCGCATAAGAAAAATTGGTACGAACAAAAATACCTAAAAGCAAGGGTCCTGGATGATAATTAATGTCATAAAAAAGTGACACCACAACTAATAGTGTAACTATACGTAAATATTAATAAGTAAATGTAATGGCCCAGCATTTTGATGTCAGTAACATGGACATTATTGACTACTTTAATTCTATCCTAGGTTCATTATAGTCAGAGCTGGAAAGGGTTCAGTCATGACATTGAGAGTACAATGTATTTGAATAGCTAATTAGAATGAACTTCATCTATAACGAAAATGATATGCGAAGGTGAGCAATCCTGAGGTTTAGCAATGGGGTTTAATTCTTAATATCCCCATGATAAGTGTTAAAACCTAAGATTTTGTTCATTTCTCAAAACAGGTAGAAATGTAAGACCAATCATATACGAGAGATTTTGACTCTGAACAACCTTTGTTCAGTAGACTATATCCAAGAAAGCCTAATTTGATTTACACAGGCTCACATTGTTGGTAATATTGATATTAAAGTCAAAGATAGACAGACTTTGTGTGCCTGTATAGGAAAAGTGTTTTTTTTTTTTTTTCTGCGAAAGTTTTTCAGAGTTGACCTCCATCATATAAGACTAGTCATCCCTAACTATTTCAATTTTGAAAATGGGCAAAGTCTTAGTGTTTACCATTAATTAAGGATGATATTAAGAAATAAACCCCACTGCTAAACATCAGGATTACTCAACATAAGATGTCTCCTTTCAGTTACGGATGAAGAAGTATATTCTAATTATCTATTAAGATATCCTGTATTTAATATCGTGAATGAACCCTTTCTAGGTCTTACTCTAATGAACTTAAGATATGACTAAAGAAGTCAGTCAGCAATGTTTATATTACTGGCGTCAAAATGCTGGGTCATTTACCTTTCCTTATTCTATATTTGTAGTTATACTATTAGCAGTAGCATGTCATTTTTTCTTTTTTAGCTATAAATTTTTATTGGGGACCCTAGCTCTTAAACCTCTTAAGTATTTTCTTCTTTAGCCAATCAATTATTCTTAGGCAAAGAACCTTATCAATTACCGCATATTATAAGAAATTATTTTTCAATAGATCAAGTAAAAATTTCAATTTCATTAAACTGTTCAAGTATATTTACCACACTCAAACGTTATATTTTAAGAATTCTAAAAAAAACATGCATATGAAAAAGTATTGAAATTTTAAATATTTTTCCTAGTACATAAAAAGAACTGGAATGAAAAAAAGATAAAATACAACAACTCAGAGTGTTACCCCTTCTAATACCAGCAAATGCTTTATTCCACGCGAGAAAATGGACCAAAAAGCTCATGAAATAATCCTTTCTCTTAACTAGCTCCTTGTTCATTTGGACTTATTTAACCACCACATGCAGAGTTTATTCACCCCCAACTGGGAGAGTGGAAGCAGCAGTACCAGAGATTTAAGACTGAATAGTTTCAAAATCCAGATGACTGAACTGTGCCCCTTATTTCATTTTGGTCTAAAGTCCACTTCTTGATCTAGCTGTATGTAAATGAAGTATTCTTTTTTTTTATTGCCGAAAGTCATGATAAATAATGGGATTGTTATTTTCATTGGTTGATATTCCTCAAAAGCCTCTTATTCAATGGTGAAGTTGATTTAGATTTTAAGTGTAAAAGTACAGTATACCTGAATTTATACTTAGCTTTAATTTAAAAGCTAACAATGAACACAGTATGGGTAAAATTACTTAGAAATTCGTTAAAGACTCTTATTATTATTATTATTATTATTATTATTATTATTATCATTATTATTATTATTATCATCTAAGCTATAACCCTAACTGGAAAAGCAAGATCCTATAAGCCCAAGGGCTCCAATGGGGAAAAATAGCCCAGTGAGGAAAGGAAACAAGGAAATAAATAAATGATATGAGAAAAAATTTACAGTGAAATATTTCAAAAACAGTAACAACATCAAAACAGACATGTAATATATAGACTATAAAAAGACTTATGTCAGCCTCTTCGACATTAAAAAAAAAAAAAAAAAATTGCTGCAAGTTTGAACTTTTGAAGTTACCGATTCAACTACCCGATTAGGGAATATCATTCCACAACTTGGTCACAACTGGAATAACTGTGTAGTATTGAGCCTCATGATGGTGAAGGCCTGATTATTAGAATTAACTGCATGCCTAGTATTACGAACAGGATTGAGCTGTCCGGGAAGATCTGAATGTAAAGGATGATCAGAATTATGAAAAATCTTATGCAACATGCATAACGAACTAATTGAACGACCGTGCCAGGGATTTATACAGTGATGCCTCGCAACACGAAATTAAATGGTTCCGCAAGGGCTTTCGTGAAGTTCAAGACCCTAGAAAACAGAACATTAAATGATTATAAAAATG
The DNA here is from genome assembly GCF_036898095.1 of Palaemon carinicauda. Lineage (NCBI taxonomy): Eukaryota > Metazoa > Arthropoda > Malacostraca > Decapoda > Palaemonidae > Palaemon > Palaemon carinicauda. The sequence continues at coordinate 76,710,983 of NC_090733.1, read as the reverse complement.
ATATTTGGCCCTAAATGTACTAAACATATGAAAAGTACTGTATTTTGATCATTTAATAATGAATTAACATTAATATTCTGAAAAAGAAGTGTTTAATTAGAGCAAACAGTAAAAATAAAGTAAAAAAAAAATTTGTGAAACCTTACCTTTGGACTGAGGCGATGTCCGAGAGCGAAGTGCGGAACAGAAGAGGAGGATGAAAACGGCGAAAACGTTTACGTACAAGTGGCAGAAAACGTATTAACTTTACAAAACATATTTATAAATGACAGAAAACATTAAAACCTAATTTTAGGAACACATCTACAAATGGCAGGAAATATTAACACTTAACTTTACGATAAACTTAAAATAAAATGTTCATATTTCTTTTTTTTTTTTTTTTTTTTTACTTTACGTTTTCCATTTTCTAAATTTAATTACACTGCGTATTTTCTTCATCACTACCACTTTTCTTTCGTTTTTTAGCTGGCGCTTGGTCTGCTTCTACCAAAGGCTTCTTACTAAAGTAATCGTCCAAAGAAGCTTGTTTCTGCCGGCTTCTTAAAATGTTCCTGAAATAACTCGGGCAAACTTCATTACAGTACTCAAGCCCACGACCTGTGAGAATTTTTCCTGGGTGTCTCTTTTCTACGAGAGTCACCATTCTAAAGTAGCCATCTAGACCCTCTTTAATTTCTGCCGTTGTCAGTGGCTCATCCTCCTCCGCCCCGCTGTACTTTTCCTGAACGACGTTCACTCGCATGGTCTCCCACTCCTTCAGGTCATCCGTCATAAGTTCCTCTAGGTGCTCCTGGATAAGCTCATCAATGTCGGCCTCATCAACTTCCAGACCCATGGACATCCTGAGTGTAACGATCTCGGCAACTCCAGATTGAGCATCAGGTTCGGGATCGTCAACATTTTCAGAATCTTCTTCAGTTTGGTGTACGTGGAAGCCCTCGAAATCTCGTGCGGAGACGGCATCAGGCCACAGCTTCCTCCAAGCAGATTTCAAGGTGCGCCTCGAAATCTCCTGCCAAGCTTGATTAATCATTTTGAGGCATATGACAATATCAAAATGCTCCTTCCACAACTGACGAAGGGTGAGGTTTGTGCTCTCAATGATTTCGAAAAATCTCTTGAAGAGATATTTCGTGTAGAGTTTCTTAAAGTTGGAAATCACTTGCTGGTCCATGAGCTGGAGGAGATGGGTGGTGTTCGGTAGAAGATAGAGAATCTTGACGAAGGAATATTGAGGTGCTATATCTTCATGGAGGGAAGGAGGGTGAGCAGGAGCATTGTCCAGTACCAGCAGGCATTTCATAGGGAGGCAATTCTCTTCCAAATACTTTTTTACAGTCGGACCAAAACAAATATTTATTCACTCGATAAACAATTGTCTTGTTACCCAGGCTTTTCCATTAGCCCTCCACAACACGTTTAGATTTTCCTTAACGACTTTGTGGGTCTTGAAGGCTCGGGGAGTATCATAGTGATACACCAGAAGGGGTTTCACCTTGCAATCCCCAATGGCATTTGCACAGAGTGCAAGGGTAAGCCTATCCTTCATAGGCTTATGCCAGGTAGCCTCTTTTCTTCTGCCGTGATGTACGTTCGACGAGGCCTATTTTTCCAAAAAAGCCCAGTCTTGTCGCAACTGAAGACTTGCTGGGAACAGTAGCCTTCCCATACAGTCAACTCATTGAAGGTCTTAGCAAAGGCTTTGGCCGCTTTCGTGTCCGAGCTTGCAGCCTCTTCATGACACACCATCGAATGAATGCCTGAGCGTCTCTTAAATTTTTCAAACTACCCATGAGAAGCCTTGAACTCTGGGGGTTCCTGCTTCGATGTTCCTTCTCCTGCGTCAGCATCGGCCTGAGCACGCACAAGATCATTGAAAATGGCGCTGGCTTTCTGGCAGATTATCGCTTCAGTGATAATGTCTCCAGCCATTTCTTTGTCCTTTATCCAGACAAGCAGCAGTCTCTCCATCTCATCATATAGGTGGCTCCTCTTGTTGGAGAAAACAGTCACACCCTTAGAGTGTGTTGCTGCTTTGATAGCTTCCTTAAGGGTCGTTCCGATCGTAGATGGATTTCGGCCATATTCCTTCGCGAGCACACTTAACCGCATGCCGGCCTCGTATTTCTTGATTATTTCCATCTTCATCTCCATGGAAAGCATCATCCTCTTCTTTCCCTTAACATCAGCGATTTTCTTGGCACCCATGGCTAATGATGTATCATAGGATCACACACGATAACAGTACGTACAGTGAAATTGTTACGAAAGCGAAATCACAAACACTAAGTCAATGCGTACGATACCGCTGCCGGAACGAAAAGACGTAGGAACGCCAGTGTGTAGATGCACGATGGGATACAGTACAATAGATGTCGACCAATAGGAGAGCAGGATCTCATGGTGGTAACTAGCATCCAAGTAGGGAGATAACCAATGGGGACGCAGGAGGATGGTAGCAAATTTACGTGCTGGTGGCGTACGAGTTTTAAAATTCATGTCGAATGCTCCCGCCTTTCGTTGTCCAAAACATTTTTCGTTGTCCGAAACATTTTTCGTTGTCTGAAACATTTTTCGTGATCCGAGTCATAAAATTCTTCGCATCTCCTTTCGTGAAGTGATAATTTCGTAAGCCGATTCTTTCATAGCTAGAGGTTTGACTTCTAGACCAAGAATAAGAAATTTTATAAGCCGTAAGTTCCTGTCCAACAATTTAAGATGAGAATCAGCAGCTGAAGACCAGAGAGGAGAACAATATTCAAAACAAGGTAGAATGAAAGAATTAAAACACTTCTTCAGAATAGATTGATCACCTAAAATCTTAAAAGATTTTCTCAATAAGCTAATTTGTTGTGCAATTGAAGATGACACAGGCTTAATGAGTTTTTCAAAAGTAAATTTGCTGAAGAGATTCACACCTAAAATTTCAAACGAGTCATACAGAGTTAAAGACACATTATCAATGCTGAGATCTTTGAGTTTTGTTAGAAATCAACTTCATGCCCCATAATTTTCACCATGCACTAATTTTAGCTAGATCTCCATTAAGGGATTCGGCAATCCCAAATCTACATGCAGAAGATGGAATTGATGCAGAGTATAGCATCATCTGCATATGCAACAAGCTTGTTTTCTCAGCCAAACTACATGTCATGTGTATATAGTGTGAAAAGTAATGGGCCAAGAACACTACCCCGCGGAACACCAGATATCATATTCCTATACTCTCTAATGTGCCCATCACCAACAACTCTTTGCGATCTGTTACTTAAAAATTCAATAATGATGTTAAGAAACGACCACCCATTCCAAACTGTTTGATTTGAAAACAAGGGTCTCTTGATTAACACGGTCAAAGGCAGTACTAAATTTATGGCCAATCATACTAACTTCCTGACCACAATCAAAAGATTTCTTTGCAGATTTGGAGATTGTAAGCAGACATCACATGCTCCAAGGCCTTTACGAAAACCAAATTGCAAACTTATTAAGAAATTTTAGCAAAAGACGTTCAAAATCTTCAGATGATATGGGAGTTATGGAAATTGGGCGGTAATCAGTTGGACTTCAGCTACCGCAAACACATTTACAAAGTAGAGTAACATTACCCATTCTCCAACAAGTGCTAAAAGCTCTTCGTCTCCCTAACTTGCGCAAAATAACAGATAACTTTGGAGCTAAGAATTCTGCAGTCTTTATAAAAAACAAAGGAAAAATACTACTTAGGTCTACACCTCCATTAGCATCAAGGTCCATCAAGAGAGCTTTAATTTCACAAGATCGAAAAGCTAAACTACTTAGTTTAGCTTCAGGAAAACAAGAATGAGGAAGATCAAGTTCTTGAAGATTAAATGCCAAAAATGAGACAGGTTTCAGGGTAATCAGGTAATAAGGGAAATAAAAACTCTATGAAATCAATGACATATATGCATCAGATTCATGAAACCCCATTTTCTGAAAGCTTTGAGCACCCTAGATTCAAATAAAACCTAATATATGTCACGCACTATGCACATTATTAGAACAAGATAGGTTCTTAGGCGAGTCCCCTCTTCATCCAATATAATGCATGGAATGACAAAATGTCCCGTTTTCTTTGTTTTTTTGTCCGTTCAGTGTCGGTTTTTTTTTTTGAACAGCTGTTGGTGCGTTTGAAGCTCAGCATTTGAGGCTACATATTTCATGATTGTGTAAGTAAGCAGTGCATTTTCTAATAGATAGAATTATTAATAAAAAAAAATAGGAAAAGGAAAGCCCATCAAGGCCATCCTCTCTCCCGCCTAGAAACAAGAAACTTAATGCAATTCGTTCTTCTAATGAAGTAATGTTACTAGGCCCTTGCATGGTTTCCTTATTCTTCTTTTTTCGATTTTTTTTATTGATAATTTTACAAACAATAACATTGAGATTGTAATTCCCTGACTCAAGTTTGGAGCTCTCCTGATGTTAAAAGACAAATCATTTATATTATTATTTACATTCCTACAGTATAAGGTAGAATCTAGGGATTACAGAGTTACGTTAATTCGTTAATGAAACAGGAAAATTATACACCTAGATAAGAAAAAAAAAAGCTTTAATATTCTAGAATGGAAAATAAATAAATCTAAAAAGTAAAAGAGTCATTTTCAAGCCTTTGTACAATTCCAGAACGATCCATTACTACAGACACTTTGAAGCTCAATGAAAAGCAGACAAGATTCACAAATATGATTGAGTCAGGTAAAAGAGAAGAGACGTGCAAGACTACTGCCCTGCCCTGACCATCCTTGCTGCTTCCCCCAGCAGACAGTCAGATCGGACCGAGGTACGAATTCATCTTACACATGGACACCTGAATTACTTTTGCTGTGTAATAAAGTTTTCAAAAGCAAACCCATGACAAAGCTAAGGGGATAACGAGTTTGACCTGAAATACTTTAGAAAGTTAACGACTCTATTACAAAAACAATAACTTTATGAGAATGGCTTTCTAACTGAATACCTACCTACGGTTTGAGGTGTATTAAGTTTTAATTCAAAATCGACACAACTCCTAATAACAAACTTAGGCTACAACCAATACTGCAAAAATGTACAATACTCCTAGAGACATGAGTATGCCTTATACACCTATATAACTGAAATAAAGTCAACCCAGCTAAATGCTATCCTCAACTTATACTATCTTCAGCTTATAATTCCATATTATAGTATATAAAATATTATCATTACCATATAAGCCCATAATGTACTATCATCATCTTATAATTATTTATAAATCGCTGCTCATCTTATAATCTCTTACTCTACTATCGTCTGACCATAATCCCTTACTATACTATTACGAGCATATACTGTATTCCCTGATTAAGGTATCCTCTGCCAATAATCAAAGATTGCTCTTTATCAT
>NC_090733.1:76695588-76698088 GCF_036898095.1 Palaemon carinicauda | reverse complement strand
ACGGCACCTGAAGAAAATTTTCCGGTATCTTCAAAAGGCTTCAGAAGACATAGCCGTAGACTTAGCATAGAGTTCTGAATGACTCCAGAACAGAATCTTCCCGCAGCAGTTCTGAATGGCTCCGCCCCGAGCTTCAAATGACTTCTGAAGACCTGATATTTTTTTTTTTTTTCAAACTAAGCATGCAACGCAGTGAACATTGTTAATGGCTATTTTTGGAAAAGAGTGATGACTGTAAGAATTGCGTATTACAACTACAGGATCGACAGGAGGCTCTTCGGAACACCTTCATCTACAGCTGGTTTTGGTGGTTGCTGCAGAAAATGTCGAGCTTTGAAGAACATAATGTACGCGCCTTGAATGATCCTTCGCTTGGGCTTTTGCAACGATGTCCTATAATTGGAGATGATTTGAAATAAGGAAATAAAGACGGGGACAGAATGGTTCAACTAAACGGTGAGCGACGTGTGGTTCATCAACAGGATAGTCCAAAATTAAACATTGAAGAAAGGACACATCCAGGTCATATTGGTAAATATATTGTGTTGCTCGTCGTTTACTTTAGCATGATGACGTATGCGGAGAAAATTTATTACATTCCTGTCTCTACCCATCGCCCCGATGGACAAAGACATGGATGCCATCGATTTCTCTGAGGAATCTGACGAACTGAGGACACACGGCACTGAAATTTCTCTTGAAATATAGAAGGAAACTGACGAACTAAGAAAGAATACGATGAAATCTCGAAGGAAATTGACGAATTAAGGAAAGTGGAAGATGAAATATCAAAGGAAAACGAAAAACTAAAGATCTTGAAATCTAGAACAGACAGAAGAGAACAGCAACGAAGAGCCTTTAAACGACCACGTAAAATAGCCTTTAATGCTAGAGGTAAATCAACTTGAAATAGAGGTAAAAAAAGCCCCTAATGCGAGAAATAAGGTACCTCAAAATAAAGGTAAAAAATTCCTTAATGCTAGAAATAAGGCACCTCAAAATAGAGGAAAAAAACCCTTAATCCTAGAAATAAAACACATAAAAACAGAGGTGAAAAAGCTGCTAATGCTATAAATAAGGCACCTAAAAATAGAGGTCAAAGAGCCACTAATGTTAGAAGTAAAGAACCCCAAAATCGAGGTAAAAAAGCCCCTAATGCTATAAATAAGGCACCTAAAAAGAAAAGTCGAAGAGCCTCTAATGCTAAAAGAAATGCACCTCAAAATCGAGGTAAAAGAGCCCCTAATGCTATAAATAAGGCACCTAAAAATAAAGGTCTAAGAGTTCCTAATACTAGAAGTCAAAGAGCCTCTAATGCTAGAAGTGAAGCGCCTCAAAATCTAGGTCAAAAAGCCCCTAATGCTTTATATAAGGCTCCTAAAAATAGAGGTCAAAAGACCCTAATGCTATAAATAAGGCACCTAAAAAGAAAGGTCAAAGATCTCCTAATACTAGAAGTAATGCACCTCAAAATCAAAGTTAAGAAGCCCCTAATGCTATAAATAAGGCACCTAAAAATAGATGTCAAAGAGCCTCTAATGCTAGAAGTGAAGCACCTCAAAATCTAGGTCAAAAAGCCCCTAATGCTTTATATAAGGCTCCTAAAAATAGAGGTCAAAAGCCTCTAATACTATAAATAAGGCACCCAAAAATAAAGGCCAAAGAGCCTCTAATACTAGAAGTAATGCACCTCAAAATCAAGGTCAAGAAGCCCCTAATGCTATAGATAAGGCACCTAAAAATAGAGGTCAAAGAGCCTCTAATACTAGAAGTAAAGCACCTCAAATTCGAGGTCAAAAAGCCCATAATGTTTTATATAAGGCTCCTAAAATAGAGGTCAAAAGCCCCTAATGCTATAAATAAGGCACCTAGAAATAGGGGTCAAAGAGCCTCTAATGCTAGAAGTAATGCACTTCAAAATCGAGGTAAAAAAGACCCTAATAATATAAATAAGGCACCTAAAATGGTAGGTCAAAGAGCCTCTAATGCTACAGGTAATGCACCTCAAACTTAAGGTAAAAAAGCCCCTAATGCTATATATAAGGCACCGAAAAATAGAGGTAAAAGAGCCTCTAATGCTAGAAGTAATGCACCTCAAAATCGAGGTAAAAAAGCCCCAAATGCTATATATAAAGCTCCTAAAAATAGAGGTAAAAAGGCCCCTAATGCTATAAATAAGCCCCTAAAGCTAAAATTTAGGCACCTAAAAGCAGAGGTAAAAAAGATCCATATGCTAGAGATAAGGCACCTCAAAATATAGGTAAAAAAATTCCCTAATGCTAAAGATAAGACACCTGGCACCTCAAAATCAGAGGTAAAAAAGCTCCTAATGTTAGAGACAGGGCACTTAAAAATAGAGGTAAAAAATTTCCTAATGCTAGAAATGAGGCACCTTAAAATAGAGGTTAAAAAGTCTCTAATGCTAGAGATAAGACATCTCAAAATCAGAGGTTAAAAAGCCTCTAATGCTAGAGAGAAGTCACCTAAAATAGATGATATA
>NC_090733.1:76675588-76690588 GCF_036898095.1 Palaemon carinicauda | reverse complement strand
CCCAGGCCTCTCACCATAATAAAAAGTGCTGAAATACAAGACTTGAAAATGACCTTCATACCAAGTTCCTTGAAACATTTACATGAAGTAAAATCATCATTAACCTTTAACATTTTATTTATACTTGAACTTGAAGTTTATATGAAAAGAAATGGAAATGACAATTACCATCAATTACACATTAATTTCACAAAGAGCATGAACATGTCTGGAGCACATTGAATCACAATCCTTTTTACATTAGATAGACTTTCCACTACTTATATAATTTATAAAAAATGTGATGTTTTATTTTCATTGACACAAGTGCATACAACATTACTAGAAATGAAAATGACTGTACAAAATCCTGTACCTTTAATATTATAAACTCATACAATGGAAGCTTCTTGAAAATTTAAAATATTTGATTTGAATAAGATAGTTTATAGCAAAAACTAAAATCGGGTAATAAATTTACAACCTTAAAGAATTCGAAGCTTTTGAGTAAGTTAATAATAATTACTTTAGCTGTAGGGATAAAAACTGCACTAACAGGATAGCTGGATCAATAAGCAGGGTTAAGTCCAATATGTTTACCAGTACAGTCTGTCGGCCTTTGACAAATAAAATATATTCAAGCTAACACACTGAGCTATAGCTCTCTAGATACCAGTAAAAGATTGAAAAAGTTCTGTACATGGAGAATAAGATAATAGTCTAAAAGAACTAGTGATCACTCTAGTTAAGATAAGAATCCACCTCATAGACTCTTAGTCCTTTTTGTGGTGAAGAATAAAATGACAATTACTGATGCTCATAGAGGAGGGGGTTAGTGGAAGTATCAAGGATGAGAAGCGGGAGATCTGAAATTGGAGGTGAGCATTAGGTTGAAATAAAAGAGAACATAATTCAACCTTATCGGAAAATGTCTGCAAAATCTCCCTTTACTTTCAATAATTAGCATATTGTTCATTAAGGTATATTCATGTAGCACCAGAGAGAGAGAGAGAGAGAGAGAGAGAGAGAGAGAGAGAGAGAGAGAGAGAGAGAGAGAGAGAGAGAGAGAGGGAAAGAGTATATTACTAAATCACTCAAAATACCTGGAAATTGAAAGAGCTTTCTGAGATCGGAGAGGCAATTAAAATGCGTTTAGTTTATATCCCATCTATTTTATACATAATCACAAATCTCATTTTATCTACACAACCATATGATACCTTAATCTTCTCCGTACCTTTAGCTAAACAGAAACACCTCGGCAATTAAAATTTTTCAGTAAGCAGCTGCTTGCTGAGGTCGTCTTATGTTATTATTATTATTATTATTATTATTATTATTATTATTATTATTATTATTATTATTATTACTTGCTTAGCTACAACTCTAGTTGGAAAAGCAGGATGCTATAAGCCCAGGGGTCCCAAAAGGGGAAAATAGCCCCATGAGGAAAGGAAACAAGGAGAAATAGAATATTTTAAGAACAGTAACAACATTATAATAAATATTTCCTATACAGACTATAAAAACTTAAACAAAACAAGAAGAAGAGAAATTAGATAGAATAGTGTGCCTGAGTGTACCCTCAAGCAAGAGATCTCTAACCTAAGAGACAGTGGAAGACCAGAGTACAGAAGCTATGGCACTACCCAAGACTAGAGAACAATGGTTTGATTTTGGAGTGTCTTTCTCCTAGAAGAGCTGCTTACCATAACTAAAGAGTCTCTTCTATTCTTACCAAGAGGAAAGTAGCCACTGAAAAATTACAGTGAAGTAGTTAACCCCTTGGGTGAAGAAGAATAGTTTGGTTAAATCAGTGTTGTCAGGTGTATGAGGAAAGAGGAGAATCTGTAAAGAACAGGCCAGACTATTCAGTGTCTTATTATCTTATTCTCTCTTTTGGGTTCCCCCAGGTTCCTTAGTGTGAGGCACCTCGTATATCCACCAGAGAGTTGCTAATGCATCTTCCGGTGTATTTTGCATCTTCAGGTCTTGAATGGTCTGGGAGGCATCTTAGGTATTTATCGAGCTTATTCTTAAACACATCTACGCTCACTCCTGATATGTTTCTTAGATGAGCTGGCAGCGCATTAAATAGTCGCTGCATTATCGATGCTGGTGCGTAGTGGATTAATGTCCTGTGTGCCTTCCTTAGTTTTCCTGGTATATTTTTGGGCACTATTAATCTACCTCGGCTTGCTCTTTCTGATATTTTTAGCTCCATGATGTTTTCTGTAATTCCTTCGATTTGCTTCCCTGCTTGTATTATCATGTAGCATTCTTTTCTCCTTTCTAGACTGTACCATTGCAGTCTTTCCCAGTAGTCAAGGTCCTTAACTTCTTCTATTATAGCAGTAAAGGACCTTTGTACACTCTCTATTTGTGCAATATTCTTTTGGTAGTGTGGGTACCATATCACATTGCAGTACTCGAGTGTACTACGTACATAAGTTTTGTAACGCATAATCGTGTGTTCAGCTTTTCTTGTTTTAAAGTGTCTGAATAACATTCCCGTTTTTGCTTTACATTTAGCCAACAGTGTTGTTATTTGATCGTTGCATAACATATTCCTGTTTAACATTACACCAAGGTCTTTAATTGCTTCCTTGTTTGTGATTGCCTCGTTATTAGGTCCCCTGTATGCATATACCATTCCTTCTCTGTTTTCATAATTTATTGATTCAAATTTTTCGGAGTTAAATACCATCCTATTTATCTCCGCCCATTCATGTATTTGGTTTAGATCTCTTTGTAATGAGTTCCTATCTTCATCACAAGTAATTTCTCTACTTATTCTTTCGTCATCGGCGAAACTTCTCACTACAGAGTCTTCAACATTACAGTCTATGTCTGCGATCGTAATAACAAACAGCAGTGCAGCTGATACCGTACCCTGTGGCACGTCAGATATTACCTGAGCTTCATCTGATTTCTCGTCATTTGCAACCACTATCTGTTTTCTGTTTTGTAGAAATTCTTTTATCCATTTTCTTATTTTTCCCACAATATTATGCTTTCTCATTTTTTTCTCTAATACATTATGGTCTACCTTGTCAAAGGCTTTTGCAAAATCTAGATACACCACATCTGTGTCTTTTTCATTTATCATATTTTTGTATATGTTTTCATAGTGTGTTATCAGTTGGGTTTGTGTACTTTTTCCGAGCACAAAACCGTGATGACCTATATTAAATAAATTATTTTTAACCAAATGATTCATTATTTTCTTTTTTATTACCCTTTCATACACTGTGTAGGCAAAAGGAAAGTGAACCGTAACCACAGAGAAGAATCTAATGTAGTACTGTCTGGCCAGTCAAAGGACCACATAACTCTCTACCCACTAGTATCTCAATGGGTGGCTGGTGCCCTGGCCAACCTACTACCTGGAAACTTCTAATTATCGAAAGATCCATTCCATTATCAAAAACCGGTTCCTCCATTTAGATCTTTTTATTTCATGCAATAGGTCTATAGTTAGTAATTAATGTATAAATAATTAAAGTTTTAGGAGTTGACTTTAGTACCTGCTAAAGCTTATTTCTCTTTACCAAAACAGTACGACCACAAGGAATGTACAAGTGCAGGTAAGGTCAGGAAGGACGTATAAGTGCAGGTAGGGTCAGGAGGAACGTGAAATTGCAGGTAGGGTCAGAGGGAACGTACAAGTGCAGTTAAGGTCAGAAGGGATGTGAAACTGTTGGTAAGGTCAGAAGAAACGTGAACCTACAGGTAAAGTCATAAGGAATGTGCAAATGCAGGTAAGGTCAGAAGGAACACGTAAATGCATTTAAGGTGAGAAGGAACCTGCAAATGCAGGTAAGGTCAGAAGGAACGTGCAAGTGCAAACGATGTCAGAAGCAACACGCAAGTGCAGTCAAGTTCGGAAGGAATGAGCAAATGCAGGTAAGGTCAGAAGGAACGTGCAAGTGCAGGCAGGATCAGACAGAACGTGCAATTGCAGGTAGGATCAGATGGAATATGCAATAGCAGGTAAGGAGAGAAGAAATGTGCAAATTCACGTTAAGTCAGAAAGAACGTGTAATTACAGTTAAGGTCAGTAAGAACGTGCAAGTGCAGGCAGGATCAGACGGAACGTACAAGTGCAGGCAAGATCAGACGGAACGTGCAATAGCAGGTAAGGACAGAAGAAATGTACAAGTGTACGTTAAGTTAGAAAGAACGTGCAAGTGCAGTTAAGATCAGAAAGACTGTGCAAGTGCAGGCAAGATCAGAGGAAACGTGCAAGAGCAGGCAATGCCAAAAGGAACGTGCAAGTACAGGTAAGGTAAGAAGGAACGTGCAAGTACAGGTAAGGTAAGAAGGAACGTGCAAGTGCAGTTAAGGTCAGACAGTTCAGGTAAGTGCAGGTAAGGTCAGAAGGAGGTGCAAGTGCAGGTAATGTCAGAACGAACGGGCAAATGCAGGCAAGGTCAGAAGAAACGTGCAAGTGCATATAAGGTCAAAAGGAACATGCAAGTGTAGGTATGGTCAGAAGGGTCGTGAAAGGGTAGAAAAGGTCAGAAGGAACGCAAGTGCCGGTATGGTCAGGAGGAACGTGCAAGTGCAAGTAGAGTCAAACGGAACACGCAAATGCAGGTAGAGTCTAAAGGAACGTTCAAATGCAGGTAAGTATTAGAAGGAACATGAAAGTGCAGGTAAGGTCAGAAGGAACGTGAAAGTATAGGTAGGGTTAGATGGAACGTGCAAATGCAGATAAGGTTAGAATGAAAGTGTAAATGCAGGTAAGGAACGTGCATGTACAGATAAGGTCTGAAGGAAAGTGCCAATATAGGTAAGGTTAGAAGCAACGTGCAAGTTCAAGTAAGGTCAGAAGGGACATGAAAGTGCAGGTAAGGTCAGAAGAAACGTGCAAGTACAGGTAAGGTCAGAAGGAAGGGGAAAGTGCAGGTAAGGTTAGAAGGAACGTGCAATTGCAGGTAAGGTCAGAAGGGATGGACAAATGCAGGTAAGGGCAGAAGGAATGGACAAATGAAGGTAAGGTCAGAAGGAACATGCAAGTGCAGGTGTGGACAGAAGGAATGTAGAAGTGCAGGTAAGGTTAGAAGGAATGTGCAAGGACAGGTAAGGTCAGAAGGAACGAGCAATTGCAGGTAAGGTCAGAAGGAATAGGCAAATGCAGGGAAGGTTAGAACGAACGGGCAAATATAGGTAAGGTTAGAAGCAACGTGCAAGTGCAAGTAAGGTCAGAAGGGACACATGAATGTGCAGGTAAGGTCAGAAGAATCATGCAAGTGCAGGTAAGGTCAGAAGGAATAGGCAAATGCAGGGAAGGTTAGAAGGAACGGGTAAATACAGGTAAGGTTAGAAGCAACGTGCAAGTGCAAGTAAGGTCAGAAGGGACACAAGAATTTGCAGGTAAGGTCAGAAGAATCATGCAAGTGCAGGTAAGGTCAGAAGGAAGGGGAAAGTGTAGGTAAGGTCAGAATGAACGTGCAATTGCAGGTAAGGTCTAAAGGAATGGACAAATGCAGGTAAGGTCAGAAGGAATTAACTAATTCAGGTAAGGTCAGAAGGAATCGTGCAAGTGCAAGAAAGGTCAGATGGGACGTGAAAGTCCAGGTAAGGTCAGACAAAACGTGCAAGTGCATGTAAGGTCAGAAGGAAGGTGCAAGTACAGGTAAGGACAGAAGGAACGTGCAAGTGCAGGTAAGGTTAGAAGGAATGTGCAAGGGCAAGTAAGGTCAGAAGGAACGAGCAAATGCAGGTAAGGTCAGAAGGAATGTGCAAATGCAGGTAATGTCAGAAGGACCGGACAAATGCAGGCAAGGTCAGAAGGAATGAGCAAATGCAGGGAAGGTCAGAAGGAACGTGCAAATGCAGGTAAGGTTAGCGGGAAAGGGCAAGTGCAGGTAAGGTCAGAAGGGACGTGCAAGTGCAGGTAGGGTCAGAAGGAACGTGTAATAGCTGGTAGGGTCAGAAGGAACATGCAAATGCAGGTAAAGACAGAAGGAACGTGCATGTTCAGGTAAGGTCATGTGGAACAACTAAGTTTAGTTAAGGTCAGAAGGAACGTGCAAGTGCAGGTAAGGATAGAAGTAATGTGCAAATGCAGGTAAGGTCAGAAGGAACGTGCAAGTGAAGGTCGGGTCAGAAGGAATGTGTAAGTGCAGAGTGGGTCAAAAGGAATGTGCAAGTGCAAGTAGGGTCAGAAGGAACGTACAAATGCAAGTAAGGTCAGAAGCGACGTGCAAGTGCAGGTAAGGTCAGAAGGAATGTGCAAATGCAAGTAGGGTCAGAAGGAACGTGCAAGTGCAAGTAGGGTCAGAAAGAACGTGCAAGTGCAAATAGGGCTAGAAGGAACGTGCAAGTGCGGATAAGGTCAGAAGGAAGGTTGCAAAGACCATTGAGCAATTCTTACAATGGACCGCCAGAGGTGCATTGATGGCCCTACGCCCCTACGTAGATAATCTATTTGATTTCATATCTAGCCTTTCAATAGCTTAAATCATATGACCTTTAGGCTCCCGAACCGATGTTTCACAATCTTCATGTTCAATGGACGTTCTTTGACCTATATTCCATTACTTTACTATTTAATATTATTTCTTTATCTGGCTCTCCATGACTTAACTCACTATAAGTTCCTCAATTTCTCGCTAAAGGAAAATTGAAGGAGAGAGAGAGAGAGAGAGAGAGAGAGAGAGAGAGAGAGAGAGAGAGAGAGAGAGAGAGAGAGAGAGAATAAATGCCAACTGTTGCAAAAGGTGAAAGTGATGATGGGTATTGGGACTACATTTGACTAACATTCAAGAATTATTCACATGTTACTGATTAATTACACCCAGGCTATTTGGAAATTTCCAACCCTTAACCCCCAGGGGTTATTTTTTTTCAGGCAAATTTTGCAGTATATTTTTTTTTAAATTGCTCTAACAGCCTTAATTTTTGTCATAGAGAGGTCAGCTTGGTCTCATTCTCTTGGAAAATGTCTGAAGTTTTTCAAAAAAATTATCAAAAATATGCAAGAACGTACCGGTACGTCCATGGGGGTAAAGGGATGAGTTTTGTGAAACGTACCAGTACGTCCTTTGGGGGTAAAATGGTTAAGAAATATAAGATAACATACTATTCTTTATCTTTCTCAACTAAATCAAAAGAAGTATTCTAGTTTGTTTTCATCCTTTGAAAACAGAATTGTAAAAGGGGAAAACGTTACTTTTAATAAAAGGAAAGCAAGCGTCAATTATTGTGCATGGCTTTCCTTTAGCAATATACAAGAAATTTAAGGAATTATACGCCTTTTAAAATTTCTTTAAGAAACAAAAGGGGATGAAGCAAATCTCTTGCCAGTTTTATGATCGTTTGGCAGATAGCATAGGAAGAAAAGTTAATCCGCTACATGAGACCAACCTTCAATTTTATTGATACAGAAGTTTTCTTTTAAACATCCTCCCAAAAGATAAGAGCAAAATCATTAGAGATATGTATAAATCTTACAAAATCTTATAAATTACAAATATTTTGTCTATTAGATCTTAATTCACAGAGCACTGCCAGATAACTCTTGAGCCTAAAGATTGGCAGGAAAACTAGTACCTTTGAAATCAAGAGTGACTGAGAAAATATGAAACATGGGATTACTTTAAAAGAAACAAGAAAACAATGAGTAACATAAAATAATCAATGTAATAAGTACACAAAATAGATCCTTAGACTAAGGTGTGTAGCGGACAACTCTATACACAAAGCGTTGATCTAAATAATTGCATAGGCAATGTAGTGTTCCAAATAACTTATAGATCACTTTATTATCCAAGAAGTGCCCAATACAGCCTAATAGAAGTGTTCCAAATAACAATAAAGAATAACTGCTTGGACAAGATAACTCCATAGCTAAAGTGGTGGCCTGAATGAATTAGTGTTTGTGCTACCAAAAAAAAAGAAAAATAAATAAATAAATGTGCAAGAAGGAATACTCAAAACTGGTAAATCAAATAAGTGTCCCAGATAGCTTATTGAATCAAGAAACACATCGAATAACCCATAGATAAAGGATTCCAAAATTATTGCAGAGACTAGTATCCCAAATAACTTAAAAATGTTAGGTAGAGCCTGAACTTCACCGTAATCTTTGATTAAGGAGTTTCTCAAATAATTCCTTAGACGAGGAGTAATGCGAAAGAAGTTTTAAGCAAATCTGAACTAAGGACTATAATTACGAGAACTTGGTCAATCAAAGATTTACTCAATAGCCGATTTTTACCAGGAGAAAATAAGGGGAACTTTGCAAGACATTTTCAAATACAAAATGCCAAAAAAAAACCTGAATACTAAAGGAAGTCTTTTTATACCATGAAGTGACCTAAATATATCTTTTAAACAGAATTATCTGAAAAAATCAATAAACAAGGATTGCTCTCAAACAACTCTATAGAGCAAGGAATGCACAAAGTAACTCTAAAGAACAAGGATTGCCCAAAGTAACTCTAAAGAACAAGGAATGCCCAAAGTAACTCTAAAGAACAAGGATTGCCCAAAGTAACTCTAAAGAACAAGGATTGCCCAAAGTAACTCTAAAGAACAAGGAATGCCCAAAGTAACTCTAAAGAACAAGGATTGCCCAAAGTAACTCTAAAGAACAAGGAATGCCCAAAGTAACTCAACAGACCCAAGATCAAACACAGAATATCAGAATTTACTCTGATGAGATACTTTAAACCAGACCGTTTCACTCCATCACAAAAAAACAAGTCATGGAAAAATTTTAATCTCTTGATTGATTGATTGATTTGAGGTTTTCTGGAATCCTGACAACTAAGGTCATTGACGCCGATATCATTTATCATAAATAACGAATAATAGAATATTCAATAAAAACAATAAAAGCAAAGATGGCATTATAAAAGTTAATGAGCTTTCAGAAGACCTGCTTCCGAAATAGAGCTAAAAATACCGCTAGAATGGTAGGACACATCATGTCCGAGAATCTTGGCAAGAATGAACCTGCCATCCTCACCTCGATCCTCAAACAAATATCTATTTCCTTCGCTACTATAAGTGGTATATTCGGTTAAGAAATGCATCACTGTCAAGGATACCAGAGTAGCCGCAATATGGCTGGCATTGGCCAGTATGCAGAAATTCCTGTGTCAACCGAGTGTGACCAATCTGGAGACGACAAAGAGTAGTCTTTCATTTTTAAGGCATCCTATTGTACCTCCAAGGGGATATAACCCTCGTTATTTCTCGCATCGTCCTTTTAACTAAAATATCCCAATGCTGTTGCCAATTATTAGAAATCAAATTCTTAACTTTGGGTAAACAATCATCACAAAGAATGGGATACCTTCGTGGTAGCAATTCAGCTGCTGCATTCTTTGCTAGTAAATCTGCCTTCTCCTTTCCAGACACACCTGCGTTTCCCGGAACCCCCAGCAAAATTGAGCTGTTATACCTCTCAGTTCAATGATAAAAAGCCATTCTAGAATTTTTTAAACTAAAGGGTTACTGGAATTAAAAACTTCTAAAGCTTGAAGGACACTCCTTCCATCACTAAAAACAGTAAAATTACCCTCCTTCAACGCTATTTTCTCAATAGCAGTTAGTATGCCATATATTCTGGCCGTAAATATGGAAACTGTTAGAGGACGTGCACTCTACAATTAAAAGCATTACTATATTCTCCAAATCCAACGCCAGCATTGAATTTGGAGCCATCAGTATTTATAAGAGTCGGTTCCCTATGTTTTATAACATATTCCATAAAAAGAGACCTGGCTTCGAAGTTAGTCATATTCTTTATGACTCTAATAAAATATTTACAAAAAGATACCTCTGGTAATTTTCATGGAGACGATGATGAATTTCTAAATAGAATCACCTTACTTCTAATTATATCAAGGTTGTGTATCAATTGTTTCATCCGAAAACCATAAAGTTGAGGAGATTTTTGGTGCTACTCAAAGTATGTTGTGGGCTTTACAAGGCTTGCAGTCTGATAAGGTAAAGAATTAGGAAGTCTTTGCAACCTAAACCAATACCGAACAATAGAAGACTTTCAGTAGAGGTCTAGGGGTAACTCTCGAGCATCAACAAGGAGGCTGGGAATAGGCGAAGTTTTAAAGACTCTTGTGGCCAGTCTGATACCATTATAGCGTATAGAGTCTAAAATCTTTAGTTGAATTGGGGTGGCTGAGGAGTATATCTCACACCCATAACTAATTTTTGAAAAAATTAAGGCCTTGTATAACTTTGAAATAATTTTGCAGTCTGCTACCCCATGATGTAGGGAACTAAACCTCTAAAAGAATCATAGCCTCAAGACACTTTACTTTTAAAGCTTTCAAGTGAGGAACCCATGTAAGCCTACATTCAAATATCAATCCTAAAAATCTAACTTCACTTACGCATGGGATATGTTGACCTTATGTGTACATATCCTGATCGGGACGTACTTCTCGAATACGACAGAAATGGACAACAACAGTTTTGCTTGTCACAAACTTACTGTAAATCTCTCCATATCAGCCCATTGAATTATTTTATCGATTGAGAGTTGTAATTTTCTTTCAACCATTGTCATTCTAGCTCTAGCAAATGATGTAGAGAGGCCATCTACAAATAATATCGAGAGAATATCTTGAGGAATGACAGAGGATATCCCATTAACGGCTAATGCAAACAGGGTTACACTCAGCACACTACCTACTTTACTTGCAAAAATCTATGTGAAACAAATGCTTGAACGAACTATGGTAACTCTCCTCCCATTCCTAGATTATGAAGAGTTTTAAGTATACCATATCTCCATGCAGCATCGTATGCCTATTCGAGGTCAAAAAAGGTACTGCACCAGTCTTGCATTAACTATCTTCTCCATGATCTCACATAAACAACATATCAATGCAATTGGTCGATAGTTTGCTGCTAAAAACCTATCCTTACCGGATTTCAAAAAGGCAAAATAATGGCTAGTTCCCAAACACTTGCATAACTATGATCATGCCATTTTCTATCAATAATGTTTAAAATAAAAAACTTGGTATTAACAGGTATATGCTTAATCATAGCATATGGAATGCCATCGGAACCAGATGCTGTATCTTTGCAATTAGCAA
Organism: Palaemon carinicauda; assembly: GCF_036898095.1. Lineage (NCBI taxonomy): Eukaryota > Metazoa > Arthropoda > Malacostraca > Decapoda > Palaemonidae > Palaemon > Palaemon carinicauda. The sequence continues at coordinate 76,679,528 of NC_090733.1, read as the reverse complement.
GTACGGAATCAAATAACATTTCAGTAAGAGGATTAGTGTAGGATTCCTCCTCTTCTGTTGCAAAATTTAGTATTTTTCGTTTTTCATTGCTTCTATATTGGTGACCAGAAGCTACTTTACACTTGTTTGATACATTGGACTAATGGTCAGCCAATGCATTGCTAACCTCAGTTGCTCCAGTCACATACTGGACCATTCACGTTCAACACTGGTGGTGGGTTGGGGGTGAATTTACCTGATATCTTTTATACTTTCTTCCACACAGAAGGTGGTGGTGTTCTACTGTTAATGAGGAAACAAAAGACATCTAAGACTGGCACCTACCTTCTTTAATGGTATGACGGAACTGTGCTCTGCATTTTGCATATATTGTCAAATTCTCCTCCGTACGGCGTCTACGCAACCTAGTCAAAGATGTTCTAGTAGTTCTTTGGAGGGCAGTAAATTTTGAAGACCACCAGGGGAGTGGTTGCCATTTGAGTAACCCTGTGGTTTTGGGAACCGAATTGACTCCTGCTGTATGGATATTTCCATTCAGTAAGTCTATGGCATCATCACCACTTTCAGACTGTTCTGCATTCCCTTCAATTTCGCTTAGCTCACGAAATCTATCCCAGTCCGCCTTCTCAAGGTTCCACCGTGGTGATCTCTGTAAAGGTGGACCATTCAGTGTTTATAATGATTGGTGTATGATCACTAGTAAGCCAATCATCTAATGTTCTCCAATCAAAATAGAGAAGGCAGTTAGAGCTTGTAATTAATAGGTCAATGTATGATAAGGTACCTGTCTGAACATGAGTGTGTGTGGGCTCTCCTGTATTAAGGAGTCCTACATCATCATTCTCCACAACTGATGATATAACTAACTATAGCTAACATACTCTCGAGGACAAGGAATATTAGCATCGAGATTACTCTTCTCTAGACATAAAATTATAGGGGAATGCTTTGAATTAGGTACTAGGTTCTTCATATTTGCCCATTGAACCCTGACAATTCCATTGCAGAAGGGAGGAAAAAACTATGATTAATTTTTGTACGACACTTTGGATGAAGTCTTCCCATTAGCAATCCTTGATCTAACAATATTTCCGGGTGGTTTCTCTAGAGAGGATCTTGATATATTGGATTTTGTCTTTGCCTTTTTTTTTCGGTCCTTTTGATTTAATTGTTGAGGGAGATGGTGGACCTCAACTTCAGTTTCTAATTTATTTATATTGTCTTCCAATTGATCAGAAACATCAGCAGACAAGACATCATATTTATTTGAAGTCATAACTTTAATGTTTATTAAAGAAGGGAGCGAGAGAGATGGAGCTACCAGGGTTTTTCACCTTCCCCACTACAGGTGCGGTGGGTAAAGTGGAATCTCCATCAAATCCGGCAAGGACATGGCCTAAGAGAGGTATGTACTATTGTTTAAAATGGGAGTAGATGGCTTTTGAATATCTTCCTGATCTTTAAGTATCTCTTTTAATTTTTCAACACTTCCCGGATACAAATTTTCAATGGGACATTCATCTTCTTTAACTACTTTCATATCTTTCTTTATGCTGGAAGGGACCATCCTATTTTCGTCAGTGTGCTTTAGCAAGTTTTTCTTTAACACCAGTAAAAACGGTTGCCCTGGCCTTATCTGCTTTTCAAGAGCTCTTTTACGAGGGAAAAAGGTTGTTCTGGCCTTATCTGCTTTTCAAGAGCTCTTTTACCGGCTTCTTTAAAAATAACCCTTTCCAGGTCCTAATGGCCTGAATTTCCTTTTCAAAATTAAACTTAACACAGCTTTTAGATGTACCTGGGTGTGCTTCCTCACAATGAAAAAAAAATGGACTTCCTGTGAATGCTCCATGACTATTTTTTCCACTTGTCACAAACAGCTGGCTTATTATTTAGTTTTTCCTTGTACTTCTGGCTTAAATGGCCATACATTTGGCAATGATAACATCGCAATGGTGAAGGGATGTATGGTGTTACCTTTAAAGATAACCAACCAGCTTTAAGAAAATTGGGTAACCTACACTGATAATAAATCTAAACTAAAGTAGCAAGAGGAACACATTGTTCTCCAACGCTCTTTCTCATTTTAACTACATTTAATACTCCTTGAATTTTCAGTTCATCCTACATTTCTTTTTCCTCTATCTTTAGTAATTCTGGAGCATATACCACACCCCTACTCTGGTTAGAAAAAGGTGCGAATAAAATTTAACATTATGACCACCCAAAGTTGGAAGTGTTTTCAATCTTTTACTTTGTATTGGGGATAGAGTCTCTATCATCAGACTTCCATTTCCCTGGGGGAAGAATTTTTGTTTGCCCTCCACATACTTTTATTCTTCCTTATTGGCTTTAAAAACATTTACATTTTCATGTCTCCCATTTTCAAATTCCAAAATCAAACTTTTTTTTAAAATTCACTATTTCTTAGTGACCAGGTAATATTTCTGTTTTTCTATACTTGTTTGTTTTGCAATCATTTCCTACTTTCCCTCTCTTCTCTACATGACGTGAGTAGGGTTCTAATGTCACAATATTAGAACCCGAGTTGGAGTTGTTAATATCGAGGTCCATATTCGTATTTTCCAGGTCGTCACCAGAGTGATTGGTTTGCAAAGAAGCAGCAAGCTGGTTATCCACCTTTTATCAGAGGTTGTCAGTCCTCCTCCCCTGTGGCTCAACTTGGGAAGAGGTTTCAGCTGGGACTAGTCCTCTTTTATAGAGGAGTTGCCTCTCTTTAGGTGGGCGTACGCTGGTCAATGAGGTTAGTTACCCCTCCCACCGACTACTCCAATGCTTGGAATCACCTATTACCCGCAAATATGAGATGACTTAAAACCGGATCACTGGAGCCCGACTCTTAACAGACTAAGTCTGCACCCAATGAGGTCTCCCAGATGGCGATGGTGTCTAAACTTGAAGCATATACCAAAACTGGTCAATGTTCTAATAGTGGTCGTCAACGAAATTCCGATAGAGGTTTATAGAGGTCCAGTCTTTGTCTGGTCTCTCAAAACTGGCCTTAGTGGTGTGGTTGAACCTGCCAGGGTGGATAATCAACCAACTACCATTGCCCATTGAGACTCAAGTCCCTCTCTTGCAACAAAGTGCTGGACTATGAGGTGGGTTAATCTCTTGAAACCAAACTGGCCCTTTCAAACCTGTCAGATATAACTGGCTAAAATTTCCTTAAGGCAAGCATAATCCTGAAACTAAGTAGAGCCTTGTAAAACTTTGCAAACATAAATATGACGAAAAATATTTTGAACTGATATGGGAACATAATAGCAATATCCATAATTTTTTTTTAATATCGTTTGCAACTAGTAATAAGTGTCCCAAAGAGGAAAAGCATAGATATGCTGTGTCCTCGGGGTGAATATCCCTAGACACCAACATGAGAAATTAGTACCATTATCAAGAACTAGTTATTCGGTGCTGTTGATTTTATCAAACCATTTAAAATTCCGTTTATCTAGAGATATTCAATATCAGTACTTTCCCCCAGTAACCATTGGAGCAAAATAATTTTAGCTATTCCTTAAAAAGGAGACACACAGGAAGCCTTCAGAAAACCTGAGATCTAGAGGAAACCAAGTTATAAAATCATGATTACTTCTCCGAATGAGATCCATATTTTCCATATAAAACACACAATAAACCTATCATGAAAAGATAAATAAATTTCAAGGCTATATTATCATGTTATAGAAATTCATTAGGAATAAATTTTCAAGCTAAAAAACCTTTGAATCTAATAGAAAACCTTAACTCCTTAAAAAACACTAGCATTTCCAACTCATCAAACCATCAACAATTAACCAGTGATGAAATATCAGCCATCACCAATGTCTATGAAAGAGTCTTCAGAAAATATTTGTTAAAGTGTCCGACTATAGATTCTCCAAAAGAATAACTTTTGGACCTTTAATTATAATCAGTT
>NC_090733.1:76658088-76670588 GCF_036898095.1 Palaemon carinicauda | reverse complement strand
ATATGAAACTTGTGATTGGTGATCTCAATGCTAAAGTTGGAAGGCATAGAGAATGTGAATGTGATGGGTGTTCAGGGTCTTGGCGAGGTTCCAAATGAAATTGACGCTCATTAAATAAGTTTTTGTTCAGCAAACAATCTTTTTATTGGAGGTGTTCTTTTCCCGCAAAAAGGACATCCACAAATATACATGGACTTCGTCATGTGGAAAATATAAAAATCAAATGGATCACAGCCATTAATAAAGAGAGAAGGAAGACTCTGACAAATGTAAGAAGCTATAGAAGTGCAGACATTGGTAATGATCACCAGCTTCTCATTGCCACACTGAAATCAAAACTGAAAGCACCCAACAGAAATGTAAATAGAATAACTATGTTTGATACAACTAAGCTTCTAGAAGATGAGCAGAGAGAAATCTTTGCAATTAAAGGAATCAACTTGCAGTCTTAGAAACTTTAATAGACGAAGAACAAGTAATTAACGAAGAATGGTGTGATATTAATAACATATATCAGTCATTTGGTAGTGAAGTTTTGGGACATGCAGTTACAGGGAGAAAACCATGGACATCAAATGATACTTGGGATATTATAGTAAGAAGACAAAGACAGAAATTTATTGTTGAAAGTTTTCGAGGAAGTAATGATGATTACAAGGTAGAACATGCTTGGTATTCCAGTATTGATAGTGAGGTCATAACAAAAGCCAGAAATGACTAGAAAGAATATTAGACAAGAAAGTAGATGAGGCTGACAAAGCTATAAATTCAGGTAGTGGCTCTGGTGTAAGAATTGCTCATGTAATTATTAATGAAATCTCTACGAGGGCAAAGAAGAAGAGACTTGAGAGAAAGATTGATGAAAAGTTGCGAGATGAACAAGCATAGTGTAGAGATTGCAGTTGTATTGACCAAATTTTCATTTTAAGACATGATGTACAGGAATGTGTAGAATATAGAAATCCAATTTTGACGGCATTTGTAATCTATGAAAAAGCCTTTGATAGTGTGACTGGCCAATTTTGTGGAGAGTCCTGCATTGTTATGGAATTCCTCTTAAATATAGAAATTTGATCAAGCCTGTTCATGAGCATAGAAAGTGTAAAGTTAATGTTACTGGGGTCCTATCAAATGAATTACCAGTGAACAGTGGAGAACTCAAAGGGAATGTTTTGTCACCTATGTTGTTTATCTTCCTCATAGATTTTGTTATTCATAGGATTGTGGTGGCCTGATTGGTTACGTCTCTGCCTGGTGTTTGCTAAACGAGAGTTTGAGTCCCGCTCAAAATCGTTAGTTCATTTAGTGTCTGTAGCCTTACCATCCTTGTGAGCTAATGTCGCGGTTTGGGGGAGCCTATAGGTCTATCTTCTGAGCCATAAGCAGCCATTGCCTGACCCTCCTCGATCATAGCTTGGTTGGAGAAGGGGCTTGGGCACTGGTCATATAAATTGTCAGTCTCTAAGGCATTGTCCTGCTTGCTACGGTAATGTCACTGTCCCTTGCCTCTGCCACTCATGAGTGGCATTTATAAACCTTTAAAACAGTTTGGGATGGTAGAGAGGGATTGGACTGGATTGATAATAGGAAATTAGCTGACCTATACGGTATACTGATGACGCTGTCCATATTAGAAGAGCACCACAGGATTTGTAATGCTTGCTTACCAAAATGCATGAAATATTACATGAGGTTGGGCTTAAGATAAATAGAAGAAAGACAGAGATGATGAGAATGGAGTATGCTATGGAAGATGAAATATCATTAGAAGGAGAAAGGATTAATTATGTAGAATAATTTAAACATTTCGGAACTATGACCTCTAATACAGGGTCATTAGGCTTGGAGTTTAATGAAAGATTGAAAATGAAGGCCAGACATTGGCTAGGTTAAGTAAAATTTGGAAATCAAATCACCTGAAATTACACATTAAAATCCGGCTCTATATCATTTTAGTGATATAAGTGTTACTGTATGGACAGGAGTCGTGGTATGACAATGAAACAATATCCAACAATTTTTTTCGATTTGAAAAGAAAAACCTTGGAAGAATATTGGGAGATAGATGGCATGACAGGATTATGAATGTTAAAATAAGATACTACTAAAGTGCCATATGGGGATGAGATCATGTTGAGGGGTAGATGGAGATGGTTTGGGCATGCTCTTCACAGTCCCCAAGAGAGATTAGTTCACTTCACATTTAAGTGGATTCCATAAGGTACTAGAAGAGTTTGAAGACCCAGGCCTACATGACTGAGAACTATGAAGCGTGAAATAGGAGACGAGGAATGAAGAATTATTAATTCAAAAGCTGAAGATAGAGACGACTGGCGAAATCTAACAGAGGCCCTTTGCGTCAATAGTTGTAAGAGATGATGATGATGATGATAATGCTTATAGATAGCCTAGCTTATACTCTCTCTCTCTCTCTCTCTCTCTCTCTCTCTCTCTCTCTCTCTCTCTCTGTCTCTCCCTTTTACACATACTTAGACTTCTTAGCGCTTTCGTATCCCATAAAAAAGACCTGACTCATCAGCCCTCCTTCTAAAAGATTCCGACCATTGTCAAAGCAAACGTTTTTTTTTTTTTTCAGCTATAAAAGCCTTGGCACTGTTCACCCTTCGCACCCCAAACGCCCTTCCACTCTTGCCATCATTCCAAGAAATTCCAGTTCCTTTATCTTTCTTTTCTTTCCTTTTTCTTTCCTTTCTTTATCCTTGGTTCTTGAGCTTTTGGTTTATGTAGTAAGCTTTCTCTGACTATTATGACCTGAAGAATAACGTATTTTACTTAATGTTAGCGAGATCTGTTGTTGTATAAATTATACTTTTGTGTAATTGGGTATTTTTTTCTAATATGTTTGAATATATTTTCTTATTGTTTTTTTTTTTTAGAATAATAAGGAATATATAATCGCTTAATGTATTGATGAAATATTTGGAATATATTCACATGACATGCTGCTTATATTGAATCTGAGTGTATCTAACTAGAAGCTTTTAAATTTTTTCGCAAATATAGAATTAATCCCTGGTTTGAAATTCAAAGAAAAACAAAGTGAAAAAAATACAAGCAAATTGATTCTGAGAAAATTACCTTTCTTGAATTAAATGTACATATGATTAATTCTTGCATATGTAATTCAGTGCAAACTGATTAATTTTGTGTCTGATACACCGATGAAGGGAAAAAATACAAAGTGGCCATTACATTTAAAATTCATGACTATTTAGAAACGTAATAAAAAAAAAAAACATTCAAAACTTTGAATGCTGAGCAACACAAAGATCAAATCCTTAGGAACTAAAGTCTATACAAAACAATTTCCTTCAACATTCTTCGTCTTTAATCACCCTATCTTTGCATCTTCTCTTCATTCATCTGTTATTCCTGAATCTCCTCTTCTTTATTTTTGAGTACGAAGAGGGATGGACAGAATTCCCCCTCCATGTTATGAATCACTGCTTCTATTGACAGTGTATTTATAAGTTCATCCTAAATACAAACTTGCCGTCATTAAATATTATGACTGGAACCCTTCCATGAATATGTTGATTAATGCTATAAATTGTCTCAAGGTACCCGAATCCAACGCGTTTACAAGGGAAGGGAGGAGTCGTACGCCTTGTAAACAAGGAACTTGTACGAATACCGTGAAGTTAGTTTTTTAGACAGCGGGATATTCTAATCCTTGGAACCCAGCGAATAGAATTCCTTTTATATTTTTCTATCAGAAAATCTTCTAAAGAGGTTGGAGGATTATATTTAAAACTGAATATCTTAATATTCCTAGAATTAATTCTAACAGGATTTTTCGCATTTTAGAGGTGGAATTTTAAACTCGAGAAGCCAACTCAAAGCTTCTCCTTGTCGATATAACTAGAAAAGGTCAAGTACAGGCTGAAGGTGTAAGTATATACCTCTCTCTCTCTCTCTCTCTCTCTCTCTCTCTCTCTCTCTCTCTCTCTCTCTCTCTCTCTCTATCGATGCCAGTCTGCTAGGGGGTGCGCCATTATGTTCTGCTATATACATGTTAATGTACATATATCTTAATGTACAGTATGTATATGAACATGATAGACTAGTTAAAGCTCTCTCTCTCTCTCTCTCTCTCTCTCTCTCTCTCTCTCTCTCTCTCTCTCTCTCTACGGGAAACCTTCCTATACCAGCCTGCTAGGTTGTGCGTCATTTATGCTCTGTTATATACGTGTGAATGTACATATATCTTATGTATGTATGATAATGAACGCATGGACTTGCTAAATCTCTCTCTCTCTCTCTCTCTCTCTCTCTCTCTCTCTCTCTCTCTCTCTCTCTCTATACTGGGTACTGAAGTATGGCTTAAGCACTTGATTGTGTATTCGAACCGAAGAGCGTTACATCTGTACTTGGCAGCGAAAACTTCCTATAAATCATGTGGTACTCTTACACAAGCATCCAGTAGATGAAGGAACATGTTCTGATAAATAGCTGAGGCATAAACAAACCTACAATGAACCAAAGCGTTCTATATTAAATCAACCTAATGAAAACTAAATATCAAAACTTCTTTTATAATTTACCAATTCGTTACGAAGAGAAGAGAAGAGAAGAGAAGAGAAAATAAAAGAGTAAAGAAGAGAGCTATATATTCTCGGCTTAAGAGAAGACTGCAAGTGATTGTAATCATTATGATCTATTCTCGCCACTGCAAACAAGAGTCATGATATGTGTGAATATGAATCCAATCAGAGAGAGAGAGAGAGAGAGAGAGAGAGAGAGAGAGAGAGAGAGAGAGAGAGAGAGAGAGAGAGAGGAGGGGTGAGGGAAATCCCTTTCCCTTAATGACGCTTCAAGATTTATGTCTCCTAAGGACACCGTCATCATCGTTAACAGGAAATGAGTTTAGAATTATGAGGATGAAAACTTCCATAGAAACAATCAAAGTAAGAATTGATTTTCTTCTAGATTTCCATTTTAGCCAGGCGTTATACTTTATACCCAAACACACACACACACACATACACACACACACACACACACACACACACACATATATATATATATATATATATATATATATATATATATATATATATATATATATATATATATATATATATATATATATATGTATATATTATATATATATATATATATGTATGTATATACATACATACATACATATATATATATATATATATATATATATATATATATATATATATATATATATATATATATATATGTATACATACATATATATATATATATATATATATATATATATATATATATATATATATATATATATATATATATATATATATATATATATATATATATATATAATCAATAGGTTCTCAGCAAAACATTAATTTTCTGTTCCTTTCGGTATGGGGAAAACGTGGTGAAAGGGTTGGCTTATAGCGATGATCAGCAAAACTGTTCTAGTCCGGGCCACCAGTACCAACTTGGTTCCTGTAAGCGATCAGACGAATATCTCCCACCATCATCAATCCTCACTGGTCAGCAACGTGATGGAAACTGGCCAAAACTCAGACATGAATTCACATATCTGAGTCCTCTGCCCATTCAGTGGACTAGAAACAGCAGGATTTGTTGTTATTAGTGAGTATATCTATCTATATATCTAAATATCTATCTATCTATCTATATATATATATATATATATATATATATATATATATATATATATATATATACATATATATATATATATATATATATAAATATATATATATATATATATATATATATATATATATATATATATATATATATATATATATATATATCACCAGTGAATGTTACAACAGCCAGTAATATAAATATCATAAAGTTTATATGGCAAGGAGCTGCTTCTAAAATCCGTTTCGTGATTATGTCAATCACATTTCCCAAGACTATAGATTGTACTAAATTAACCAAAACAAAAAAATGTCCCTATAGTTAAATTAAATTGTGGTCATACCACACTGCATTACGCTTACTAATTTTTAACTTTCTAAACTATTTCCTATCATGGTTAGCTAGCTAATTGCCCCCACTCTCATTTCATCCATCACGCCTATCAGCTAAAAAAACAATTAGGATGAATATGTATAGCATCAAGAAACAGTAAAACCTATACTAAGTCTTATAAAACAATAAAGATTGGCCAGTAAAGGGATTGTATATATATATATATATATATATATATATATATATATATATATATATATATATATATATATATATATATATATATATATATATATATATATATATATATATATATATATATGTTTGTGTGTGTATATATATAAATATGTATATATATATATATATATATATATATATATATATATATATATATATATATATATATATATATATATATATATATATATATATACAGTGGAACCTCTACTCACGAACGTATCAACATCCAAATTTTCCAACATCCGAAGTAAGATTCGAGCAATTTTTCGACTCTACACCCGAATTTTATTTCGACACACGAAGTAAGCAATTTTCGTCGTACCGGTTGTATCCGAATTTTTCGACACACGAATTACAATTCGAACACATTCCCACTCTACACCCAAATTTTTTTTTCGACACCCGAAGTAAACAATCGACCTCGGAGGGACCCTCAATTAGCGTGGCTTGGGTCATTCCTCTGTTCTCGTCGGCTTCGTGTGGTTGTGCGCTGTGCGTTCTGCTATTAACTGTATTTTAAGCATGATTTTTTACGTACATCCTTTTACGGTTTTTTACGTAAAGCATGGGTCCTAAAAGGCTTAGTTTCGCAAGTGGTAGTGGTAGTGGTGAGAAAAGGAAGAAGGAAATGCTTTCTTTAGAAGTAAAGCAAGAAATTGTTGAAAAGCATGAGTGAACTTGCAAAAGAATGTGGCCGAAATATGTCGACGATCTCGACAATCTTGAAACAGAAAGAAGTCATTAAAGCAGTGAAACCTTCTAAGGGGATCACCATCATTTCAAAACGTCGTAGCCCTGTCATAGAAGAGATGGAACGACTTCTGCTAATCTGGATCAAGGACAGAGAGATTGTTGGCGACACCATCACCGAAACTATCATCTGCGAGAAGGCGCACGCCATCTTCACTGACTTGAAGGAGGCGAGCTCTGGGGGTGATGCTGGGGAGAGTTCAACCGAACTTTCCTCAGATGATTTCAAGGCTTCTCGTGGCTGGTTTGAAAAATATAAGAAACGGTCCGGGATTCATTCAGTTGTTCACCACGGAGAGGCTGCTAGTGCGGACACAAAGGCTGCAGCTGACTTTGTGAAGAGCTTTGAAAGGACCGTGCAGGAAGCAGGCTACGTAGAGCAGCAGGTGTTTAATTGTGATGAAACCGGGCTGTTTTGGAAGAAGATGCCCAGTCAAACCTACATCACTGCCGAAGAGAAGAAATTGCCTGGGCATAAGCCAATGAAGGATCGGTTGACTCTTGCCCTATGTGCCAACGCTAGCGGGGACTTTAAAGTCAAGCCCTTACTGGTTTACCATTCGGAGAACCCTAGGGCCTTTAAGGCACAGAATGTGGATAAGGACCAGCTTCATGTTTTCTGGTGATCCAACTTGAAGGCCTGGGTCACTAGGCAGTTCTTTGTCCAATGGGTTAATCAAGTTTTCGGTCCTTCTGTGAAGAAGTATCTTCATGAGCAGAAATTGCCTTTAAAGTGCCTGCTATGCCTTGATAATGCAACTGCTCACCCCCCCCCCCCCCCCGGACTTGAAGATGATATCTTCGAAGAATTCAAGTTCATAAAGGTGCACCTAATACCACCTCTATCCTCCAGCCCATGGACCAGCAAGTCATCTCGAACTTCAAGAAGCTCTACACCAAGCACCTATTCACGCAGTGCTTTAATATCACGCAAAGCACAAACTTAACTCTGCGCGAATTTTGGAAAAGCCACTTAAACATCGTGCACTGCTTGAAGATCATAGATCAGGCTTGGATGGGATTAACTCGACGAACCCTCAATTCTGCCTGGAAGAAGCGGTGGCCTAATGCAGTTTCTCCCAGAGATTTCGAGGGTTTTGACCCCGAACCTGATCCCATGGTGGGTGCAGCGGAAGACGTAGAGGAAATCGTCTCCCTTGGCAAGTCCATGGGTCTGGAGGTCGACGCAGATGACATCACGGAACTCATCGCCGAACATCACGATGAACTTACTACAGAGGAGCTCAAGGAATGATGACGAGGAAGGGATCGAGGAGGTAGAACATGTGTTAGGTTAAGCGCAAAAAAAAGAGATGTTAGGAAAATATCAAGACGTGGTCAACTTCATCGATAAATACCATCCAAAAATATTGCAGGTTTGTCATGTAGTTGCGCGGTTCGATGAAGATTGCCTAACTCATTTTCGAAACATTCTGGAAAGCCGTACCAAGCAACTTTCTATCGATAACTTCTTTTAAAAAACTACGAAGCAAACTCGTGATGAAGAGGAAGGAAGTGCTTCAAAGAAAACGGCAAAGAGTGAAGAGAAAAAAATTCAATCAATTTTAAGTGTAGAGAGTGAAAGTGATTAAAATTAATCATCAAAAAGAAAAAAAGAAAATGTAAAAAAAATATAAAATATAAAAATAAAATAAATAAATATGCTAAGTTAGGTTAAAGTTCACTTAGTGAAAGTTAGAATAAGTTACGGTAGTGTACGTTTATCGTAGTCACCCTCTCTACCTCCTCGCCGCCCGTCCGTCTTCTCTCTGCGTAGCAAAACCGACATCTGCGCTAGACTTTCTAAGGTAAAGTGATGCTAAAAACCCGTTTCTTATTTATTATTTTTTGATAATTATTCTTTTTTACATGTCTATTATCTAATTTAGAGAGCATATTGTCATGTGTAATTATGTGTAGTAATTTATTAAGGAGTTATCATAGGTTTTTGGGCTCAACCACAGATTAATCCTATTTCAATGTATTCTTATGGGAAAATTCGTTTCTACATCCGAACATTTTCTACATCCGAAGTCGGTTGTGGAACGGATTAAATTCGTATGTAGAGGTACCACTGTATATGTAAATATATATATATATATATATATATATATATATATATATATATATATATATATATATATATATATATATATATATATACATATATATATACATATATACTGTACATATGCATATATATATATATATATATATATATATATATATATATATATATATATATATATATATATATATATATATATATATATATATATATATATGTGTGTGTGTGTGTATATATATATGTATATATATATACATATATATATATATATATATATATATATATATATATATATATATATATATATATATATGTGTGTGTGTGTGTGTGTATGTGTGTGTGCGTGTGTGTGTGTGTGTGCATACAAAAAACTATTAAATAAATTAACCGAGCTCGCAGAATTGCAATGATGAACTGAATGCCATCAACAAAAAAAAAAAAAAAAAAAAAAAACGAAGACTATGATAGATTTTCCCTTATTTTTTTATTTGACTAATTATTATTGCTTCATATGCCTTTGTATAAGTTTTAATGTCCCTTTATACCTGTTTATAACCCGGCCACTTATCATGATGCTGTTATTACACCTGGATGGGTATGGTAATAGATTAGATTATCTATAAAACAGTATAAAGTTTCTTATAATAATTGATGGGAATAGAGACACTATTACGTGATGATTAAAACCATATCAAATCATTGTTGGTAGATAACAGCACAAAAAAAAGAGTAATGATGATAACTAACAGCTTCACACTAATAAAATAAATGAATCTAAATGGCTGATGTATTAACATTCAATATATTCTTCAAAATCTATGTCATGCTGATGTAATTGAAAATTCCACCATCTTTGAAAAATCACAAAATTATTGTTGGTTTTGCAAATAGTTACAATTTCAAAATATTTCTTGGTATCAGTTTTTTTCTGATATGAGTGAAAATTCGAGGGGTTGATGAGTTAACCGCAAGAATGACTTGTAGCAACATTCAATGATTTTCTATGGCAAACGTGTTCATTTGTAAACATTTTATTTGGTTGATATTTTCTTCTTTTTTTCTTCCCTGGATATAGCATACGAGCACAACACATATATAAAGCCTTATTCAATCCCCTCGTATTAGGAAGAAACTGGTGAGGAGATGCACCCAATGGGCGACAAATTGATACTGAATAAACTTACTGAACTAGGGAGACTCCATTGGGGGTTGGCCATCCTCTGACAAGAGTGCTAGGGAATAATCTGCCTTGATGCATTTACCTATTCTTAATGAACACAATTACTGTTCAATAAAAAAGGGTCTGTATTAACAGGATTTATTCACTGATTGACAGTATTGATAGCATTCATAATATAAGTTGATTATTTGATTATATTGTCCAGACAGAGGGGAGACTTAATTCACTTGACAACCTACAAACCCCACCCCACCCCGCTGATACTCCAACCCCTTATGCTCTATTTTCATCTGATTCTTTAGGAAGGGAACTGTCAACACATAAATGTACACTGGTCGTTTTTCCTCATCAATTTATAGATTTAAAATGTCAGTGGTATAGGAATGATCTCTAAATTGTAAGGTCCGTAGCTCAATTCCAAACTACCGTCATAAATCAATACCAGAATAAGCTTGGATAACTTAATCATTATCTATCATTGTTATTGGTTTATGTTTTTCATACTATTTCTTTCTATATAAACATTAAACGAAATTTCATAATATTCTTCATTACCATAATTTTTTTTACCCAGTCCCAGACCAGAATATGGACTATTACCCAATTCTAATTTGATAATATTATTTGTTCATGTTTTTATTCCTTAGCTATATCATAAAGACATGTTAATCTTGGTGTAATGAAATGCTTCTTTAAATACCATGCCTGTAGCATGTATTTAGAGTTAAGGATTAATATCTTCCGGGCATTTTTAAGTAGTAGATCTCAAAGAGTTGTTGTTGATGGGCACCATAGTGAGTATAGGAATGTGATATCCGGTGTTCCACAGGGTAGTGTTCTTGGCCCATTACTTTTCATACTATATACACATGACATGTGGTTTGGCCTAGAAAATAAGCTTGTTGCATATGCAGATGATGCTACTCTCTTTGCATCAATTCCATCCCCTGAAAGTAGATCTGGGGTTGGTGAATCCCTTAATAGAGATTTAGCTAAAATTAGTGCATGGTGCAAATTATGGGGTATGAAGTTGAATCCTAACAAAACTCAAAGTATGATTGTAAGTAGGTCAAGGACGGTGGCTCCTCAACATCCGGATCTCAGTATTGATAATGTTTCTTTAAATTTGTATGACTCTTTCAAAATTTTAGGCGTGATTCTTGACAGCAAATTTACTTTTGAGAAACATATAAGGTCTGTGTCTTCTTCAATTGCACAAAAAATTGGCTTATTGAGAAAGTCTTTTAAGATATTCGGTGATCAATCTATTCTGAAGAAATGTTTTAATTCTTTTATTCTACCTTGTTTTGAGTATTGTTCTCCTGTCTGGTCTTCAGCTGCTGATTCTCATCTTAATTTGTTGGACAGAAACTTACGGTCTATTAAATTTCTTATTCCTGATCTAGATATTAATCTCTGGCACCGTCGATCAATTAGTTCATTATGCATGTTGCATAAGATTTTTCATAACTCTGACCATCCTTTACATTCAGATCTCCCTGGACAATTCTATCCTGTTCGTAATACTAGGCAGGCAGTTAATTCTAATAGCCAGGCCTTCTCCATCATAAGACTCAATACTACGCAGTACTCTAGAAGTTTTATTCCAGCTGTTACCAAGTTGTGGAATGATCTTCCTAATCGGGTTGTTGAATCAGTAGAACTTCAAAAGTTCAAAGTTGGAGCAAATGCTTTTTTGTTGACCAGGCGGACATGAGTCTTTTTATAGTTTATATATGACATATTTGTGGTTGACGTTGTTAATAGTTTATATATGATATATCTCTTTTGACATTACTTTTTTTAGAATGATTTATTGTTAATTTGTTCTCTTCAGTTATTTATTTCCTTATTTCCTTTCCTCACTGGGCTATTTTTCCCTGTTGGAGCCCCTGGGCTTATAGCATCTTGCTTTTCCAATTAGGGTTGTAGCTTGGATAGTAATAATAATAATAATAATAATAATAATTTGTTGCATTCGTAAGATCAGGATTCCCAACCTTTTTGTTCTTCTGTATCCTTTGGGCATTTTTATAGATTACTCATTACCCATAAAATTTTGTATGGAAAAGAGAAACTATGAAATTGATATTGTGATATCATTGTGTTATTCAATCTCATTGCATATTACCTCATGTAATGTGCAGTATTGGCTATATTCTCAGATCCGTTGTAACCCCCTGAGGAGTAAAAAATTTACAACTGCGGTTACATGTACTCAAGGTTGGGAACCCTTGCCTTAGATGGAAGGGTCTTTGAAGTAGCACAAGAATGACTTTAGTACCACCTAACACA
>NC_090733.1:76631555-76641555 GCF_036898095.1 Palaemon carinicauda | reverse complement strand
AACATTGATCTTGGCTGGAGTGCACTACAGAGATGCTAAAATGATTAAAACTTGTATTTCCAAGAGAATTGTAATGAAACTGTTTTTATCCCAATTCTTGAAAATGAGTTATGATTTTTGTTATCACAAAGCCTAAAAATGAGTAATGACATTTTTTTTTTCATCCTAATTCCTAAAAATGAGTAATGCGATTTGTTTACCCTAATTATTTTAAAATTGAGTAATGAAATTTTTTATCCTAATTCTTAAAAATGAATAATGAAGCCTATCCAATTTTTTCGAAGAATTCCTCAATTACCTATTTTCAAATTGTGCACTGTTTTATCGTACCATGTACAGTTGGACATAGAAATTCGTGGCACACCTCATTCTGAGGGTGTGCACCCTGTCACACCTCTAATGAGCTGTGAGTATCCATACATATAGAATGGAGAGAGAGGACAGAGGTGGTGTGTGGAGCTACTCACAGGAACTCTCTGTGCAATGAGGATGTGACAGGGTACACTTCCTCAGAGAGAGTTGTGCTAGGAATCCCTGTGACCACTGCGCCATCTCATCTGGTACCAGTTAGGATTCTACTCATAATCCACATCTCCAGTTTAGTCTCTGTTCATCTTCAGCTGAATACTATAAGGGAAGTTCCCATCTCACAATTTTGTTTTTTTTTTCTACTCGGCTGTCTAGCAAGTGATTTGCTTAACTCTCTGATAGCCCTTCCTCAGAATTTAATTGATAGTAAGAACTTACGTTTACTGTAACATTACTACTCCTGAATGTTTGTTTCTCTATTCCTTGTACTCCGAAAGGCCTCTCATGAATTGCAGAACAAGATACAGGGACATTTCCCCAGCAGGACAATGTTCTAGAGACTGACAATATATACATATGATCAGTGCCTAAGGGAAAGGCAATGGCTACTGATGACTCAGCAGGTAGACCTACAAGGCTTCCCCAAACCCCGCATCCCTAGATCACAAAAATGGTGAGGTTGCAGACTCTATGAGAAATTATCGATCTTGGATGATCTCGAACTCCAGTTCAGCAGATTGCTTGGCATGGACATCTCCAATAGGCTACACCAATGATATTACTTAAAAATATTTCTTCGAATTTCCATTAATAGCTAATTACTATTGGCGTTAAAATTGTGGCACGTCTTGTCGAGTGAGGGGTCTTAGCCATGCTTTATGACGATTCTAATCCTTCTTTAGTTTAAAATTTATCTCGTCTTATTCATGTTTTTTACATTCTGTTAAACATAGTCTTTCTATATCATCTTCGCTTTTCTGTATTAACTACAAAACTAACTGTTCAGTGGCTCCTCTTGGTAAAGGTAGAAGAGACTTTTTAACTATGGTAAGCAGCTCTTTTAGGAGAAGGACACTCCAAAATCAAACCATTGTTCTCTAGTCTTGGGTAGTGCGATAGCCTTTGTACCACGGTTTTTCACTGTCTTTGGTTAGAGGTCTCTTGCTTGAGGGTACACTTGGGCACACTATTCTATCTAATTTTTCTTCCGCTTGTTTTGTTGAAGTTTTTATAGTTTATATAGGAAATATTCATTCTAATGTTGTTACTGTTCTCAAAATATTTTATTTTTCCTTGTTTTCTTTCCTCACTGGGCTAGTTTCCCTGTTGGGGCCCCTGGGCTTATAGCATCCCACTTTTCCACCTAGGGTTGTAGCTTAGCAGTTAATGATTATAATAATAATAATAATAATAATAATAATCATAATAATAATAATAATAATAATAATAATAATAATAATAATAATAATAATAATTTGTGGGATATGGTTTATAAGTTCTAAGAGAATATTTGAGATCCTAATATCTGTCGAGAGTATAATTTTTGGTCCTATTTTAAGCCTATACTTCTCTAATGAATGGGTAGTGCCATAGGCTCTGTACCATGGTCTTCCACTGTCATGGAGTAGAGTTCTCTTGCTTGAGGGTACACTTGGGCACACTATTCTTTCTTTTCTTTTTTTTAAATATTTATAGTTTGTATATGAAAGATCTATTTTAATTTTGTTATTGTTCTTTAATATTCTATTTCAATTGTTCATTACTTCTCTTGTAGTTTATTTATTTCCTTGTTTATTTAACTCACTGGGCTATTTTCTCGGTTGAGGCCCTTCGCCATATAGCATCCGGCTTTTCCAACTAGCTTAGCTAGTAATGATAATAAAATTAATACCATGACAGAAAGGCTGCATTCTTCGTCTGATTTACCTTTTCTAATTCTAAGTTTTGACTGGTATACTTTACTCCCTTCAGATTTTAGCTAATCTACTTTTACCCTCAACCTTAATCTACTTTTTCTTTCAGTTCTATTCTACTTTAACCCTTGCCCTTAATCTACTTTTCCCTCACCTCTAACTTGCCCTTAATCTAATTTTATCCTTACCTCTTACATACTTTTGCCCTGACCTCTATTCTACTTTTACCCTCACCCCTAATCTACTTTTCGTCACCCCTAATTTACTTTCACCCTCACCCTCTAGGAGAAATACGAAGACTGAATATCCTTATCTGATCTCTTGCCATGACAATATCAGTTAGATTAGATTTTGATGTGGAAGTTATTCAAGTCAATAAAAACGCAGTAGACAACAGTAAAATTATTGGTCTGGTCATATTACCAACATTTTTTAGTTACGGTACAAGGATTTTGATTTTGTCCAAAGTATTACCTTATGTAGTTGACTTTGGGAATGCTTTAAGGGTGTCTAATCATAAGTGAAGTAACAGCGTGGTGATAAAAACTGGCCAAACCCCACACATGAATAAGGACATGTCATGCCTTTGTCCTGTAATGGACTAGAAACGGCAGCATTTATTGTTGTTTGAGGTAATAAAACTAGTACAGAATAAATAGGTAGTAGGTTGGCCAGGTTGAGATACTACCACTAAAGAATTATCGGGTCCTTTGAATGGCTCAGTTACGGCTCAGTTTGTCTCTGCCTACACATACACCGAGTAGTCTGGCCTATTCTTTCCACTTTTCCTCTGTCCTTTTACACTTGACAACACTGATATTACCAAACAATTCTTCTTCATTCAAGGGGTAAACTACACATAATTGTTCAGTGGCTACTTTCTTTTTAGTAAGAATAGAAGAGACTCCTTAGCTATAGTAAGTAGTTCTTCCAGAAGAAGGACAATCCAAAATCACACCATTGTTCCAATCATAATAGTATGATCTGATGGTTAAATTATTGTACTTGGTCATTAGATAACTTGAATAGCGATGTAGCAAATATTTTCATGACAAGCAATCCTTGTATCTCACGGATTTATTAGCAATAATCTTATTTCCGGAGAACTACAGCTCTGCGATATTTGAGCAGCATTTTCCAAGAGACTTTCCCCTTACGGAAAGGAGTTATTAATCCCGTCTAGATGCATTCCTGGATATAGAGGGTTTATAATAGAGTTGATAATGACTTCCCCGGCAGACGCAGTCCTCCTTGTGTGAATGTCCGCCCTAAAGGAGATGTTGCGTGAGAACTGCAAGCAATTAACTTCCGCATATGCGCACGCTAGCCAAGAAAAGCTCTTGTCTTGCCTACGTAGACGGCGAAAAGGCGTAATTCAGGCAATCTACTTGGGAGTTCCCTCTAAAAGACGAGCTAACATCGGAACAACTGCATAACCAAGACGTAAAATTCACGCCCTGGTGCTTAATAGTTGCTCATCATAAGTGTGGTGACACCGTAAAGTGCTTGGGCGCTTCCCCTTGGGTAATTTTCACTTTAAAGCTGCGTGTCAAATGGTAAGTGTAAGGCAGTGGTTTTGTCACTGATTGGCAAAGAACAGTACGATTAATGATTCATCATCATTTAGGACAAATATAATGAAACTAACTTGATTTTCGAGTTCAGATCTATTAGTGTATTTTTTCATACATTTCAGTGTATTATTGTCATACATTCCTTCTTTTTTGACATAGCGAAGCTTATTACTGAAGATATTAAGATTTCAGAAATACATTAACTAGATTTATTAAGATTCGGACAAAATATATACGCTATTGGAAATAACAGTATGTTCAGAGAATTCTTTAACAGAAATATTGTAATTTTATATAACAGATATAGAGAAAAATGGATGTTCTTATCTAGATGCTGATGAAAAAGACAAAAAATATGATAAAGAAATCCACACATGCGTGTCTGTTTGTGGGAAGGCAGCAAAATATTTTACTTGTACCAAAACACAGATAAATTTGAATTAAAGTAAGAGATATCTTTCCCTCAACACACTGACAAAAACATACTTTTCTTCTTTCCCACAGTTATCCCTACATTAAGGGGTCGGTTGCCTGATGTGCCCTCTCCGATACCTTCTAAGAAAACCCCTCTTCCACCAAACCTCTTCTCCTTATCTCGCCATATAATGTCCAGCTTCCTTCTCAATCTCCCCCCACCCCTCACCCCCACCAAACATGTCTTTTAACGGAGATATGGCGAACACACCACGGAGGCAGTTAAGAAGACAGATAGAGAAGTGAGAATCAAACAACTTGATCTTTCTAAGATCCCAAAAGCTCTTTTAGGAAAAGGACACTCCAAGATCAAACCATTGTTCTCTAGTCTTGGATAGTGCCATAAATTTTGTACCATGGTCTTTTTCGACTGTCTTGGGTTAGAGTTCCGTTGCTTGAGGGTACACTCGGGCACACATATTCTACCTGTTTCCTTATTTCCTTTCCTCATTGGGCTATTTTTCCCGTTAGAGCCCTTGGACTTATAGCTATGTACTCATATAGAAGTCTGTTTTATATTCATACAATACAAATAAAGAATAAAAGACAATCATGTTTCAATAAATAATCTTCAACTAATGAGTCTCTCTGGATACAAAGATCTTTCGTATTTTTCTCTATCAGTGACATGCTTAATTCCAGCTGCAGGAAGTGTCGGTGCACTCGTGCACTAAACAGGGTCTGCACGTGCATCTTTGGGACGATTTTTAGTCGTCAAGTCACGTAGAAAACGGTTTCGAGTGATGGTTAAAGAAATTAATGTCTGTATAATATCGTAATGAGCCAGAAGTAAATCTTCAGCGCCGCCTAAAGCCATTCATTGAAACGGATTTGTTCTTCTATTTGCATTCATTTATTTCACTTCGCGTGACGTTTTAACTCGAGTTTTTTTCCCCGCGAGGCAATTTCTTGTTCTTTAAAAAGAATTTGGATAGCAATGATTCTTGAAACAAAACGGTAGAAAAGATAAAGTAAACACCGATAATTGGGAGGCGTGAATGCAAATTACAGTATAATAAATTGGCGGATGTTAACAATTGTGCTTGTGAACGCATCACAAAATATTTCATTCCTGATCAAAATCACTTATCTTATTGAAGCACCTTCGAAACTGACAATCAGTAATTCTATCTTATTTAATTATTTATTACTTTCAATATTTGTTCATTGTCTATTAGTTTAGTTATTTTCTGACGTTGGGAGTGACATGCTGACGTTAAAATTTGGCAGATTTTCATATATTATAAACTTATGAGACACATTTTAACTAAAACATTTGGCAGATTTTATATATTATAAAGTTAGGAGACACATTTTAACTAAAATAATTGGAAGATTTTCATATACTGTAAATTTTGGAGACAGATTTTAACGATAAAAATTGGGAGATTTCCATATATCATAAACTTTGGAGACATTTTAATTATAAAATTTGGCAGATTTTCATATGGTATAAACTTTGGAATGACATTTTGAATGTAAATTTGATGGATTTTCATAATATAAACTTTTGAAGGATATTTTATCGATAAAATTTGACGGAATTTAATATAATATAGAATTTGGAGTGACATTTTAAATATAAAATTTGGCAGATGTTCATAAGATATAAACCTCTGAGTGACATTTTAACTTTTATGATATAGAATAGGGAGTGATATTCTGAATATGAAATTTGGTGGATTTTCATATAATATAAACTTCTGACTGACATTTTAACGATAAAACTGGACAGATTTTCACATATGGAATTTGTAGTGACATTTTGAATATAAAATTCAGCGGATTTTTATAAAATATTAACTTTTGAGTGACATTTTAACGAAAAAATTCTACAGATTTTCATATATTTTAAACTTTTGAGTGACATTTTAACCTTAAAATTTGACGAATTTTACACATATAGAATTTGGAGTGACATTTTAAATCTAGAATTTGGTGGATTTTCATATAATATAAACTTTTGAGTGACAGTTTAACGATAAAACTTGACAGATTTTTATATACTATAGAATTTGGAATGCCATTATAAATATGAAATATGGCGGATTTTAATATAATATAATCTTTTGAGTGACATTTTAACCATAAAATTTGGCAGATTTTCATATATTATAAACTTTGGAGTGACATTTTCTATATGAAATTTGATGGATTTTCATATAAAATAAACTTATGAGCGACATTCTAACGATATAATTTGACGGATTTTTATATACTATAGATTTTGGAGTGACATTTTATATATATAAGATTGGGCGGATTTTCAAATATTAAAACAGTGGAAGGCTATTTTGACGATTCAGTTTGGCGGATTTTCATAGATTTTAAACTTTGAAGTGCCATTCGAACGATAAAATTTGCAAATGTTCATATATTATATACTTTGGAATTACATTTTAATGATAGCATTGAGCAAATTTCATATATTATATACAAAAACCAATGGCTATAAGGATGTTTATTGCTCATGAAATTTATTAGAGGGATATTTCATAAATTCCTAAATGAGTATGATCGTCGTTATCATAATCGTTGTACTAACCAGCTGCGGCACGTCAGATTTAATGATGGTAAGAACTCCAACTGAGCAGATAATGAGAACTATTTTGCAGTTCATGTGTGTCTTCGCCTGGAACTTGCCTTAGTAAAAAAGATCTGGCGTTGCGGAAGAACATTAATTTGAGATATATAACCGCATTCATATCTCTCTCTCTCTCTCTCTCTCTCTCTCTCTAGAAAAGTTGGGATTAACGGACTCATAAAATCTAGAGATATAAGACCATATAACACTCTCTCTCTCTCTCTCTCTCTCTCTCTCTCTCTCTCTCTCTTAAAAGAATTAGAATTAACAGAATCATAAGAACTAGAAATATGAGACCGTATACTCTCTCTCTCTCTCTCTCTCTCTCTCTCTCTCCTAAAAAGAATTAGAATTAACAGAATCATAAAAACTAGAAATATAAGACCGAATACTCTCTCTCTCTCTCTCTCTCTCTCTCTCTCTCTCTATAAAAGAGTTAAGATTATCAAAAGCACAAAAGCTGCAGATGTAAAACCATCTCTCTCTCTCTCTCTCTCTCTCTCTCTCTCTCTCTCTCCTAAAAAAGAGTTAGGATTAAGACACATAAAAGCTAGATATAGGACCATATACTATTCTCTCTCTCTCTCTCTCTAAAAAAAAGAGTTAGGATTAAGACACATAAAAGCTAGAGATATAGAACCATATACTATTCTCTCTCTCTCTCTCTCTCCTCTCTCTCTCTCTCTCTCTCATAAAAAAATTGGGGTTAGCAGAATCATAAAAGCTAAAGATATAAAACTGTATGCTATTCTCTCTCTCTCTCTCTCTCTCTCTCTCTCTCTCTCTCTCTCTCTCATAAAAAGAGTTCGAGATTAACAGAATCACAAAAGCTTCAGATATAAGACTGTATACTATTTTCTCTCTCTCTCTCTCTCTCTCTCTCTCTCTCTCTCATAAAAAAATAGGATTAGCAAAATCATAAAAGCTAAAGATAGAAAAATTTATGCTACCCTCTCTCTCTCTCTCTCTCTCTCTCTCTCTCTCTCTCTAATGAAAAAATAGGATTAGCAAAATCATAAAAGCTAAAGATAGAAAAATTTATGCTACTCTCTCTCTCTCTCTCTCTCTCCTCTCTCTCTCTAATGAAAAATAGGATTAGCAAAATCATAAAAGCTAAAGATATAAAAATTTATGCTATTCTCTCTCTCTCTCTCTCTCTCTCTCTCTCTGTCATGAAAAGAGTTCGAGATTAACAGAATCACAAAAGCTTCAGATATAAGACCGTATATTATTCTCTCTCTCTCTCTCTCTCTCTCTCTCTCTCTCTCATAAAGAAATTGGGGTTAGCAGAATCATAAAAGCTAAAGATATAAAACTGTATGCTATTATATCTCTCTCTCTCTCTCTCTCTCTCTCTCTCTCTCTCTCATAAAGAGTTCGAGATTAACAGAATCACAAAAGCTTCAGATATAAGACCACAAGAGAGAGAGAGAGAGAGAGAGAGAGAGAGAGATAAATAGTATATGGTCGAGAGAGAGAGAGAGAGAGAGAGAGAGAGAGAGAGAAAATAGTATATGGTCTTGCATCTCTAGCTTTTGTGCTTCTGTAAATCCTAACTATATTTGAAAGAGAGAGAGAGAGAGAGAGAGAGAGAGAGAGAGAGATGCATGGGGTCTTACATATCTAGCTTTCGTGCTTCGGTTAATCCCTACTTTTTTGTGCGTTTGTGTGAGAGAGAGAGAGAGAGAGAGAGAGAGAGAGAGAGAGAGAATAGTATACCGTCTTATATCTCAAGCTTTTGTGAGTCTTTTATTCCAACTCCTCTAAGAGAGAGAGAGAGAGAGAGAGAGAGAGAGAGAGAGAATTGCATGTGGTCTTATATATCAGGGCCGATAGATGAATATACAGTTTTTTTTATTATTAATACTATGCTACAACCTTAGTTGGAAAAGCAAGATGCTATATGCCCAAGTGATCAATAGGTAAAATTACCCCAGTGAGGAAAGGAAATAAGGAAATAAATAAGCGATATAAAAAGTAATGAACAATTTAAATAAAATATTTCAAAAACATTAACAATATTAAAACAGATATTTCATATATAAACTATAAAAGGACTTATGTCAGACTGTTCAACATAAAAAAATTAGAGTCACGTTTGAACTTTTTGAAGTTCCAATAATTCAACTACCAGATTAGGAAGATCATTCCACAACTTGATCACAGCTGGAATAAAACTTCTAGAGTACTGTGTAGTATTGAGCCTCATGATGGAGATGGCCTGAATATTGTGATTAACTGCATGCCTAGTATTACGAACGGGAACTGTCCGGGAAGATCTGAATGTAAAGGATGGTCAGAATTATAAAAAATCTTATGCAACATGCATATTGAACTAATTGGACGACGGTGCTAGAGATTAATATCTAGATCAAGAATAAAAAACTAATAGACCGTAAGTACCTGTTCAACAAATTAAGATGAGAATCAGCAGCTGAACACCAGACAGGAGAACAATATTCAAAACAAGGTAGAATGAAAGAATTAAATACTTCTTCAGAATAGACTGATCACCGAAAATCTTAAGATACTTTCGCAATAAACCAGTTTTTGTGCAAATGAAGATGACACAGACCTAATGTGTTTCTCCAAAAATAAATTTGCTATCGAGAATTACACCTACAATTTTAAGAGTCATGCAGATTTAAACAAACATTATCAATGCTGAGATTCGGATGTTGAGGAGCCACTACCCTTGATCTACTTACAATCATACTCTGAGTTTTGTTAGGATTCAACTTCATACCCCATAATTTGCACCATGCACTAATTTTAGCTAGATTTCTATTAAGGGATTCACCAACCCAAGATCTACATTCAGGAGATGGAATTAACGTAAAGAGAGTAGCATCATCTGCATATGCAACAAGCTTGTTTTCTAGGCCAAACCACATGTCATGTGTAAATAGTATGAAAAGTAATGGGCCAAGAATGCTACCCAGTGGAATACCAGTTATCACATTCCTATACTTACTATGATGCCCATCAACAACAACTATTTGCGATCTACTACTTATAAATTCAATAATGATACTAAGAAACGACCCACCCACTCCCAACTGTTTAAGTTTGAAAACAAGGGCCTCATGATTAACACGGCCAAAGGCAGCGTTAAAATCACCACCACTCATACGAACTTCCTGACT
>NC_090733.1:76614055-76629055 GCF_036898095.1 Palaemon carinicauda | reverse complement strand
ATATTTATATATATATATATATATATATATGTATATATATATATAAATATATATATACTGCATATATATATCTATATATACCGTATATACATATATATATATATATATATATGTGTGTGTGTGTGTGTGTGTGTATGCGTATGATTTTTATTAGGTTATACATACGTTTTCAGCCATATTATCATTATTATTATTATTATTATTATTATTATTATTATTATTATTATTATTATTATTATTATTATTACCATCCGTTTTATTAGTAGTAGTAAAATTATTAACATTAGTAGTAGCAGGGGTCTCAAGCTATATTTGGAATCACTGAAAAGAAAATGAATTCATTGGAAAATCGAAAGAACATACTATTTTGGTTAAATCTTTATTATTATTGTTATTATTATTATTATTATTATTATTATTATCATTATTATTATTATTATTAGTAGTAGTAGTAGTAGTAGTAGTAGTAGTAGTAGTATTTGGAATTGTTTAAAAAAATATTCATATGAACAATATATACAACATACTTTTCAGTGCAAGTGATCATAAATCCATATCCAAAAATATCAAGGAAATTATTCCTCTAGTTTATCAAGACTATTATCGATTATAGATCTTACATACGAAATGTTCCATTAATTCTTTCATTATTTGAAAATAAACCAGACGACAAATCTCCATTTCTGTAGTAGTTTTTATCTGTGATTAAATGGAAAATATATCCTGTACCTATTAATGGTAAATTGATTTTTATTCTTTCAAATACAATAGGAAAACCAAGATAGGAAGGGGTGGGAGAATAAATGGGAAAGTGGTTAGGGAGGAGGTGGGAAAGTGGATGGGACAAGGGTGGAAGAAAAGGGGATGAAGTGGCTGTCCAATACATCCTACGGAGGCTACACATACATTTTCATTACTTGGGAATTTTTTTTATGGATGTTTTTGTTTCATTAACCTGATCCACTTGAAGTTGACTTTTCGATTTATCTTACTTTTTTGTGGGAGAGGCTCTTCCTGTCTTTGGAAAATCAAGAACTGATCCAATCATTTCTCATGTCTTTTTAAGCCTCGTTGGTTATTATCGTTCCTGCCAGGATATGTAATGTGAAGGGACCAGAAGGTTTAGAAATGGGAAACACTATGTAACATCACTCCGTTTGTTCACTTCTGGGACCCTGTAACTTGCTTCCCTGCACGTCAGTCATCCAAGAAGTTTGAAGATCATTCTCGTTTCATTCATTCTTTCTTATTAGATTTTCCAAAGCTTCTTCTTTAGTTTATTTACATTTTTTTTCATATTGAAAGTTGAGTACATCAGAGGTGGATGCGTGCATGCGTCCGTTCTATGAAACCTGGCTGGGAATTTTATACCCTAAACTTTTATTAGATAAAGCATTATTGGAGATGTCGTAGACAAGAAACTGGTGAAGATTCCCTCAACATTGTAATTATCCTTGTAGGTTTCTATTTGCACGAACACACACACACACACACACACATACACTTATGTGCAAAAGAACCACAGGAAAATTAGATTATGAGTGAATCCTGACTAACTAAGATTCACTCTTATATTTCCTTTTCTTTTCTTTTGCATCTGAGCATCACGTATCCTAGTGAGTTTTACGTAAACACACTTATGTATATATATATATATATATATATGTGTGTGTGTGTGTGTGTGTGTGTAAATGTATATATATACAGAGAGAGAGAGAGAGAGAGAGAGAGAGAGAGAGAGAGAGAGTTCACGGACAATGTCAATAAGAAATAAGCAAAAGAAAGAGAAGTTATTAATCAACAACCATTTGAGAGTGCAATTGTTATGGGAGGCAATTAGAGCCTTGAAAAGTTAACGTTTGTATCGATGTCCATTAGCGTCTATTGTGTGACGTCGAAGAGCCGAGTGAAAAGACCCTTTTCCTACCACGTGTTGACATTTGAGTCTTCGAAAATCGACGGTCAGCTGCCACTTAATCCGTGAGAGACTCCCAAGAGACCGTTTACTGCCTCTTAAGTGCTTATCTCCTTCTTTTATCTCTATATCTTTCACTTTTCCTTTTAAGTATTCTTTTTTTCTTCGGCGAAACTAGCAGCGAAGATTAGCCGTGCTTATCAAGAGATTTCTAGCGGTACTTTAAAAGGTGAAATATTATAGACTCAGTACATTAATGTTTCAATATTTACTTATAGTAAATGTTGAGGTTATCATAATTATGAAACAATACTGAACGACTTTTTACCTGCAATTTTTTATATATTTATTTCAATCTAAAAATTAAGACCAAACCCTGATGCAATTTAGTAAAAAAGAATACAATGGTAATGAAAAATATTCCTTGGATATTTTCCTTTAAATGACATATCATAGATGAGAAGAGATTATTCAGTACTGTGTCTGTTTCGTACCGTTCTTAAATAGCTCATTGCTTCAATGTGCATCCTCCTATTGACTTCTTTAGTTGCTGGAAATGTTGATCAGGACACTTGCTTGCTGATGAAGGAAGCCAAAATGAAACGATAAGCCATGTTCGTTTTTGAGGAGATTATAAAAGCTGGAAATATATCAGCCATCTTTGATCACGAAAACGGCGACCATCAAATAGTATTTTTCTCAACATGTCAACTCTAATATTAACGAAATCAAGCTTTCAATTACGAAATCCTTAGTATCAAACATTTGTGTATCCAGAGCGTGTCAAAAGCGCTGTCGGGCTCAGGGCTTTGAGCAGGAAGCAAAATGTACATACCAGCAGATGATTATTATACAGTACCTCAGTATACAGCCAAACTATAACAGGTATGAACTTGTGGTTTATTGCATTAAGTCAGGGAATTATTTAACTTTTCCATGGTGTAATCAGAATATTTTGGTAATGCTGAAAATTATTTCAAAAAAGTGAATAAAACGTTAAAGTTTTGTGAAAAACTTAAGCCCCGTACACACTTGGAAACATTGTTTGGGAACAATGTCTGGAAATGGTTTCCAAACAGCTTGGAAACAGTTTCCAAACAGTTTGGAAACTGTTTCCAAACTGTATGCAAACAATGTTTCGAAACTGCTTACAAACTGTTTCTAAACTGTTTGCAAACCATTTCCAAACACCATTTCACGAATTACTGTTTCCAATCCAGAATGGGAAACACTGCGTGTGTGTGTGTGTGTGTGCGGCCGAGGCGACGATGAATCAGTACCTACTCGAGGCTCGTAAAGGAATCTCCACTTGCAAAATACCTCAGTGTAATAGCCAGTCTCATGTCGGGTGTAATAGCCTTTCTGTATTTTGTATCCTTTCGAGATATACTGGGAGCCACCATCCGTAAAAATAGTTCAAAGTCACTGGAGCACATTCGAACAAAATTGGTGAAACCTCCACCATCTAATTTCAGTTCCATCAAAACCAAATCCCCATAGGGTCCTCTTTCAAAAAAATTCCTCACCTATATCTTTCTCTTTTTCTTGACCTCCCTTGACTTTGTCAAAAGTGCCAAATAAAATGCAGATGCTGCTGCAGCAACCTCTATTATTTTTTCTTTGCCTACACTTACACGGAATAGTCTGGCTTATTCTTTACATATTCTCGTCTTTCCTCATACATCTGACAACAATGAGATACTTAACACTTCTTCACCAAGGGGTTAATTTACTGCACTGCAATTTGTTCAGTGTACTTTCCTCTTGGTAAGGGTAGAAGAGACTCTTTAGCTATGGTAAGCAGCTCTTCTAGGAGAAGGACACTCCAAAATTAAACCATTGTCCTCTAGTCTTGGGTAGTGCCATAGCCTCTGTACCATGGTCTTCCACTGTCTTGGGTTAGAGTTCTCTTGCTTGAGGGTACACTCGGGCACACTATTCTATCTTATTTTTTTTTCTTCCTCTTGTTTTTTTTTGAAATGGTGTGTTGGGCAGGCTTAATAGAAGGGCCATGGATGCCTGGTGGTTTATCAAGAGGTTGTCTTTTCCTTTTTCTGATTTTTTCTTCTCAAAACCATCCTTACTGTCCTCCCTTCAGTTGAAGTGGCTATCCTGGAGGGTATTTAGCCTTGCATGGTGTATCGGCTCCTCCATGTTGACCAGTTTTTCTGACTTTTTACTATAGTCTATGGATATCATCAATCACTTTTATTATTATTCTGTACATATTGTTTTTGTTTTAATTCTTGTTAATCTAGTTTTTAAGTATGATGTCTCTTTTTTATTTCTATTAATTCTTATGCTGTCTGGAGACATTGAGCAAAATCCGGGACCAGTACGTCCTAGATTTCGTCAATGTCGTCTTCTGTATTGCAATATTCGTGGTCTTCATGCAAATATCCGAGACCTTACAGTTGCGTCCAGACAGTATGATATTCTTTTGTGCTCAGAAACTTTGGTTTCTAATATGAGGCACTCATCTGAGCTCCTTATAACTGGTTTTAAGAAGCCAATAATGCTGAAACGTGATTCCATTCCTAGGGCCAGGGGAATGGCGGTGTATATTAGGACCGAGTACCCTGCTTCTCATAAGTCCTGCTATCAATGTGGATGTCATTAGATTCAGGTAATAAAAGTTTGTGGCAGGCATAACAACTTTTATTTGTGTTCAATCTACCGGAATCCAGACATGGATGATTCTATCTTTGATTGTCTTCTTACCATTATGGCTAAGATACAAGAAGATGATAGAAAGGCTTCGTTTGTCTTTGTTGGTGATTTTAATGCTCACCATAGGGAGTGGTTGAGTTCTATCTCTCCTACCGATCGCCATGGCTTAAGAGCTTTAGACTTTGCCTCAGAATCAGGCTGTGAGCAAATCATAAATGAAGCTACTCACAGGTCTGGTAATTGCTTGGACCTCGTATACACTGACTCCCCTGGCGTTATAACTAGTAAGGTTGGTTCTCCAGTAGGGACTTCTGATCATGCCTTGATTTCATTATTAGTGAAGACTGAGCAGCCTGTCCCTGATATATCATATTCTTGTAAAATTTATATGAAATCCCAAGCAGACTGGAATGGGATTTTGCATGATCTTTTGTGCTTGAATTGGTCACAATTATATAATAGTGTAGATCCTGTTGTCCCTTTGAATGAGAATCTAGTCAACATAATTGATAGGCGTATCCCTTCTCGTGTGCTAAGGTACCGAATGAAGGACAAACCGTGGTTCAATGATGATTGTAGACGTGCTTATTTGGAGAAGCAGGAGGCCTATCACCTTTGGAAGGGTAACAGATCAGATTTGACCTGGAACAACTATACTCAGCTTCGAGCTTTTGCTCAGAGAGTTTATGCTTCAACTGAAAAGGAGTACAATTTAATCATAAAAGAAACCCTCTCTGGTACAACTCAGGAACATAAATGGTGGTGTACCCTTAAATCTGCACTCTTTGGTGTAGATGCAACAGTTCCTCCTTTACTTAAACCAGATGGCTCAGTCACTCACTGTCCAAAGGAAAAGGCAACCCTTTTGGCTGATGTTTTTGACAGTAAACAGAGTAATGAAAAACTTGAACTTCCTCATTCCTGTTTTCCTGAGGCTAAACTAACTAGTTTAGCTTTTCGATCTCGTGAGATTAAAGCTCTGTTGATGGACCTTGATGCTTATGGAGGTGTAGACCCTAATGGTATTTTTCCTTTGTTTTTTATAAAGACAGCAGATTTCTTAGCTCCAAAGTTATCTGTTATTTTACGCAAGTTAGCAAGAAGAGGAGCTTTTAGCACTTGTTGGAGAATTGGTAATGTTACTCCTCTATGTAAATGTGTTTGTGGTAGCTCAAGTCCCACTGATTACCGCCCAATTTCCATAACTCCCATATTATCTAAAGTTTTTGAACGTCTTCTGGCAAAACGTCTTAATAGGTTTGCTGAAGGTAATCATCTATTCCCTAGTTTGCAATTTGGTTTTCGGAAAGGCCTTGGAGCATGTGATGCCCTTCTTACAATCTCCAATGCAGTACAGAAATCCCTTGATTGTGGTCGGGAAGTTCGTATGATTGGCCTTGATTTTAGTGCTGCCTTTGACCGTGTTAATCATGAGGCCCTTGTTTTCAAACTGAAACAGTTGGGAGTGGGTGGGTCGTTTCTTAGCATTATTATTGATTTTTTAAGTAGTAGATCTCAAAGAGTTGTTGTTGATGGGCACCATAGTGAGTATAGGAATGTGATATCCGGTGTTCCACAGGGTAGTGTTCTTGGCCCATTACTTTTCATACTATATACACATGACATGTGGTTTGGCCTAGAAAATAAGCTTGTTGCATATGCAGATGATGCTACTCTCTTTGCATCAATTCCATCCCCTGAATGTAGATCTGGGGTTGGTGAATCCCTTAATAGAGATTTAGCTAAAATTAGTGCATGGTGCAAATTATGGGGTATGAAGTTGAATCCTAACAAAACTCAAAGTATGATTGTAAGTAGGTCAAGGACGGTGGCTCCTCAACATCCGGATCTCAGTATTGATAATGTTTCTTTAAATTTGTATGACTCTTTCAAAATTTTAGGCGTGATTCTTGACAGCAAATTTACTTTTGAGAGACATATAAGGTCTGTGTCTTCTTCAATTGCACAAAAAATAGGCTTATTGAGAAAGTCTTTTAAGATATTCGGTGATCAATCTATTCTGAAGAAGTGTTTTAATTCTTTTATTCTACCTTGTTTTGAGTATTGTTCTCCTGTCTGGTCTTCAGCTGCTGATTCTCATCTTAATTTGTTGGACAGAAACTTACGGTCTATTAAATTTCTTATTCCTGATCTAGATATTAATCTCTGGCACCGTCGATCAATTAGTTCATTATGCATGTTGCATAAGATTTTTCATAACTCTGACCATCCTTTACATTCAGATCTCCCTGGACAATTCTATCCTGTTCGTAATACTAGGCAGGCAGTTAATTCTAATAGCCAGGCCTTCTCCATCATAAGACTCAATACTACGCAGTACTCTAGAAGTTTTATTCCAGCTGTTACCAAGTTGTGGAATGATCTTCCTAATCGGGTTGTTGAATCAGTAGAACTTCAAAAGTTCAAAGTTGGAGCAAATGCTTTTTTGTTGACCAGACGGACATGAGTCTTTTTATAGTTTATATATGACATTTTTGTTGTTGACATTGTTAATAGTTTATATATGATATATCTCTTTTGACATTACTTTTTTTAGAATGATTTATTGTTAATTTGTTCTCTTCAGTTATTTATTTCCTTATTTCCTTTCCTCACTGGGCTATTTTTCCCTATTGGAGCCCCTGGGCTTATAGCATCTTGCTTTTCCAATTAGGGTTGTAGCTTGGATAGTAATAATGATAATAATAATACACTCATCACAGGCATGACCACAACTGAGGTGTGGACCGGAAACATTGTTTGGAAGTAGTTTACAAATAATTTGCAAACTGTTTCTAAACAGTTTGAAAACTGTTTCCAAAAAGTTTGAAAACTGTTTCCAGACTGTTTGGAATCAAGTTTTCGGAAACAGTTTCCAATCTGTTTGAAAACCGGGGCTAAGATAATGTTCTAAGATATTCATAAAAAGATATGATAGTTATATTTGAAGACTTTACTTTCTATGGACATTATGTATAAATAGCTGATCTGTTACGCTGTATCAATGAATTTGATCTAGATTTAATTTGTATTGAGTGGTAATTTATTACAAAATGCCCAATTTTTATGTTAAACAATGAAGTCATTTGTCAATCCATTAACGTTGATGTTTGCCAGCGTAAATAAAAAAAAAAAAAAAAAAAAAAACTTGAAAATTTCAGTAGAAAGCTGAATACATAGTCTACCGTACATACCATACGTATAAACGTGACATGCTCTATTATACAGGAATTGAGCAATTCTAGAGTAAATATGTACAATAAATTTTTATTTTTATGTGATTAAATTTGCGATAAAGTTTGGAATTTTTAAATATACACATTTCATATAATGAATTATATGAAATTGATGTATTTTGCCTATTGCACTCATAAAAAACCTGCAATGTACATATAAAGTAAACAAAAATAATAGGAACTTTTGAGTAGCAAAATAAATCAATGATAAAAATGTATGTATATTTCATTCCAAATACGTAATCTTATAAGTATCGCTTTAACCCACACAAACTATCTAACACACTGAAGTAAATTTATTTGAATTAAAGGACTAAAGTATGCACTTCAAGTATGACTTTCTGAGAAAAAAGAAAAAAAATAGAAAGAAATGAATAAGCTTTTTCAGAGGTTGTAAAATCCAATCTGAAGTTTATCTAAAACCAGACGATAACAAGTAATCCTTAACGGCAGTCAGTTTAGTGTAGCATTGAATGAAGGAAGTGAAATATGGAGAGACAGAAGAGGATGTATATGTGAGAGAGAGAGAGAGAGAGAGAGAGAGAGAGAGAGAGAGAGAGAGAGAGAGAGAGAGAGAGAGAGAGAGAGAGAGAAGTAATTTCCGACCAGGATGTTGAGCAAGATAAGGAGATACCTTCCGCCGAGGATGAAGCAAAGGTGGGTCATCTTTAAGATTTGGGAGGCAGCCATCTTTTAACCCCTTCTTACATCAATTTAGTGACCCAGACTCATGCTACCTCTCTTCTTATACATAGAAGAGGAATTTCCAGAAAAATTGGCAACTTTTTATAGAATTGCGTATCTAAGAGAGCTTTCTCAAGTTTGAAATATCATGGAATACTTTTATATGAAGGACGACTAACTGTTTTTTTTTTTTTTTTTATCTTAGTGTATCTTTACCTAAAAGGTAGACAGTATTAATTTATAGTGATCTGATTCAGGGAGATTAGTGATTTGTACAATGCCTATATTTCTGTACAGAAGAAAACATAGTATGAATACAATTTCATACCAAAAAAAAAAAATTCAAGAAATTATTCAATTATTAAGAAATCATTAAAGCAAACGAAAACATATCTTAACATATCACCAAATTCCCCTGAAAGCGCGACCCTTTTTTTGTCAATCTACAGATTAGTTCCCTTCGTTACTATTTCTGTCTCAAATGCAACAGCTTGTTCATCGACAGAAGCAGATTATTTGTGTTTACAGAAAAGAATTCATATCATATCAACAAGATCATAGAAAGACGGCTCAGAGTATTTTTAGAAAAACATACGTTTGAAATAATATTCGTTTGATAAAATGTCGGCACATTAACATTCATCTGAAGCATTATATGTATACTCAGCATATTAATGAGCTGTATTCAAAATTTCACTTAAAAAGGGACAACAACACTTTGACCAAAAATGTTTTTCTATTTCAAAGATACCGAAGAGGGGCCAGATTTATTCTTGGCATAAACTGATATCACAGGAAGCGGGTATTGACATCCAATACTGAAGATAAAAAGTAGTAATTGGGTTTGCTCCTTTATGCGAAAGATCATTCATCTTAGGACTGAGGTCTTGAGTTCCAAAAACTTTAAATGGAGGAGACATCAATACTGATACAGGTTTACTACGGGCTGCATTACTGCAAGAGCCCGTGCTTGACCGCAAGGGCCTGGCAAACTTTAACAACAACAATAGATAGAAATACTTGACTTTGCCTTTCAAAAGTAATTTAAACAATTTACAGCAAAATAAATCATGATATGTGTAATAAGAATTCTAATTATAACACTAAATTAATAAACTTTACAATCACTCTTTTATGAAGCACATGGTATTCGGGTATCTTTATTATACAATCAAATCAGCATGACTGAAAATATATATTCTTCCAAGAAGATATAAGAATTGTTCTTATTTTCTGAATGAGAGAGAATTTCACATTAATAGGAAATATGCCTTTATCATTCATAAAAAGTGGCGGCATACATATGCATAAGAAAAAGTACTGTAAATATGTGGAGCTTTCAAATTGCCTTTTGCTGACTTAGACAAGATAAAATAAAGACATTAGAAAGTGAATACAAATATTTGTCAAGATAATACCTCATTTGACTCCTGTGATTTGAACGCAAAACTATCATCAGACATCAGATACAAATATCTAAGTAAAACCGTTGAAAAAAAAACTTATCAAAAAAAAAAGAAAAAAAAAAAGATATGAGAGTTATGACATTAGTTTAAAATGGAATGATTGATATTTATGAAGCGAATACTTATCATAAATAATAGAAAGAAACAACGTCCAAGGAAGATGACTATCAAAAGCATAATTATGTTCATTATTATCAATATTACGTGTAATAACGATAATCATACAGGTAGAATTTGCACTCTTGTTTTACGAGTAATTTACAGGTGATATTAGGAAGCGTATGAAAGCCACCTTAATTCGTTTTCTTTATGGTTTTCCGACATTGAAGAATAGATCGATATGGCAACCATGAATTATTGCATTAGTCTCACAAATGATCTGGATCGTTTACTGATGGCTTATTATTTCTTATTCCCGTATATCATCTCCCCAGTTTCATCTACCGTCGTTAATTCTGTTTCATATTTAATAAAAGTTGTTGGATTTTTTATTGTTGTCTGTTCTAAGATCCCATGACTTTGCACTTTGATTCTGATTATTTCTAATATTTTTTCTTAAATTTGAGGGATTTTATATTGTTTTCTGTCTATGTACTCTGTTTTTGTTTATATATATATATATATATATATATATATATATATATATATATATATATATATATATATATATGTTAGTATATACAGTATACATATACATATATAAATATATATATATATATATATATATATATATATATATATATATATATATATATATATATATATATATACATATATATGTATGTTAGTATATAGAGTATACATATACATATATAAATATATGTATATGTATATATATATATATATATATATATATATACATATATGTATGTTAGTATATACAGTATACATATACATATATAAATATATGTATATATATATATATATATATATATATATATATATATATATATATATATATATATATATTCTAAAAGTTGTTAGATTTTATATAGTTTTTTTGTATATGTACTTTGCCTTTTATATTATATTGGCTAAATGCTCTTAGATGTACCTTATTTTTTTCTTACTTTTCTTTGATTTCCCTTCCTTCTTACCGCATTTCTTTTTTATTTCGTATGTTTCATCACAACTGCTCCTTATGCACCACTGTTACTTGAATAGTTCTATTTGTCTAGATTCACCCATAAGTAATTATATATCTTCCACATCAGGATTTTATCATTTTTACTATTTTCTCTTAAAAAAAAAAAGAAAGAATTTTTTTTTTTTTTTAATATTTCATGACATCGTTTTTTTTCTTCCAAGTCTAATTCCTCATTAGGCTATATCTATTACGTAATCTCGCAATTATTAAAAAAAACTTGAAATTTCACTAAAGCCTCACTATTTTGATTCTCAACATCTTCCCATATTTTTATTGGATTGCCAACATTACGTGATATGTCCCAAGACCTTTGCAAAATATTAGATATAAACAATGGGAAAGACGTTTACTTTTAGCACAGAGTTGTGGTAGCCTATTGGAAATGTCCCTGTCTGGCAATCTGTTGGATTAGTGTTCGAGACGAGCTTAAGCTCGATAGTTTCTAGTGGTGTCTGTAACCACGCCATGGGAAAACCTAATTGGAACAGCCCTTTTTGCTTTGCTGGCTTCGACAAATGTCTTGAAGAAGAGTTATTATCATTATTATTATTATTATTATTATTATTATTATTATCATTATTATTATTATTATTATTATTATTATTATTATTATCATTAGCTAAGCTACAACCCTTGTTGGAAAAGCAGGATGCTATAAGCCCAAGGACTCCAACAGGCTAAAATACCCCAGTGTGGAAAGGAAACAAGGAAATAAATAAACTACAAGAGAGTAATGAACAATTAAAATTAAATATATCAAGAGCAATATCAACATTAAAATAGATCTTTCATATATAAACTATAGAAATTGAAAAACCTATAGGAAGACAAATAAGATAGAATGGTGTGCCTGAGTGTACCCTCTAGCAAGAGAACTCTTGAATTCTTAATATCCTACCATTTTTTCTTTACAAAATTTCCACTGGAAATCATTTAATTAGAAAGGGCAAAAATTAAAGTTCCTCTTCATCTTGTCAATATGATTACAAATTTACGGATATTCAGTGGAATTCTTGTAATCAATGTCTAACAAGACGTTAAGTAGTCATAATATGCCTTTTATATTTATCTAGATATGGTAAATATTACCAGTAAATTTCAAATGGTTCAGCGGATAATCAAAACATAAAGGAATATATAGGCTGTGTTGACTGAATATATAAAAAAAATGTACAGTGGATGGTATTACAATATTTGAGAAAAGGATAGATTTTTTATTCTGATTTTGCTTCTTAATAGATACGTCTAAGGCAGAAACGTGTTTGAGATATTTCGAGCCAAAATAAGTATTATGATCTCATCGCTATTCTT
This sequence comes from Palaemon carinicauda, assembly GCF_036898095.1. Classification (NCBI taxonomy): domain Eukaryota; kingdom Metazoa; phylum Arthropoda; class Malacostraca; order Decapoda; family Palaemonidae; genus Palaemon; species Palaemon carinicauda. Next base: position 76,616,626 of record NC_090733.1, on the reverse strand, counting down.
GTACCTCGCAGTTCAAATCATCTAAAATTTTCATGTAAAATATACATATATATTTTATATAACTTACTAATGAACGAATAAGTAGCTCTGGAAAAAAATATGTTTTGCAATTACTTAGATATGGTAAATGTTACCAGTAAATTTCATATGGTCCAGCCGAAGGAAGATAAACACACTTTTTCTAATTTTGCTTCTTACAAGGCTGGAAAATTTTTGAAATATTTTAAACCAAAAAATGAATTACAAGCTCAACATTGTTCTCGTAACTAGCAGTTTAAATCATTACCTAAAATATTCAAAAGATACATAAATATTTTAGATAGTTTAGATAACTTCCCAATAAACGAATAAATAACTGTGAAATAAAGTAAATGTCTCTTAGGTAGAAAGCGCACGCTCATCCAGGCACTTCCAACCCAGCCACGCCTTCGCATCTCAGTATCGACAACTAAGAAGAAGTCCCGTACCCACTTCACGCCAAATTAGTTGAACGCTAATTTCCTTAATGACTTTTCACGCTAATCACCATAAAATAACTAAACATCCCTGAGTCTGAAGGAAGAAATTACACCAAGTTTTTCTTTTCCTTCGGTACATTTTCCTATGATTGTCTTAGAAGTCAAAATTATATATTCAACATTTTAGATGAAGATAAAAGTTTGCTTTTCTCTTGTGTAAATGGTTACATGAACTTATATACATATATATATATATATATATATATATATATATATATATATATATATATATATATATATATATATATATTGTATATATATATATATATATATATATATATATATATATATATATATATATATATATATATATATATATATATATATATATATATATATATATATATATATATATATATTTATATATATATTTATATATACATATATATACATATCTAAATCTATATATATATATATATATATATATATATATATATATATATATATCTATATATATATATTTATATATATATATATATATACATTTATATATATATATACATATGTATATGCATATATACATATATACTGTATATGTGTGTGCGTGTTTAATTATATTCATCCTGTTGCATGCATACAGTATATAAACATATGTATACACACACAAATATATATAAAGAGGTGTAGAGGGTCTTGGGCGGTTATCAAATATATATGGTCAATCTCTGGGACATTGTCCTGTCCTGTCCCCTGCCTCTGACAATCATGAGCGGCCAATGAACCTTTTTAGACGTTTTGCCAAAATAGATAATATGGCAGCCAAGTTCTGATGTGGCACTGTTAACCTAAGCAGGGGATGTTACCAATGTTTGTATTGTATTTTATTTTCCCATCGATGTTAAATCATGCGCCTTCTCTTAGGAATGTTATAAAATTTGGTGAAACTAATTATATACCCGTCAGATGTAATTTTCAGGAGTTAGCTTTTAAAAGAATAATGTTACATCATATGGTTGTGGGTCTGACCATCTATTTCTACCAAATAACTTTGAGACTGATACACATTCCCTAAGAGAGAGAGAGAGGAGAGAGAGAGAGAGAGAGAGAGAGAGAGAGAGAGAGAGAGAGAGAGAGAGAGAGAGAGAGAAAAAAAAAAATTTGTTATAGAATTAGTTTTATTCTTTGAGAGCATGCTTTCCTCTACCCACATAATATCACGGACTATTTTCCTCTCTAAATAAATTAAATTCGAACTGGTGGCTGCCTGAATAAATATAGCGAACTAGTGTCTCTTCCGATAAACGAGAAACGAGCGTGCGTTCAAGATCTCAAACTCATAGATATCGATCTTCAGAGGTAAATATAAAAAAAAAAAATGATAATAATTTTGATTTCTGCTACATATTAAGAATGTAAGGGCTAAAACTAATCAATGCGTGCCTTCTCTAAACCAGAGAGAGAGGCAAAATTTAAGGGGAAAAAATAACTTGAACAAATTTTGCGTTTATCTTTCATATTAAGATAATTTAATATTTATTAGTAAGATATATACAGTATACGTAAATGGTAAATCTAATTAATTCGTGCCTTCTTTTAACAGAGTTGAAGAGAGAGAGAGAGAGAGAGAGAGAGAGAGAGAGAGAGAGAGAGAGAGAGAGAGAGAGAGAGAGAGAGAGAGAAAGAACTTAGACAAATTTTGATTCATCCTACATAGTATGATATTATTTATATTATTCAAAAAGATTTTTAGTAAGAAATACCTGTAGGTGGTTTAGCTAATTAGTAAGTAAAATGTAATAAAAGTTTTAATACAAATCAGCCTAAAATTTTGAACCTGGACCCTAAGACGAGACTAGATGATTTCGAAGATTTATTATATTAATTCGAGCTTTTTGCTGTTAGCCCCTCACCTCAATTGTATTAAATTACATTTCGTATAATGTTACTTGTTCTTAAAGTATTTCTCATGGCTGGACATATTTATGAAGTGGCAATTGAACCGAAAAAAAAAAAAAAAAAAAACATTCAGGCTACACAAGATTTACAAGAGTTGCATTTGATTTACCCATATTGCTTTTGTCTATATGTACTTATGCATGCTTAGTAAATTTAC
>NC_090733.1:76607059-76608555 GCF_036898095.1 Palaemon carinicauda | reverse complement strand
TCTTATGCAACATGCATATTGAACTAATTGGGACGACGGTGCTAGAGATTAATATCTAGATCAAGAATAAAAAACTTAATAGACCGTAAGTACCTGTCCAACAAATTAAGATGAGAATCAGCAGCTGAATACCAGATAGGAGAACAATATTCAAAACAAGGTAGAATGAAAGAATTAAATACTTCTTCAGAATAGGACTGATCACCGAAAATCTTGAAGACTTTAGCAATAAACCAGTTTTTGTGCAAATGAAGATGACACAGACCTAATGTGTTTCTCCAAAAATAAATTTGCTATCGAGAATTACACCTACAATTTTAAGAGTCATGCAGATTTAAACAAACATTATCAATGCTGAGATCCGGATGTTGAGAAGCCACTACCCCTTGATCTACTTACAATCATACTCTGAGTTTTGTTAAGATTTAACTTCATACCCCATAATTTGCACCGTGCACTAATTTTAGCTAGATTTCTATTAAGGGATTCACCAACCCCAGATCTACATTTCAGGAGATGGAATTAACGCAAAGAGAGTAGCATCATCTGCATATGCAACAAGCTTGTTTTCTAGAGCCAAACCACATGTCATGTGTAAATAGTATGAAAAGTAATGGGCCAAGAATGCTACCCAGAGGAATACCAGTTATCACATTCCTATTCTTACTATGATGCCCATCAACAACAACTCTTTGAGATCTACTACTTAAAAATTCAATAATGATACTAAGAAACGACCCACCCACTCCCAACTGTTTGAGTTTGAAAACAAGGGCCTCATGATTAACACGGCCAAAGGCAGCATTGAAATCACCACCACTCATACGAACTTCCTGACTACAATTAAGCGATTTCTGTACAGCATTGGAGATTTTAAGAAGGGCATCACATGCTCCAACGCCTTTACGATAACCAAATTGGTAAGTTAGGGAACCTTCAGCAAACCTCTTTAAGACGTTTTGCCAAAAGACGTTAAAAAACTGTACATTATATGGGAGTTATGGAAATTGGGCGGTAATCAGTTGGACTTGAGCTACCACAAACACATTTACATAGTGGAGTAACATTACCAATTCTCCCACAAGTACTAAAGGCTCCTCTTCTTGCTAACTTGACCAAAGTAACAGATCACTTTGGAGATAAGAAATCTGCAAGTCTTTATAAAAACCAAAGGAAAAATACCATTTTGGTCAACACCTCCATAAGCATTAAGGTCCATCAAGAGAGCTTTAATTTCACGAGATCGAAAAGCTAAACTACTTAGTTTAGCCTTAGAAAAACAGGAATGAGGAAGTTCAAGTTCCTCATTACTCTGCTTACTGTCAAACACATCAGCCCAAAAGGGTTACCTTTTCCTTTGAACAGTGAGTGGCAAAACCATCTGGTTTAAGTAACGGAGGAACTGTTGCTTCTATACCAAAGAGTACAGATTTAAGGAGCAATCCACCACTTATATTCCTGGGTTGTACGAGAAAGGGTTTCTTTTAAGGTTAAAT
>NC_090733.1:76599559-76602059 GCF_036898095.1 Palaemon carinicauda | reverse complement strand
CTTGTAAAGGAATCTCCACTTTCAAAATACCTCAGTGTAATAGCCAGTCTCATGTCGGGTGTAATAGCCTTTCTGTATTTTGTATCCTTTCGAGATATACTGAGAGCCACCACCCCGTAAAAGTAGTTCAAAGTCACTGGAACACATCCGAACAAAATTGATGAAACCTCCACCATCTAATTTCAGTTCCACCAAAAGAAAATCCCCATAGGGTCCTTTTTCAAAAAAATTCCTCACCCATAATCTTTCTCTTTTCCTTGACCTCCCTTGACTTTGTCAAAAGTGCCCAAATAAAATGCAGACGCTGCTGCAGCAACCTCTACACTCATCACAGGCATGACCACAACTGAGGTGTGGACCGGAAATATTGTTTGAAAAAAATTTACAAATAATTTGCAAACTATTTCTAAACAGTTTGAAAACTGTTTCCAAACCGTTTGGAATCAAGTTTTCGGAAACAGTTTCCAATCTTTTTGGAAACCATTTCCAAACATTGTTTCCAAGTGTGTACGGGACTAAGATAATGTTTTAAGATATTCATAAAAAGATATGATAGTTATATTTGAAGACTTTACTTTATATGGACATTATGTATAAATAGCTGATCTGTTACGCTGTATCAATGAATTTGATCTAGATCTAATTTATAATGAGTGGTAATTTATTACAAAATGCCCAATTTTTATGGTAAACAATGAAGTCATTTATGAATCCATTAACGTTGATGTTTGCCAGCGTAACTAATTAAAGAATAAACATAAAAAAACTTGAAAATCTCAGTAGAAAGCTGAATACATAGTCTATATACCATATGGATAAACGTGATATGCACTCTTACACAGGAATTGAGCAATTCTAGAGTAAATATGAACAATAATTTTTTATTTTTATGTGACTAAATTTGCGATAAAGTTTGGTATATTGAAATATACATATTTCATATAATGAATTATACGAAATTGACGTATTTTTCCTATTGCACTCATAAAAAAAACCTGCAATGTACATATAAAGTAAACTACAATAATAGGAACTTTTGAATAGCAAAATAAGTCAATGATAAAAAATGTATGTATATTTCATTCCAAATACGTAATTTTATAAGAAGTATCCCTTTAACCCCCACAAACTATCTAACACACTGAAGTAAATTTATTTGAATTAAAGGACTAAAGTATGCACTTCAAGTATGATTTTCTGAGAAAAAAAGGAAAAAATAGAAAGAAATGAATAAAGCTTTTTCAGAGGTTGTAAAATCCAATCTGAAGTTTATCTAAAACCAGACGATAACTAGTAATCCTTAACGGCAGTCAGTTTAGTGTAGCATTGAATGAAGGAAGTGAAATATGGAGAGACATGAAAGGATATATATGTGAGAGAGAGAGAGAGAGAGAGAGAGAGAGAGAGAGAGGAGTAATTTCCGACCAGGATGTTGAGCAAGATAAGGAGATACCTTCCGCCGAGGATGGAGCAAAGGTGGGTCATCTTTAAGATTTGGGAGGCAGCCATCTTTTAACCCCCTCTTACATCAATTTAGGTGACCCAGACTCATACTACCTCTCTTCTTATACATAGAAGAGGAATTTCCAGAAAAATTGGCAACTTTTTATATAATTGCGTATCTAAAAGAGCTTTCTCAAGTTCGAAATATCATGGAATACTTTTATTTGAATGACGACTAACTGGTTTTTTTCTATCATAGTATATCTTTACCGAAAAGGTAGACAGTATTAATCTTATAGTGATCCGATTCCTGGAGATTAGTGATTTGTACAATGTCTATATTTCTGTAGAGAAGAAAACATTGTATGAATACAATTTCATACCAAAAAAATTTAAGAAATTATTCAATTATTGAGAAATCATTAAAGCAAACGAAAACATATCTTAACCATATCACTAAATTTACCTGAAAGCACGACCCCTTTTTTTGTCAATCTACAGATTAGTTCCCTTCGTTACTATTTCTGTCTCAAATGCAACAGCTTGTTATTCGACAGAAGCAGATTATTTTTTTTTACATAAAAGAATTCATATCATATCAACAAGATAATAGAAAGACGGCTCAGAGTATTTTTAGAAAAACATACGTTTGAAATAGTATTCGTTTGATAAAATGTCGGCACTTTAACATTCATCTGAAGCATTATATGTATACTCAGCATATAATGGGCTGTATTCAAAATTTCACTTAAAAAGGGACAACAATACTTTGACCAAAATTTTTTTTTTTTATTTCAAAGATACCGAAGAGGGACCAGATTTATTCTTGGCATAAACTGATATCACAGGAAGCGGGTATTGACATCCAATACTGAAGATAAAAAGTGGTAGTTGGGTTTGCTCTTTTATGCGAAAGATCATTCATCTTAGACTGAGGTCTTAAGTTCCAGAAACTTTAAATGCAGGAGACATCAATACTGATACAGGTTTACTATGGGCTGCATTACTGCAAGATTCCGTGCTTGACCGCAAGGGCCTGGCAAACTTTAACAACAAC
>NC_090733.1:76589559-76594559 GCF_036898095.1 Palaemon carinicauda | reverse complement strand
GAGCTTTTTGCTGTTAGCCCCTCACCTCAATTGTATTAAATTACATTTCGTATAATTTTACTTGTTTTTAAAGTATTTCTTATGGCTGGACATATTTATGAAGTGGCAATTGAACCGAAAAAAAAAAAATTCAGGATACACAAGATTTACAAGAGTTGCATTTGATTTACCCATATTGATTTTGTCTATATGTACTTATGCATGCGTAGTAAATTTACAACAGTTGAGTTCTCTATGAAAAAGTAACTTTTTTTTTTCTTTTTGTCTATGGCATTAACCATTTCCTAGTATTCCCAGTCTTTGTAAATACTCAATTTGACTGATAAGATGTTATGTCGAATCAGTAACTAGTTGGAACACCAGTGACAGACTGAAGGAAAGAGAGAGAGAGAGAGAGAGAGAGAGAGAGAGAGAGAGAGGAAAAAATTCCCAGTCTTCGTAAATATTTAGCCTGAACCTCGCCAATAGTACATTATGTCGAATCTAATAGGAACACCAGTACGTAAGACTAAGAGAGAGAGAGAGAGAGAGAGAGAGAGAGAGAGGAAAAAATTCCCAGTCTTCGTAAATATTTAGCCTGAACCTCGCCAATAGTACATTATGTCGAATCTAATAGGAACACCAGTACGCAAGACTAAGAGAGAGAGAGAGAGAGAGAGAGAGAGAGAGAGAGAGAGGAAAAAATTCCCAGTCTTCGTAAATATTTAGCTTGAACTTCGCCAACAGTACATTATGTCGAATCTAATAGGAACACCAGTACGTAAGACTAAGAGAGAGAGAGAGAGAGAGAGAGAGAGAGAGAGCTTTCCCCTCGAAGAGGGGCGGAGTAGACTGAATTTTCCTCTGGGGGCCCCGAGATTTATCATTATTTTCCTCTTTACTTCGCATCTTTCTAAGTGCCTTTGCCTCGGGAGTATTTATGTCGAGGGTGGTTTGGCTTGTAAATACCCAAAGAGGCCTGCCAGTAAAGCTGATGGAGAAAACAAAGTAGCGGTTAGGAATCAGTGCAAGGACTGGCAAAGAGCTCAATCCGGTTGGAAAGGGATACATGTTACATGTTTTTAATGAAGTATAGATCGTGAACGTTTTCTTATCTTCAAGAATTCCTAAATGAATTCCGCCCTTATACTTACTTGTTTTTTTTTTTTACCTCCAACATCCCGATATTAAAGGGATCATGAACGTTTCATTGTATTCTACAAGAATTTCTACGTGGTATTGCAAGCCTATACTTTCATGTTTTCTGACCCCAACCACCTTCCATTAATAGTAATCTCATTTCATCGTATACCAGGTTGTCTTCAGTCTGTTTTAAATTGCTTTTTAACATTGAGGTACTTGGCATTTGCAAATTTTTTTTAGTGTTTTATAATTTTCACTGCAGGATTTTTTTTTTTTTTTTTAGTCATAATGAACAAGATTCTCCAATTATTTTCCTTTCCTCATACAATCGATTGTTAAATTCCTCAAATATCATCACATTTATTGGTCAGGTAGGTAGAAGATGAAAAGCTAAATCAGATTAATGAAGAGAATTAATGGAAAATCTAATAAGTAGAATATGTCATTTTTACTTTCTTTATTTCGTATATATAAGATTCAGTCAATTCGTCAAGGCTATCTTTAAAGAATATAGATAAAATAAGACTAAAGAGAGAAACTTAAATACTCATCATGGGTCCAAGGGAGTTTTATTGTTCCTTAGAGAGAACTAACAGCTCTTCTCTCTCTCTCTCTCTCTCTCTCTCTCTCTCTCTCTTTCTCTCTCTCTCTCTCTCTCCTCTCTCTCTCTCTCAAGATGAACTCCGATCTCTATGGCACTACCATTTTTCATGATGGCCTTTTAGCCTTCCCTGAGGGATCTATGATGGTAGCGACAATGATGACGGTGGGGAACATCGTAGCCAAATATGATAATGAAGCCGAAGACCATTCCGGTGACGAAACGAAGGAGTGGTGTTTTTTCCAGTGGTGGAGATGATGCAGACAACGAGTACTGACATGGCTTTGAATATAATAATAACAGTCAAGATTATTTTAGATATTATGGAACATTGTGAGGATGGGGAAAATAGTTGGAGAGAGAGAGAGAGAGAGAGAGAGAGAGAGAGAGGAAAGAGAGAGAGAGAGAGAGAGAGAGAGAGAGAGAACTCTTTTACAGTTCATTGTTACTAATAAACTACGTAGAGTTCAATTTTACAGATAGAGAGAACTATAATGACTGTAAATAATATTGGTTAAGATTACTCCAGATATTATGGAAGACTATGTAGATGGGAAAAGTAGCTGACATTAGAGAGAGAGAGAGAGAGAGAGAGAGAGAGAGAGAGCACTTTTACAGTTCATTATCACTAAGAAGTTACGTTAATCCCAGGCGAAACTAGTAACTGGTGACGTCATAGTGGCTTTTTTTTTCTTTTTTTTTGGAGGAAAGGAAAAGGGGGTAAAACAGAGAGACAGGGAGATAGAGACACTGAGAAATAACACTTTTACGGTTTATTATCACTGAGAAGGTTAGTATATACCAAGCGAAAGATGGTAAGTGATGACATCATAGTGGATTTTTTTAGGGAAAGGAAAAAAGGACGATGCATGAGAGAGAGAGAGAGAGAGAGAGAGAGAGAGAGATCCATCGCTGAGTCAGCACTCAAGGAGTAGTTTGACTCCGCCCACCTCTGATTTATTGGTGGGTCTTAACCCCACTCTCTCTCTCTCTCTCTCTCTCTCTCTCTCTCTCTCTCTCTACCCTTTTAAAGACTAAATTATTAGGGACACTAAGATGAGCTCTTTTGCCGTGGTAAAATTTCTTTCATTTTTAGAATTTTATCATATATATCGATATAGTGTACACATACACACACACACACACACACATATATATATATATATATATATGTATATATATATATATATATATACGTCATAGGTTGTATATCTTAGCAATACATGTTTTCCAACGGTTATACTCGAATGAGCGGATGAGCAACTTGGTGGAGTAATGAGAGCTTTAGGTGTGGAGGAAATGCACCCCTAAATCTCGATAAAGTTACTGACAAAAGGGTGACTGATTGGGTTTAAGGCGATGAACAAACTGTCTCTTCGGCTTTTACTCCTGATGACTGGTGGTTGATCTTACTAGAATTAGTATGGACCGGCGAGGGTCACAGGCCTTAGTCAGATAGGCAGTGCGCATCACAAGGAACTGGCTATCCTCTGATGTATCTATCTAATGAATCCTCTATAGATGTAGTCAGTCATGGATAGAGAAGATGAAAGAATGGCCCCCAGTCCTGTGCGCAGCGGGGTGCTAAGAATCTCCTGGTTTACAAATACTAAAGATTAATTTAAAATAGGTAATTGGAATGTTTGAACCATGAATCAGATTGGGAAGTTACAGCAAGTGGAGATTGAGTTTATGAAATATAGTTTGGATATCTTGCCCTAAGTGAAACACGTTGTTAGGGGTTTGGTAAGGAAACTTTAGACCAAGGCCATATATATATCTACTCAGGAAGATCAGATGGAGTTGGATGAGAAGGGGTAGGAATGATGATGACACCAAGAGCAGAAAAGGCGTCAACCGAGTGGAAAACTGTGAATAGTAGATTATTACCAAAGTTCAAATCAAAGCAGTACAATATGAGTATTATAATTTGCTATGACCCAACAAATGATTTCTCTGAAGAAAGGAAAGATGAATACTATGAAGACCTGCAGAGTATAATAGATGAGATCCCAGAGAGAGATATGAAAATTGTGATTGGCGACTTCAATGCTAAAGTTGGAAGGAATAATAAAGGGATGGGGAATGTGATGGGTGTTGAGGGTCTTGGCGAAGTTGCAAATGAAAATGGAGCATGTTTCAAAAGTTTCTGTTCAGCAAACAATCTTGTCATTGGAGGTACTCTTTTTCAACACGAGAACGTCCACAAGTGTACATGGACTTCACCATGAGGCAATTGCAAAAATTAAATAGATCACCTTGCCATTAATAAAGAGAGAAGAACGACCCTGAGAAATATAAGAAGTTATGGAGGTGCATATATTGGTAGTGATCACCAGGTACTCATTGCCATAGTGAAATTAAAACTAAAAGCACCCAACAGAAAGGTAGATAGAATAGCTAGGTTTGATACAACTAAGCTTCTAGAAGAAAGAGCACAAAGAAACAATTGCAATGGAATTTGAGAATCATTTTGCAGTTTAAGAGACTATAAGAGACAATTAATGAGGAATGGTGTGATAATAATATCATATATCAGTCAGTTGGTAGTGAAGCCTTGGGACACACAGTTACAAGGAGAACGCCATGGATATCAAATGATAATTGGGATACTATAAAAAGGAGACAAAGACAGAAATTGATTGTTGGAAGTTTTCGAGGAAGTAATGAAAATTGCAAAGTAGAGCATGCTAAGTATTCCAGTATTGATAGTGAGGTCGAAAGAAATGCCAGGAATGACTAGAGAGAATATTTGGACAGTAAAGCAGATGATGCTGACAAAGATATGAATTCAGGAAGTGGCAATGGTGTAAGAATTGTTCATAGAATTATTGATGGAATCTCTACTGGGGCAAAGAAGAAGAAGCATATATCCATCAAAAAGAGAGATGGATCTATTATAACAGAAGATGAAGAAAGACAACGTTGGATGGAACACTTTAGAGGGGTCATGAATAGGAGATATGAATGGAATAATTTGATTGATATACCTGAAGCTGATGAAGACCTTGATGTGCCCCTGAATGAATTCAGTGTCTTTGAAGTCGAAGCTATCCTCAAAACACTAAAGAGATTGGAAGCCCCAGGATACTATATATTTTACTACCAAGATGATACTAGCCGAAAATGAAGTGACTCCCAGACTACTTACAAGATAATTTTGTAGAATGTGGCATGAAGAGGCAAAATCTGATGAATGGGAATTAGGGGTGTTACGGAAAATGGTAAAAAAAGGAGACCTGACTGATTGCAATAATTACAGAGGCATCACACTTAC
>NC_090733.1:76559559-76584559 GCF_036898095.1 Palaemon carinicauda | reverse complement strand
TCTCTCTCTCTCTCTCTCTCTCTCTCTCTCTCTCTCCTCTCTCTCTCTCTCTCTCTCTCTCTCTCTCTCTTCCTCTCAGTGCTAAGCATTGGTATTCCTATTAGATACGAATTCGACATATTATCCTGTCGGTCAACTTCAAACTGAATAATTACGAAGACTGGGAATTATCTCTCTCTCTCTCTCTCTCTCTCTCTCTCTCTCTCTCTCTCTCTCTCTCTCTCTCTCTCTCTCTCTCTCTCTCTCGTATACTATAGTGTATATACACATGCATAAATCTTCAGTGTTCACCGAATGCCTGTAGCCTTCCTGGGAATGTTGAAATCAGCAATAAAGCACGCAAAAAGTTTTGTAAGACGGTATAATCTATATTTCCTCGTCTGAAATGAAAATAAATCACATCTCCATTAACATATATTAAGTCACTTTAAGCCTAAGAAATGTAATATCTGTGATAGTAAACCGTACAACTCTGATAATGATGTCTAAGGCTACAGATATATGGTAAATCAAAGGAAAGCAATGCTTAGTAATGAGTTGTGGGTCCATTACTGGGAGCAAATGTAGCCAAAATACCAGGTCGGCATCCTCTTTTGAGATCAGTAACTGATATAATTTTCTGGAGAAGAAAATAATAGAAGTTTTCACAATTCTAAATGATATGAAAGTCATCAGATGACCAGTGGTACAGCGTTAGCAGAAAAAAAAGAGGAATAAGTCTTTATGTTCAAATTTGCTTGGGTGTGGTGCGGAGGAAAACGTGTATTACATGAGATTTTCTGAAGGAGAGAGCTGGTTATCGGGGTCCATGATGACACTAGAGGGAAAAAATAATACATTCTGGATAAGGAGGGATAAATAAGAAAGGTGTCTGTGGTGCATATTAGCAAAGTCTGGAGGGCTTTATCCCTGGACTAAATTAGAAACATTCACAGCATAGGCAAGTATTACAGCCCATGACGTCATCACCTACCCTGTAGTCATCGATAACTCTTGTCATAACACTTTCTATAAAGTCCATCAAATGGTCTTTGCTTTACCGCGGCTCGCTTCACTCCCAATTGAAAATCATTTTATCGCTCCTCTTTTTTGGCAAGGGGTGCACGGATGCACTGAGCACGCCATTCCATGGGTCGCTATTAATGTATCATAGTTACTTTGGCAATTATTGTCTCCGCCGAGTGAGCTCACACTGTGATTGGCTCTAATTCTATCCTAGGACAAACCCTTCCAGACTTCCGTTATATGCGTCAAGTATCTTAAAATGTTTTGAGAATTGTAGGAAAAAAAAAGTTTGAAACACTGAAAATTACGGTTGAATAATTTATTTTTTGAAACCTCATCAATCTTTCTTCATCTATGGGGAAAATTCTAGGACTACTGTAGTGCTGGTGTGACATAAAATCAATCAACCTGTGTAGTCCCTCACGTTCAGGTAAGCAACATCTCATGTTGTCATGGTTGGTTGAACAAGAGCAGGTATCTGCAAGACTGTTATTAATTGTATAATGGGGTATTATTTACTGGATATAGTGTGTGTAAAATTGCTACCTTAATACTTTTTCATTACTGTTCTTGCAAGTTTATTAATATCATTACCCTTATAACGCTTTTGTGTGCATGCAATTTTAACCTGCAGAATATTGGAAAAGTATACAACTATAGGGTACATACCTGCAACAACGTCCGTAGATGTCCGTGAATTCCTTAAGAAAACCAAAACGTTTAAATATCTGACAACCTATATTTGTGAATCTCAGATAACTGATTTAATGCCATAAAATATGTAAGATGAAAAACACGATATAACTGGCTTCACTTAGCTATTTTGGAGTTTTACATCGTTGTTCAAATGGATTGCTTGTTAGAGATTTTGAGCAATGTTTTTTTTTATTTTTTATTTGTAAAGGATATTTTGTATTTCAAAAATGTTTTTGAAAATCCATAGTACTTTATTAATAGTACTTGAACATTCTAATTTGGAGAAAACTTAAGTACTGTATAAACATTCAGAGTAACCTGACTTATATAAAGAAAACGGTTATGTAAATTGATAGTTAAATGATGAAATGACCTGAAAGGCTTAAATGTGAACTATTGAGGACTCAGGAGCAATATATATATATATATATATACATATATATATATATATATATATATATATATATATATATATATATATATATATATATATATATATATATATATATATATATATATATATATATGTATATATACATATATATATATATATATATATATATATATATATGTATATATGCATATATATATATATACATACATATATATATATATATATATATATATGTGTGTGTGTGTGTGTGTATATACATACATATATATGGCTCTTGATTTTGGAGGAAAACTAGAATGACTATTGCAGATGTTTTATAATACTATTATTGATATCTACTGTAGACTGCATCAGAGGCTATATAAAAATTTGATTCATGAATTGATTTCATAGGTATTAATATGCTTTCATTTATTGTTTTATAAATGATTCTAATAGTTTTCCTTATCAACTAAACGGTTACCAGTAGCGAACTCTGTGAGTACTCTCGAGACCATTGAATCCATTCTGAAGCATTTGGATAAATTTAAGCCATCGTCTACAAATGATTTAAGCAAAAAGAGGTGGATTTAATATAATTGATAAAAATGGAGCAACAAAATTACAAAATATTTCGTGATGTATGTTAGAAGTTAAAGCAAAAGGTCAGGTGATTGATATTAAAGAGATGGAGATTTATCAGCCCCATGAGTCAAACTTGACTCTTATGGAGCTGGCCGAAATAAATTTAAAAGCTATATAATATATTTATTAAGTTTAATTGATAAAAAATTTAAATTAAAACCTATGTTAAATAGATAGATAGATTTATTGATTAAAATCTTGTTTCTTAAAAACATTATACACCATAATAACAGAAAAATACTCAGAATTAGGTAAAATGTTTGTTAACGTTTTCTGACTAAAACATAAATCTCTAAGTGTTTTAGTAACAGTGATTTCCCAAAATACATGTTGGATTGGGAGGTCTGGTAAATGAATGAGAGTGGTCACCCTTCTCAGTGATTAGCTGAAACGATACTCATATATAAAAAGTGCCTGAAAATTATGAACTTAAAAAGTCTTGGGGTTATTAAATAAAACATATCTAGTGAAATTAGTCAGTAGAGTAGGGTTTCCTTGCCGTCTTGTTCTGTATCTCTTGGGTATTTCTATAGATTCCTCTTTGTACCCCTAAGATTGAGGATGAAAAAAAAAGATATATTGAAATTATTATTGAGATATAATTGTATTATTCAATCTCATTGCAGATTACCTTATCTATTACCTATTGACCATTTGCACAGATTCAATGTACAAAGAGAAAAGTAAAAATGTACCACTGGGGGTACATGTACCCCAAGTTGGGAATCCCTGCAGTAGAGGCTTTATACATATGCTCAATATATAGGCTTTTGGTAGCCACACTGGCAACCTGAAATAAAAAAAAAAGATCGGAATCAAAATGTTTGAGTAATTGAAAATTACAATTTTATAATTAATAAAGTGCTAGGAAAAATTAAAGAAAATGATTGTAAGTGGGAAGCATTACAATACTCACCAGTCTTTTGAGCAAGCTTGATCAGTAGGCCTACTTACTTCGAAGTGTAAGAATGTGTACAATTATTATGTGAATTATCAAAGTAGGAGTAGTTCTTTTGTAAGTTTTCTGGGAATTCTTTTATATTATTCTTTCCTGATATTTCATCTCTTATTGTTTAGTTCAAGGGACACTCTTTTCGTTGGTTAGAATACTTGAATTTGACTTCTTCTTTGAGCATCTCTCCTCTGTTGTCAGAAGTTGTGATTTCGAAATTAGAAATTGATTGCCAGATATAGAATTGACATTGACTTAACGTATTCTAAAACTAAAAATGGATGGACATGGACAGAAAGGACACTAACAAAACACATTTTAAAACTAGAAATTAATTAACAAAAATAGAAATGGTAGGGACTCAACACCTTTCAAAAGTAGAAATTGACTGACAGGTATATAATTGACAGTTACTTAATATCTTTCAAAACTAGACATTTATTGACAGAGATAAAAATGACAGTGGCTTAAAACCTTTCAAAACTAGAAATTGACTGACAGATATAGAAATGACAGTTACTTAATATCTTTCAAAACTAGAAATTAACTGAGAGAGATAAAAATGAGTGGCTTAAAACCTTTCAAAACTAGAAATTGACTGACACGGATAGAAATGACATTGACTTAACACCTTTCAAAATGGATATTGATTGGCAGATATAAAAATGACAGTGACTTAAAACCTTTAAAAACTAGAAATTGATTGACAGAAATACAACTGGCAATGATTTAACACCTTTCAAAGCTAGAAATTGATTGACAGAGATATAAATTACAGTTACTTAATACCTTTCAAAAATAGAAATTGATTGACAGAGATAAAAATGACAGTGACTTAACACCTTTCAAAATAGATATTGATTGACAGATATACAAATGACAGTGACTTAAAACCTTTAAAAACTAGAAATTGATTAACAGAAATACAACTGGCAATGATTTAACACCTTTCAAAGCTAGAAATTGATTGACAGAGATAGAAATTACAGTTACTTAATACCTTTCAAAAATAGAAATTGATTGACAGGGATAAAAATGACAGTGACTCAAAACCTTTCAAAACTAGAAATTGATCTAGAAATTATATTGACGTAACTCCTTTCAAAACTAGGGAATTACCTGACAGAGATAGAAATGATGGGGACTCAACACCATTCAAAACTAGATATTGATTGACAGAGATACAAATGACAGGGACTTAACACATTTCAAAACTAGAAATTCATTGGCAGAAATAGAAATGACATTGTCTTAACAGTTTTCAAAACTTGAAATTGATTGACAGAGATACAAATGACAGGGACTTAACACATTTCGAAACTAGAAACTGATTGACAGCGATAGAAATGACAGGGACTTAATACCTTTCAAAACTGGAAAATTGATTGACAGAGATACAAATGATAGTGACTCAACACCTTTCAAAACTAGAAATTTATTGACAGAGCTAGAAATGACATTTACTTAACACCTTTCAAAACTAAAAATTGATTGACGGAGATAGAAATTACTTTGACTTAACACCTTTTAAAACTTGAAATTGGTAGAGATATATAGAAATGATATTATATCAACACCTTTCAAAGCTAAAAATTGATGGATAGAGATAGAATTAACATTAAATTGACATCTTCCAAAGTTAGAAATTGATTGGCAGGGATAAAAATTAAATTGACTTAACACCTTTCAAAACTAAAAATTGATTGACGAGATAGAAACGACATTGACTTAACACCTTTCAAAACTTGAAATTGGCAGACATGGGTAGAAATGACATTGACTTAACACCTTTCAAAACAAGAAATAGATTGAGAGAGATACAAATGACAGTAACTTAACACTTTTCGAAACTAGAAATTGATTGACAGAGTTGCAAATGATAGTGACTCAACACCTTTCAAAACTGGAAAAGGTCTGACAGAGATAGAAATTACAGTGACTTGACACCTTTCAAAACTAGAAATTGATTGACAGAGATATAAATAACAGTGACTTAACACCTTTCAAAACTAGAAATTGATTGACAGAGATAGAAATAATAGTGACTTAACACCTTTCAACAATAATGACATTGATTTAACACCTTTCAAAACTAGAAATTGATTGGCAGAGATATAAATGACAGTGACTTAACACCGTTCAAAACTAGATATTGATTGATAGGATCCAAATGACATTGACTTAACACATTTCAAAACTTGAAATTGATTAACTGAGATAAAAATGACAGACTTAACACCTTTCGAATCTAGATATTGACTGACAGAGATGGAAATGACAATGGCTTCATAACCTTCAAAACTAGAAATTGATTAACAGAGAAAGAAATGAAAGTGCCTTAAAACCTTTCAAAACCTAAAATTGACTGACAGATAGAAATGACAGTGACTTATATTTCAAAACTAGAAATTGATTGACATAAACAGAAATGACATTGACTTAACACCTTTCAAAATTAGAAATTTATTGACAGAGATAGAAATGACAGTAACTTTATACCTTTCAAAACTAGATATTGATTGACAGAGATACAAATGACAGTGACTTAAAAACTTTCAAAACTAGAAATTTATTGACAGAGATAGAAATGACATTGACTTAACACCTTTCAAAACTAGAAATTGACTGACAGAGATAAAAATTATAGTGACTCAACACCTTTCAAAACTCGAAATTGACTGACATGGATAGAAATGACAGTGACTCATCAATTCAACCATAAAAAATCTAATATTTTTTCTTTTTTACTCATCACTTAACTATCACTTTAGAAACAGATTACTTTCCTTTAAGTAAAAAAAAAAAATTCTACAGAAATGTGAAGCCTATAGCAGATATAACATTGACTTATCTTCATTTTTGTGGTTGAAATGATCAATCATGGCCATGTGTTGACTTTAAAGGTAGTAGGTTGGCAAGGTCACCAGCCACCCGTTGAGATATCCTTTGACTGGCCTTACAGTAACATATTTTATCCCTTTCACTGGTTATGGCTAATTTTTTTCTTTGCCTACACATACGCCAAATAGTCGGGCCTATTCTTTACACATTCTCGTCTTTCCTCATACACACAACACTGAGATTATCCAACAATTACTGTACTGTAATTGTTCAGTGGTTACTTTCCTCTTGGTAAGGGTAGAAGAGACTCTTAAACCATAGTAAGCAGCTCTTCTACGAGAAGGACACTCCAAAATCAAACCATTGTTCTCTAGTCTTAGGTAGTGCCATAGCCTCTGTACTATGGTTTTCCACTGTCTTGGGTTATAGTTCTCTTGCTTGTGAGTACACTCGGGCACACTATTCTATCTTATTTTTTTCTCCCTCTTGTTTTTTTTTTTAAATGGTCATAGATGCCTGGTAGTTTATCGAGAGGTTGTCTTTTCCTTATCTGTTTCTTTTTCTTCTCAAAACCATCCTTACTGTCCTCCCTTCAGTTGAAGTGGCTATCCTGAAGGGTATTTAGCCTTACATGGTGTATCGGCTCCTCCATGCTGACCAGTTTTCCCGACTTTTTTTATAGTCTATGGCAGTTGTTCCAAAACTTTACCATTCCAAGGACGCCCTAGACATTACGAGTCCCAGCCAAGGACCCCCAGTCAATCAAAAGTTATTACTGGCCAAGATACTCGTTACATGATTACAAAAAAGGTAGGGTATTTACTATTTGCATATGAAAATATTTTCAGTATGTTTGCTGTTTCAAATTTAATAAAAAGTAAAATTGCTAAAAAAAAAAAAAAACAGCCACAATAGAATCATATAATACAGTATGTAGTGTCACCACGAGTAACCAAAATAAATGAAATACCCTTCATAGAAATAATGTAGAATTAAACACAAAAGCTACCGAACAATTCTTGTTTAGTTGGATGGGTGAGATTGATGGTGCCTACACAGCTGGTCAATGCCGGGCTTAGTGTTAGTGTCAGATGCATTTCGTTATCCACCTGCAGGCGGGCTCTATGCTTTGTTTCAAGTATTACCAATGTTGAAAATTCTTGTTCATATAAAAAGGTTCTGGCAAAGGGCAAAATGTGTTTCAGAGCCTTCTCAGCCAGAACATTATATTCAGTTCTCGTTCAGAAGATCCAAAACTCTGACAATGGAAGGACAGAGAACTTTATTTGCATTCCCCCATCATATGACATTTCAATGAGTTCCTCTTGTGGTTTCACATCAAGATGTGCACTGACCCCGACTGGAATCCAGTTCATGTAAGAATTTTCCAGTTCAGGTTAATATTCCGTGAAGTAACGTTGTAGATGAGGTAGATGGGACACAACGATGAGGGTGATGTCTTCACTTGATGTCATACATTCTTGGGGAAAAATTAGGAACATTTCAGTGACTTCCTTTGGGCATTTGCTTTCTCACAAGGAAACCTTTAGCGTGGATGCACGTACTTTATCTTGCACATTCGAAATGCATAATCCAAGGCCTTGTATGCCCTTGTTTAGTACATTTAGTTGCTGGAATATATCTGGTAGATATATTAGCTTCTGTATCCATGACTCGCCTTCGAAATAGATACAAAGATATGATATCTGTGTCGAGAGGAAATCAGCTGTCTCCACAGTGTAAATTCACGATTCAAAACTGATCCACGCGATAACTATAGCACTTCAGACTGGAGCAGGAAGCCATGAAAATCAGCATCCATTTCCGAGATATATATTCATTACCCTATATATTTTTTCAGGGGAGGATTTTTTTGTTCTTATTGCGTCACGGACCACTTAGGGCCTAGGACCTTCTTAGCGACCCCCGGGGCGCTAGGGACCACAGTTTGGGAACACTGGTCAATGGGTTTGATCAATCACTTTATATTTCTGTACATATTGTTTTTGTTATCATTCTTGTTAATTTAGTTTTTATGTATCTTTTTTATTACCATTAATTCTTATGCTGTTTGGAGACATTGAGCGAAATCCAGGACCAGTTGGTCCTAGATTTTAGCAATGTCGTTTACTGTATTGCATTATTCGTGGTCTTCATGCAAATATCAAGACCTTACAGTTGCATCCAGATAGTATGATATCCTTTTGTGCCCAGAAACTTTGGTTTCTAATAATGAGGCATTCATCTGAGCTTCTTTTATGAAGTCAGTAATTTTGGAACGGGATGCCATTCCTAGGGCCAGGGGAATGGCGGTGTAAATTAGAACTGAGTACCCGGCTTCTCATAAGTCTTGCTATAAATTTGGATGTCATGAGATTCAGATAATAAAAGATTGTGGTAGGCATAACCACTTCTATTTGTGTTTGATCAACCAGAATCCAGACATGGATGATTCTATCTTTGATTGTCTTTTTACCATTATGGCTAAGTTACAAGATGATAAAAAGGTCTCTTTTGTCTTTGTTGGGGATTTCAATACTCATCATAGGGAGCAGTTAAATTCTACTCCTCCTACCGATCACCATGGCATACGAGTTTTAGACTTTGCTTCTTAATCAGGTTGTGAGCAAATCATAAGTGAAACTACTCACAGGTCTGGTAACTCTTGGACCTCGTATACACTGACCCCTGGCGTCATAACAAGTAAGGTTGATTCTCCAGTTGAGACATCTGATCATGCCCTAATTTCATTAGTAGTGAAGACCGAACAGCCTGTCCCTGATATATCCCACCCATGTAAGATTTATATGAAATCTCAAGCAGACTAGAATGGTATTTTGAGTAATCCTTTGGGCTTGAATTGGTCACAATTGTATAGTAGTGTTGATCCAGTTGTCCATTTGAGTGAAAATCTAGTCAACATGATTGTGTGCTATGATACCAATTGAAGGACAAACCATGGTTCGATAATGATTGTAGACGTGCTCATTTGGAGAAGCAGGAGGCCTATCATCTTTGGAAGGGTAACAGATCAGATTTGACTTGGAATAACTATACTCAGCGTAGAGCTTTTGCACAGAAAGTTTATGCTTCAACTGAAAAGGAATACAAGTAAACTATAAAAAATCCTTACTGGCACAACCCAGAGACATAAGTGGTGGAATACCCTTAAATCTGCACTCTTTGGTGTAGATGCTGCAGTCCCTCCTTTATTTATACCAGATGGTTCTGTCACTCACTGTCCAAAATAAAAGGCAACCCTTTTAGCTGATGTGTTTTACAGTAAATAAAGTGATGAGAAACCTGATCTTCCTCATTCCTGTTTTCCTGAGGCTAAACTAAATAGTTTAGATTTTCGATCTCGTGAAATTAAAGGTATCTTGATGGACCTTGATGCCTTTGGAGGTGCAGACCCAAATGGTATTTTTCCATTGTTTTTTTTTTTTATAAAAACTGCAGATTTCTTAACTCCAAAGTTATCTGTTATTTTGTGCAAATTAGCAAGAAGTGGAGCTTTTAGCACTTATTGGAGAATTTGTAATGTTACTCCACTATGTAAATGTGTTTGTGGTAGCTCAAGTCTAACTGATTACCGCCCAATCTCCATACCTCTCATATTATCAAAAGTTTTTTAGCGTCTTATGGCAAAATGTCTTAATAGGTTTGCAATTTGGTTTTCGTAAAGGCCTTGGATCAAATGATGCCCTTCTTACAGTCTTCAATGCTGTACATAAATCGCTTGAGTATGGTCAGGAAGTTCGTAGGATTGGTCTTGATTTTAGTGCTGCTTTTGACCATGTTAATCATGCAAAGAGTTGTTGTTGATGGGAACCATAGTGAATATAGGAATGTGATATCTGGTGTTCCTCAGGGAAGTGTTTTTGGCCCATTATCTTCCATACTATATACACATGACATGTGGTTTGGCCTGGACAGCAAGTTTTTTGCATATTTAGATGATGCTACTCTCTTTGCATCAATTCAATCTCCTAAATGTAGATTTGGGGTTGCTGAATCCCCTAATAGAGATCTAGCTAATATTAGTGCATGGTACAAATTATGGGGCATAAAGTTGAATCCTAGCAAAAATCAAAGTATGATTGTTAGTAGGTCAAAGACAGTGGCTCCTCAACATCCATATCTCAGCATGATAATGTTTCTTCAACTCCGTATGACTCTTATAAATTTTAGATGTGATTTTCGATAGCAAATTTACTTTTGAGAAACACAGATCTCTGTCTTCTTCAAATGCCAAAAAAAAAAAAAAAAAAAATATGGCTTATTGGGAAACCCTTTCAAGATTTTCGGTGATAAATATATTCTGAAGAAGTGTTTTAAATCTTTCATTCTACATTTTTTTAGTATTGTTCTCCTGTCTGGTCTTCAGCTGCTGAAGACTTGTTCATTATGCATGTTGCATAAGAAATTTCCTAATTCTGATCATCCTTTACATTCAGATCTTTCCGGACAGTTTCAACCTATTCGTAATACTAGGCATACATTTAATTCTAATAACAAGGCCTTCTCCATCATGAGACTCAATACTACACAGTACTCTAGAAGTTTTATTCCGACTGAGACCAATTTGTGTAATGATCTTCCTAATCGGTTAGTCGAATCGATAGAATTTCAAAAGTTCAAACTTGCAGAAATTTTTTTTATGTTGAACAGGCTGACACGAGTCTTTTCAAAGTTTATTTATGAAATATCTGTTTTGATATTGTTACTGTTAATGAAATATCTTATTTTAATTGTTCATTATTTTTCCGATCGTTTATTTATTTCCTTATATACTTTCCTTACTGGGATATTTTTCCCTGTTGGAGCCTTTGGGCTTATAGCATCTAGCTTTTCCAACTAGGGTTGTAGCTTGGCTATTGATAATAATAATAATAATAATAATAATAATAATAATAATAATAATAATAAAAGTGATAATCATAATAATAAAAATAATAATCATAATAATAACAACAACAACAACAATAATAATAATAATAATAATAATAATAATAATAATAATAATAATAATAATAATAATAATAAAGCTTTGGCCCTCTTGTGCAATCATGCTAAAGGCTCCAACGACATCATCATATAAACATGTTCAAATATACCTTGATAATGGCGTTATTTTGCAAATGCGCATATGTTATTCATACAAAAAGTAACACATACAGGGGAATATGGATGGATAAGAAGAAATTGTATCGAAACTGAAGATGAGAGAGTAAAGGGTGTGTGATTAATTATCAAAAAATATATTTTCGATTAAGGTCAACTGTGAATTTTATACATGAGAAGAAATTGTTAGTAAACTGAAGATAAGAGCCCAAAGAATACGCAATTGGTTAACAAAATTTATATTTTTGGACACAATCATTTGTAAACATTACCTTATTATTATTATTATTATTATTATCATTATTATTATTATTATTATTATTATTATTATTTTCATTAATATTATTTTTATTAGCTAAGCTATAACCATAGTTGGAAAAGCAGGATTCTATAAGTCCAAGGGCTCCAGTGAGAAAAGGAATTAAGAAAATAAAAAACTGCAAAACAATTAATGAACAATTAAAATTAAATATATTTAAAACGGTAACATTAGAATAGATCTTACATATATAAGCTATAAAAACTTCAAAAAACAAGAGGAAGATAAATAAGATCGAATAATGTGACCGAGTGTACTCTCAAGCAAGAGAACTCTACCCCAAGACAGTGGAAGAAGATAGTACAGGCTATGGCACTACCTAAGACTAGAAAACAATGGTTTGATTTGGAGTAACCTTCCCCTAGAAGAGCTGCTTACCATAACTAAAGAGTCTCTTTTACTCTTACCAAGAGTAAATCAGTCACTGAACAACTAAAGTGCTCTAGTTAACCCCTCGAGCGAAGAAAAATTGGTTGCAAATCTTAATGTTGTCAGGTATATGAGGAAGGATGAGAATGTAGAAAGGTCTGCCCTATTCTTTCTGCATTCTATTCTGTCCTCATATAGATGTGTATATCGAGGCAAAGAAAAAAATGTGCCGCAACCAGACAAAGGAGTCCAATTTAGTACTGTCTAGCCAGGCAAAGGATCCATTAATTCTCTAGCGGTAATATGTTAACGGGTGGCTGGTGCCTTGGCCAAGCTACTAACTCCTGAACTACTAACTTGAGAAGAAATCGTATAGAAACTGAAGATGAAAGTCCAATGAATACGTGATTGGTTAATAGAATATTATATTTTCGATAATAGCCATTTGTAAACCAATTCTAAATTTTTATGAATTAAATAGAAGAAGTTTCACAAGACAGACTTGTTTATCCTTGGTGCGAACTTCTTGATTATAGCTATCTGTAAACATTATCTAAATTTTATACATGATAAGGAATCGCATAGAAACTGAAGATGAGAGTCCAAATAATATGTAATTGTTTAGCAAATAATTATAATTTCAACCATAGCCTTCATTAAACAATATCAAAATTCTAAAGACATAAAAGTAGAAGAAGCCTCAAAAGATAGACTTATTTATGCTTGGTGCAAACTTCTCATAAAAGCTGGGTCAGCGAGAGTTGTCATGAGCCATCGCCTTCTTTCCATTTCCTCTTTGGCGCCACCAGACGCAACCCCATACCAGTACCGGAAGTGTCGAGGAAATATAGGAATAGGTTCTGGCCCATTAATTTCATAAACCCTTTTGGATGTTTCTGTTATTCATTACTTTTGCCTGAATACGTTTGCGGCATTCTCTGTCTTTTAGTTATTTTATTGGGTCATTTATATCATTGCATGTTTTATATAGGGGAGCATTTATCAAGCCCTTCTCACGTATATTTATGAATGAATAAAATTATTATTCAGTTAGAAGCAGAATATACTGAAAAATAATGGTATACACAGAGAAAAAAAAATGAATAAACCCTAGAATGAGAAGCGTACCTGCCTGGCGATCTGCCGGATTGACGTTCGAGTTCTGTTCGATAGTTCCTTGGGATCTAAGGAAGGAGGGAGTATTAGGGAGAGCCCAGAGGTCTACCTGCTTAGTCATCAGCTACCATTGCCCGACCCTCCTTAGTCCTAAGTTGGGTGGAGAGGGTTCTTGTGCGCTGATTATGTGTATATATGGTCAGTCTCCAGGGCATTGTCTTGGCATTGTTACTGACTCACTGTCCCATGCCTCTACCATTCATGAAAGGCCTTTAAACCTTTGTAAACCCTTTCAGAGAAATTATCATTATTGTTGTTTTGAAGAATTTTTTTTCATTTTTTTTTTTTTTTTTTTTTTGTTATCCCATTTACAGAGGTGAGAGTTATTTTTTGATAAGTGATATGCTATCATACAATTTATAAAAATTTGCATGATCCTCATTCTTTGGAAGGGGATTGTCAATTGCAAAGCATTCCCTGTAAGCACTCCATTCAGCATATCTATTGCGCACGGTGATGTTCTTTAAACAGTTCCTTAGTTCTGACATACTATAAATAAATTCTAAGATTTTCAAAGTTCTCTCATAAATGGCAGGGACAAAGGACAATGACAATGCCCTACAGACTAACCATATATACATATGATCAGCGGCCAAACCCACTTTCTACCCAAGCTAGATTTAGTGAGCCCTAGACAACGGCTGCTGATGACTCAGCAGGTAGACCTATAGGTACCCCCACACACCATCCTTACCTCATATGGATGGTGACGTTGTACACACAAGAAACTATCGACCTTGAGCATGACTCGATATCCCATCCAGGAGATCACCAGAACGTGGCATTTCTAATAGGCTAAGACAACCGGTCATCTTTCTTAATGAAAAATAAATTTACGAATGGATGTTCTTGAACAACTGACGTAGTGAGAGTCGAACCTCTGCAGGATATGTTTGTTAAGTAAAATCCATCACCGGAAAAAAAAAAAAAACTAATTTTACATCAAATGTTGCACAAAGAGGGAGGCTTGCTTACATGGGTTGGACAAATAATTGAAATAGCAGAGAAAAAAAAATATTGCTTGAAAGAGACGGACTTACACTGCAGATAGCAAAGCACAAAAAGATAGGCTTGCTTGCAAGAGATTGACTTACAATGTAGAAAGTAGAGCACAAACACGAAGGCTTCCTTGCAAGTATTGGACTTGTAATGTAAATTGCAAAGCACAAAAACAAAAGCTTGCTAGAAGGAGATGATCTTATACTGTAAATAGCAAAGCGGAAATGAAGGCTTGCTTGCAAGACATGGACTTACACTGTAGATAGCAAAGCACAGAGAGGAACGCTTGCTTAATAGACCTAGACTTACACTGTAGATTGCAAAGCAGAAAAAGAAAGGCCGTCTTACAATAGATGGACTTACATTGTAGATAGAAAATCACAACAAGGAAAGCTTGCTTACGAGAGATGGACTTACACTGTAGACAGCAAAGCACAAAAAGGAACGCTTGCTTACAAGACCTAGACTTACACTATAGATAGTAAAGCACTTAAAGAAAGGCTTGCTTGCAAGAGATATACTTACTCTGCAGATAGAAAAGCAGAAAAAGAAAGGCCTTCTTAAAATAGATGGACTTACACTATAGATAGCAAATCACAAAAAGGAAAGCTTGCTTACAAGAGATGGACTTACACTGTAGACAGCAAAGCACGAAAAGGTAGGATTGCTTGCAATAGATGGACTTACACTGTAGATAGAAAGTGCAGAAACAAAGGCTTGCTAGCAAGACATGGACTCAAACTGTAGAAGGCAAAGCCCAAAAAGGAAGGCTTGCTTATAAGAGATGGACTTACTCTGTAGATAGCAAAGCACAAAAAAGAAGGCGTGGTTGCAAGAGATGGGCTTATATTGTAAATAGCAAAGCACATAATGAAAGGCTTGCTTGCAAGAGATGGACTTACACTGTAGATAGCAAAGCACAGAAAGGAACGCTTGCTTACAAGACCTAGACTTACACTGTAGATGGTAAAGCACTTAAAGAAAGGCTTGCTTGCAAGAGATGGACTTACACTGTAGACAGCAAAGCACAAAAACATAGGCTAGCTTACAGGAGATGGACCAACACTCTACATAGCAAAGCACAGATGGGAAGGCTTGATTGCAAAAGATGTATCTACACTGTAGATAACAATGGAAATAAAGGAAGCTTTGATTACAAGAGATGGGCTTACACTGTATATAGCAAAATACAAAAAGGAGGGCTTGCTTGAAAGTTCAGGACTTATAATGTAGACAGCAAAGCACAAACAGGAAGGCTTGCTTGAAAAAGATGGACTTACAATGCAGATAGTTAAAAAAACAAAAAAGGAATAATCGCCTGTAAGAGATGGACTTGGACTCCAGATAGCAAAGCCCAAAGGAAGGCTTGCTTACAAGAGATGAACTTACACAGTAGATAGCAAAGCACAATAAAGGAAGGCTTTCTTGCAAGTGATGGACTTACACTATAGATGGCAAAACACAAAAAGGAAGGCTTCCTTACGAGAGATCGACACAAAAAGGAAGGCTTCCTTACGAGAGATCGACACAAAAAGGAAGGCTTGCTGACAAGAGATGGACTTACACTGATAGCAAAGTACAGAAAAGAATGCTTGCTTAAAAGTGATGGACGTACAATAAAGATAACAAAGCAAAAAAAGAAGTTAGGCTTGCTTAAAAGGGATGGACTTACACTGTAGATAGAAATGCACAAAAAGGAAGACTTGCTTCCAAGACATGGACTTACGGTATAGAAAGCAAAGCATAAAAAGGTAGACTTGCTTGCAAGGGATGGACTTATATTGTAGAGAGCAAAAAAAAAATAAAAAAAAAAAAAATAGGCCTGTTTGCAAATTTTAGAGAACATGGCACAAAAAGATAGGCTTGCTTGCCAGAGATGAACTTACACTGTTAATGGTAGGCTTGCTCACAAGAGATGGACTTATACAGTAGATAGAAAAGCACAAAAAGTAAACCTTGATTACAAGATAAGGACTTACACTGTCGATTGCAAAGCACGAAAAAGGAGACTTGCTTGCAAGAACTGGAGTTACGCTGTAGATAGCAAAACAAAAAGGAAGGCTTGCTTGCAAGAGATAAACTTGCACTGTAGATAGCAAAGGACAAAATAGAAGCCTTGCTTACAAAGGATGGACGTACAATGTAGATAGTAAAGCAAAAAAAAAGTTAGGCTTACCTACAAGAGGTGGACATAAACTGTATATAGCAAAGCACAAAATGGTACGCTTTCTTTTACGGGATAGACTTTCACTGTAGTTAGCGAAGCACAAAATGGTAGGCTTGCTTATAAGGGATGGCTTCCACTGTAAAAAGCAAAGAATAAAAATGTAGACTTGCTTGTAAGAGATGGATTTACATTGTGGTGAGCAAAACATAAAAAGATATTCTTGTATGCACGTTGTAGAGAGCAGAGCACAAAAAGGTAGGCTTCCTTACAAGAGATGAACTTACAATCTGTACAGAGAAGTACAAACATTTATTCGTGCGTGGTGACGATGAACTCACACTGTAAATAGCAAAGCACAAAATGGTAGGCTTGCTCACAAGAGATGGACTTAGGATGTGTACAGGAAAGAATACAAATGTTTCTTGCTTACAGAAGAAGATGAACTCACACTCTAGATAGCAAAGCAGAAAAAGGAAGATTTGCTTGCAAGAGGTGTAATTACATTGTAGGTAGCAAGGCACAACAAGGTAGGTTTACTTACAAAAGATGGACTTACATCGTAGATAGCAAGACACAACAAGGTAAGTATGCTTAGAGGAGATGTATTTACAATGTGGATAGCAGGACACAACAAGACAGGTTTGCTTACAAGACAGGAACTTACATTGTAGACTGCAAAGCACAAAAAGGTAGGCTTCCTTACAGGAGATGAACTTATACAGTAAAGAGCGAAGCACAAAAAGGAAGGCTTGCTTGAAAGAGATGGACTTACACTGTAGATACCAAAGCACAAATGGAAGATTTGCTTACAAGAGATGTTCTTACACTGTAGATATAAAAGCATAATAACTAAGGCTTGCTTACAAGAGATGCACCTACTCTGTAGATAGTAAAGCACAAAAAGAAAGGCTTAAATTTACTTGCAAGATATGGACTTACACTGTTCATAAGAAAGCACTAAAAGATAGATTTGCTTGCAAGAGGTGAACTTGCACTGTAGATAGCAGAAAAAAAAACTAAAGTTTGCTTCAAAGCGATAAACCTACACTGTAGATTGGAAAGCAAAGAAAAAGTCGTGCTTGCAATAGATGGCTTTACACTGTTGATAGAAAAGCACAAAACCTAAGGCTTGTTTACGAGAGATAGGCTTACTATATAGAGAGCAAAGTACAAAAAAAAGCCTTGCTAGCAAGAGATGGCCTTATTCTGTAGATAACAAAGCACTGAAAGGTACACTTGCTTACATGAGATGGATTTACACAGTAGATAGCAAAGCATAAAAACGAAGGATTGCTTCCAAGAGATGACGTTACACTGTAGACTGCAAAGCACGAAAACTGAGGGTAACTTACAATAGATAAACTTACACTTTAAATAGCAAAGCTCAAAATGAAACCCTTACTTGCAAAACTATGCTTGTTTGTAAGAGATGGGCTTACATAGTAGATGGAGAAGCAGAAAATCTAAGGCTTGCTTACAAGATATACTTACACTGTAGACAACGAAGCATTAAAAGGTATGCTTCCTTAAAAAAGATGGACTGAAGCTGCAGATATCAAAACACAAAATAGTAGGCTTGCTTGCAAGAAATAGACTCACAATGCATATAGCAAAGGACAGAAAGGAAGGTATGCTTGCAAAAGATAGACTCACAATGCAGATAGCAAAGCACAGAAAAGGAAGGCTTGCTTGGAAGAGATAGACTTACAGTTTAGATAGCAAAGCACAAAGAGGAAGGCTTGTATGCAAGAGATAGACTTGCACTGTAGATAACAGAGCTAAAAAACTAAGGCTTATTTAAAAGTGATGGGCTTACACTGTAGATAGCAAAATATAAAAAGGAAGTCATGCTTACAAGAGATGCATTTACGCGGTAGATAGCAAAGCACAAAAGGTAGGCTAGCATACAAGAGATTGGCTTATATAGTAGATAGCAAAAAAACCAAACTAAGGCTTGCTTACAAGAAAAAGTGGTGGATTTACACTATAAATGGCAAAGAACAAAAAGGAAAGCTTGCTTGAGGGAAATGGACTAGCTCAGTAGATGACAAAGCACAAAAACAAATGCTTGCTTATAAGAGCTGGACTTACACTGTAGATAAAAAACAAAAAATATAATGCTTGCCTACAAATTAAGGACTCACACTGTAGATAGCAAAACACAAAAGTAAGGCTTGCTTGCAAGATATTGACTCACCGTGGATAACAAATCACAAAAAGGAAGGCTTGCTTGGAAAATATGGACCTACACTGTAGATAGAAAAGTACAAAAAGGAAGGCTTTCTTGCGAGTGATGGACTTACGCTGTAGATAACAAAACATAACAACGAAATCTTGATTGCAAGAGATGGACTTACATAATAAATAGAAAAACAAAACGAGGAAAGCTTGATTGCAAGTGTTGGACTTACACTGAAGATAGCAACGCACAAAAAGTACGGCTTACTTATACGTGATGGACTTAAACTGTAGATATCAAAATAAAAAAAAAAGGCTTGCTTGCATGAGATAGACTTACCCTGTAGATAGCAAAGCACAAAATAGAAGGCTTCCTTGCAAGAGATGGAGTTCCACTGTTGATAGCAAAACACAAAAAGGGAATGTTTGCTTGCATGAGATTGACGTACAATGTAGATAGCAAAGCAAAAGCAAAAAAAAAAAAAAAAAGGCTTGCCGACAGGAGTTGGATTTACCATGTAGATAGCAAAGCACAAAAAGGTAGGCTTTCTAGCAAGAGATGAAATTACACTGTATACAGAAAGAAAAGAAATGTAGTCTTGCGTACAATAGATGAACTTACACTGTAAATAGCAAAGCTAAAAAAGGTAGGCTTGCTCACAAGAGATGGACTTACACTGTATACAGCAAAGCATAAAAAGGTAGGCTTGCTTGCAAGAAATGGACTTACATTGTAGAGAGAAAATAAAAAAATAGGTTTGTTTGCAAGATATGGCCTTCCATTGCATAGAGCAGAGAACAAAAAGGAAGGCTTGCTTGAAAGAGATATAATTACACTGTAGATAGCAAAGCAAAATGAAAAGGCTTTTTTTTTTTTTGCAAGAGAAGAACTTACACCGTAGGTATCAAAGCAAAGAGAAAGTCTTGTTTGCAATACATAGCCTTGCACTGTAGATAGAAAAGCAGTAAAACTGAGGCTTGCTTATAAGAGATTGGCTCACACTGTAGAGAGCAAAGCACAAAAATAAAGTCTTTCTTGCAAGAGATGGACTCAAAGGTACGCTTGCTTACAAAAGATGGAATTACACAGTAGATAGGAAAGCAAAAAAAGGAAGGCTTGATTTCGAGAGATGGACTTACACTGTTGATAGCAAAGCAAAAAAAGAAAGGCTTGCTTGTAAGAGATGGATTTAAACTGCAGATAGCAAAGCACCAAAAGTAATGCTTGCTTGCAAGAGACTGGCTTACATAGTAGATAGCAAAACACAAAAAATAATGTATTATAGCAACGGAAGGAAATAATTAAAAGACTTGATTGGAGTCAGTACTTTCGTTCATTAGGGACATAAACAGACTCAACATTGTTGAGTCTGTTGATGTCCCTAATGGACGAAAGTATTAACTCCAATCAAGTCCTTTCATTTTTCCTTCCTTGGCTATAATACCTTTCATATTCATCACGTGTCAGCTTTCGTGATTTCTACACACACAAAAATAATGTCTGCTTACAAGTAATGGAATGGCACTGTAGAGAGCAAAGCATAAAAAGAAAGGCTTGCTTGCAAGAGGTGGACTTTCACTGGGGATAACAAAGCACTAAAAGGTATGCTTGCCTACAAGACATGGTCTCACACAGTAGATAGCAAAGCAAAAAACGGAAGGCTTGCTTGCATGAGATGGGATTACACTTTAAAGAGCAAAGCAAAAAAAGGGAGACTTGCTTGCAGTATATGGGCTCACAAACTAAGGCTTTCTTCCAAGAGATGGTTATACACTGTAGAGAGCAAAGCACAAAATGAAATGCTTGTATGCAAGAGATGGACTTACACTGTAGATAGCAAAGAAAAAAAAGAAGACTTGCTTATAAGAGATGGGCTTACACTGTATATAGTAAAGCACAAACACTAAGGTTTGCATGCAAGAGATGGGTATACACTGTAGAGAGCAAAGCACAAAAAAGAGGCTTGCTTGCAAGAAATGGACTTACACTCCAAATAGCAGATCATAAAATGGTAGGCTTGCTTACAGGAGCTGAACTTATAATGTAGATAGCAGAGCAAAAAAAGGAAGGCTTTCTTGCAAAAGATTGACTTATGTTGCAGATAGCAAAGTACAAAAAGGAAGGCTTGCTTTTAAGTGACGGACTTACACTGTAAAGAGTAAAGCCAAAAAATTAAGGCTTGCTTGCAAGAGATGGACTTGCACTGTAGATAGCAAAGCACAAACACTAATGCTTGCTTACACTGTAGATAGTAAAGAACAAAAAGAAAAGCTTGCTTGCAAGAAATGGTCTTGCAATGTAGACAGCAAAACAGAAAAAGGGAGGTTTCCTTGTAAAAGATGGACTTACACTGTAGATAGCAAAGCAGAAAAAAAGTTAGGCTTGCTTACAAGCAGTGGACTTACACTATAGATAGCAAATCACACAAAAGGAAGGCTTAATTACAAGAGATGGACTCACACTGTAGATAGCAAAATACAAACAGAATGCTTGCTTACAAGATATAGACATACACTTTAGATAGCAAAGCACAAAAACGAAGACTTGCTTGGAAAAGATAGACTCAAACTGTAGATAACAAAGCATAAAAAGAATACTTTGCTTGTAAGAGATTTACTTACACTTTAGATAGAAAAGCAAAAAAAAAAAAGGCTTTCTTGTAACAGATGGACTTACACTGTAGGTAGTAATGCATAAAAAGGAAAGCTTGTTCATGAGATAGGGACTTACACTGTAGATATCAAAGCACTAAAAATGAAGGATTGCTTTCAAGAGATATACTTATAATGTAGAGAGAAAACCTCGAAAAGGAAGGCTTGCTTACAAGAGATAGACTTCCACTGTAGATAGCAAAGCAAAAAAAGAAAGGATTGCTTTCAAGAGATGGACTTACACTGTAGATAGCAAAGAACAAAAAGAAGTCTTCCTTACAAAAGATGGACTTACACTATAGATAGCAAAGGACAAAAAGGAAGGATTGCTTGCAAAAGATGGATTTATACTGTAGATAGCAAAGCACAAAAAGGCTAGCTTACAAGAGATGGGCTTACACTGTAGATAGCAAAGCCCAAAAATGAAGGCTTTGCTTACAAGAGATGGACTTACACTGTAAATAGCAAACACAAAACTGGAAGGCATTTTTGCAAAAGATGCACTTTCACAATAAATGGCAGAGCACTAAAAAGGAAGGTTAGCTTGTAAAAGATTGACCTAATCTGTAGATATCAAAGCATAAAAAGGATGGCTTGCCTACAAAAGATGGACTTACTCTGTAGATAGCAAAGCACAAAAAGGAATGCTTGCTTACAAAAGGTGGGCTTACACTGTAGATAGTAAAGCACAAAAGGAAGCCTTGCTTGTAAGGGATGGATTTACTCTGTAGATATCAAAGCATAAAAAGGAAGGCTTGCCTACAAGAGATGGGCTTACACTGTAGATAGCAAAATACAAAAAAAAAGGAAGTCTTACGTACAAAAGATGGACATGCACTGTAGATAGAAAAGGACAAAAAGGAAGGCTTGCTTACTAGAGAAAGACTTACACTGTAGATAGCAAAGCACAAAAAGAAATGCTTGCTTTTAAGAGATGGACTTACACTGTAGATAACAGAGCACAAAAAGAAAAGCTTGTTTATAAGAGATAAACTTACACTGTAAATATTAAAGGACAAAAAGGAAAGCTTGCTTGCATGGGATGGACTTACACTGTAGATCGCAAAGCACATAAAAACTTTTGCTGGGAGGCTAGATTGCCTTAAGGAGCCTACGAAAGTACATGACTGATGTCATGATTGTGATTTCACGAAAAACGCCCAAGAAAAAACAAATATAATCAAAAGCCAGAAATAATAAAAGAGCTCATATTATGTGAAATACAGCTTGACTGAGGAGCGTATTAGAATAAAACTTTTTCCTAATATTTTGTGCAGTGAAGAAAATTTCATAAGATAAATCAAGAAGTTGTTATTTTTGTTGGTAAAGAACTTTGTAATAGATTTAACAATGTTTAAGTTTCGAAATGAAAGGAAAACATGTATTATTATTATTATTATTATTATTATTATTATTATTATTATTATTATTATTATTATTATTATTATTAGCTAATCTATAACACTTGTTGGAAAAGCATGATGCTATAACCTCGAGGGCTTCAGCAGGGAAACATAGCCCAGTAAGGAAAGGTATTAAATAAACAAATAAACTACAATAGAAGTAATGATGAGCTAATAACAAATATTTTAAGAATAGCAACAACATTAGAATAGAAAATAGCTGTTACTGCGATATAATTGGTTATTGGTTACTTTTCGCTTTGTAAGGCTATAAGAGACTATATAGCTATGGCAAGTAGCTCTTCTAAGAGAAGGACACTTCCTTTTCTCTCATTTGGAGTCTTTGGGCTTATAGCATCCTGCATTTCCGTATAGGGTTTTAGCTTAGCAAGTAATAATAATAATAATAATAATAATAATAATAATAATAATAATAATAATAATGATAATAATAATAATAATAATAATAATAATAATAATAATAATAATAATAATAATAATAATAATAATAGTAGTAACAATAGCATGTATAAAATTGAAGAAAAACAATGGTGTGACTACAAAGATCCGAAGGCTAGAAGGAATTGCTCCTCCCATCACTCGATATCCTTCCTTCTAGTGTTTCCACATCGGCCACAACCATAGAATGATTGGCTGAAGGAATCCCTGTGGCAAGCCTGTTCGGTTAGATCCTGCGGTGATTCTGCGGTCCAGTGAAATCATATTTTGCTATATAATATTATTCAGGTTACCAGTGTAAAACCGGCATCAGAACAAACCAAACGATAAAAGTCGAAGACGATACCTCTCTATGGAATTAGATTTATAAGAGGCACTATTGAATGACATCCCTCACGCTGATGGGTGGAATCAGGTTCGACCCATTATCTATCATTTAATCGTTTTGAATGGCTGCACGGGGATTTCGATCCTGATGACTTGGGTTGAATCTGATTTGGATCAAGTTTTTCTTGAATCTTTTAATGATATACATTTCAGATTTGATTTCCTTACGGAAAATACTTTATTTACTTATTGTTTTTCAAATAAACAATCCATTATAAAAAAATCTCTGATTACTTAGTTTGAAACCGATTGAGATTGAGGTTTTTTTTTATAGATTTTTTTAATGATATTCATTTTAACTTTAATTTCCTTATGAGAATAAGTTTATTTACTTATCAGTTTTTTATTATATAAGTGATTTTAAAAAACCGTCTTCAGTTAAAGTTATATTAATAAAAAGATATTTTGATGTAGGTTTTCCTTGTATGTATACGTTAATAAAAAGAAAATGTGCTGCCTGTATGAAGGTTTGCTGAAATTCATGCTAACATTTCAGCTTGAAGAAGAATAGTTAAGACAAGCACGCAGAAAAACTACATTAGAATGTCATACAAAAGAAGACAACGATTTTGTAATTAGTAAAATGCCTACGAGACGCCAATTGAAGAAAATTCTAGTGTATATCTACTTACAGAGCTTTAATAACTTATAAAGCTCTAGTCTTCATCTGTTTTTTTAAGAACACTGAGCTTGTAAAATTTGAAAGACATGAAGAATATATGAAACTAAATTTTAGCATATGAAAGATTCAAAAGCGAGGGAAAAAGAAAAATAACTGAAAAATAATGGAGATTCGATAGTTTATCTATCAGAAGCCAGTAGTATCAAAGAATTAATAATGCTGCTGTTAAGGAAAGGAACAAAAAAGGACAAACAAGCATTAAACGTTATTATCAAACTATCAGAGAATGCTTTTATGTTGAGCATGAAAGATCTATTTTAACGTTGTAACTTATCTTTCTTATATTAATTATTCATTGCTTCTCAAATCGTTTATCTATTTCTTTCTTTCCTTTCCTCACAAAAGTATTTTACCTTGTTAGAGCCCATGGGCTTATACCATCCTGTTTTTCCAACTGGGGTTGTAGTTTAGCTAGTAATAATAATAATAATAATAATAATAATAATAATAATAATAATAATAATAATAATAATAATAATAATAATAATAATAATAATTATAATAATAATAATAATAATAAGAATAATAATAATAATAATGATAATAATAATAAAAATAATAACAATAATAATA